>NW_008794776.1:2649398-2652844 GCF_000699145.1 Aptenodytes forsteri
TGGTGGTGTTGGGTTGACGGTTGGACTCGATGATCTTAGAGGTCTTTTCCAACCTTAATGATTCTATGATTCTATGATCTTATTTCCACTCCATTTACATGAAACTGTTCTGCGCAAACTTAAATATTGAA
Organism: Aptenodytes forsteri; assembly: GCF_000699145.1. NCBI lineage: Eukaryota > Metazoa > Chordata > Aves > Sphenisciformes > Spheniscidae > Aptenodytes > Aptenodytes forsteri. Next base: position 2,649,530 of record NW_008794776.1, read on the forward strand.
ACAATCCTGGGAGGTAACCTGAGCTTGCTGATAGATCTGTTCATGTACTGAAACACTTAAGTCACCAAATGTTCTGAGGATTGTGAATTGCTTTGGACTAAATTGTATCTTGTGACACAAAACTGTTTTACAGTCCTGTGCTTTGCCAGATACTTGTGTTTTTTCTTAAAGTCCTTGGATCTGTTTCTTCTTAACCATGAAATGACTACTCTTAGCATTCCCTAAGTTCTGTCAGATTCTAATTGTCTCCTTTTCCCTTTGGCTACTTGCGCAGAACCCAAGTAGCAGCCTGCTTACCAACAGCCAGTCAAGAGTGCGCATAATAACTCGGATGGGATTCTCATCTTTTTTTTTCCAGTTAGGGAAATGGAAGCCAGTAGTTCGAGCCTATTCTCAGTGATACTGGTGGGACGTGAGCAGACTAGCTAGGGACCAGAACATCAGATTTTTGGTCCTTAGATTTCTTTTCTACCTTAATTACAGTGCCGTTATTTGCAACCAAAATAAATACATTTATTGGTTGGGGTGTTTTTCTGCTTGTTTTAAATGTTTTAAATTATTTACGTGTTTCTAATTCAAAAGCTAAATAACTAGCAATGTGTCAAAATGCTTTCTGAACAGCTTAAGCCAATTGAAAAGTATGCGTTGAATTTCTTGGAATTGTTTCATACTTTGAATGATCAAAAAAGTCAGAAAGTCAACAAGGTAAGCAACTATGTTTCATTTTCTGAGCAATTAATAAAAACAAAATAGAAAACCCCAGCTGTTGTCAGATTTTATTTTTTGTTTGTTTGGGTTTTTTGTTTGGTTTTTGTTTATGAGCACTGAAATTTTGCTCCAAATGATCGTGGTCTAAAAACACATGGGTTCCTAATTAACAGGTAGACATACTTCCCTTGCTCTTTAGTGGTATGAGGGTCTTACCCAAGAATGAAAACTCAGTTTAACGAACTTTGCTATGACTGCTAGCCTATAAAAGATGAGACTCAAATCAGTGGTAATTTACTGCTGTTAGCATATTTATTGTGAAAAATGGTAATATTTCAAAGTGTACACATTTTCTTCCTAAAAGGAGATTAAAAACTGCCAATATAAAATGGGAATATCAGCATGCCAAGGAGCTGGAAAAGGCAGAAAAAAAATTTCAGCAGGAAGTGAAAGAGGAACTCTTAACTTAGACCAGACAAGATGTTTGTAACACGGTAACGTCAAGGGATCTCCAAGTCCCTGCTTTTCGAAGAATTTGCGTATTGTGACTATGAACCATGTATTTAAGTATGTCTGTTGGGTTTGTATTGCACTGGTCTTGTGCCCTCGCACAAGTATTGTACTCTTGAAATTGAAGCTGTCACTCTGTGGACAGTTTTAATTCTGTAGAGTAGCAAGTTGCTTTTTTAGCAGGAAGACTGTCGTTTTGTAGGTTGACCTGGAATTGCACAGTTATGTATCAAGGGAATAATAACTGAAGGAAGAGACTGAGAAAAATACGCTGCCTTTTGAAAATTAAATTTTTTTTTTTCTAAGGAATTAATCTTAACTTTTTTATTATAGTTATTGCAAACATGCTTATGTTTCTAAATGCTGGGTTCTGGGCTGGATGATGTATTGAGGTATTAAAAATTCCTTGTTTCTCACTGTAGTGGTTTAACCCCAGCCGGCAACTGAGCACCACCCAGCCACTCGCTCACTGCCCCCGCCCCAATGGGTTGGGGGGGAGAATCAGAAGACTAGTGAGAAAACTCGTGGGTTGAGATAAGAACAGTTTAATAATTGATATAAATTAATAATAATGATAAAAGAATATACAAAACAAGTGATGCACAGTGCAATTGCTCACCACCCGCCGACCGATGCCCAGCCAGTCCCCGAGCAGCGGCCCCCCCGGCCAGCTTTCCCCAGTTCATATACTGAGCATGACGTCCCATGGTGTGGAATGTCCCTCTGGCCAGTTTGGGTCAGCTGTCCTGGCTGTGCCCCCTCCCAGCCTCTTGTGCCCCTCCAGCCTGCTCAGTCGGTAGAGCATGGGAAGCTGGAAAGTCCTCGACTAGTGTAAGCCATGCAGGACTATCTTGCTCAGTGTCAGCCGCTGACTTGATGAGAACTGACAAAGGTCTTGCCAGATAGGTCTGCTGTTTTACCAAGAGGAGGGTCTTCTGAGCTTTGCTCTTCTGTCACATTTTCAATATTCTTGGAGTCACTTGATTGAAAACGATCCTTCTATGGCAATGCTGCTTTCTCTTACCTGAAGCTAATTGACAGGACAAAGTTGTTACCTCCAGTGAGAAAGGAACTTTATGCAACAAGATTATGACAGAAAACTGATTGCTGCAAATCATTTGACTAATGATAAGCCTTTTGTAGTACTTTTCTGAATGCAGGTACCTTCAACCTGTGGTCCCCTAGTACAGTATTTGACTTGATCGGTCATTTTTAAATAGCTTCTCGCTTCACTAAGAAAATAAGCTTAAAAACAGCTCAAATGGATGCACAGGAGTCTCATTGCTTTACTCCTGCTCATTTAATTCACCTGTATTTCTATTGCTAATTCATAAGGACAATAGCAAGTTTTCACAGTGCACTCCCTCTGCTCTCACTCTACATTCAATCATTTGTCTTGAGTGATACCAAGCTTAACAGAGATAATGGTACATGCATGCCTAAATTTTTAAACACAAACCTAAAGATATTCTTGCAAAAGAGTTTTCATATTGTTTCTCACAAAAACATTACCACACCTTCCCATGCAATTTTTAATCCAACTTACAAGACAGATCTGTTCTCTGCAGCTTACGTGCCTTCCTGACAGAGGTGGAAGCTTAAGACTCTGGAATCAGGGTACTACTGTACATCAGACACATACAGAATCAGTGTAGACATCATCATGATTCTCAGGTACAACAAGGGGAGTCCAAAGCTTGGGGAAAAAAAAAAAACAACCAACCCAAACCCCACAAAACATCAACATCAACAACAAACAACCAATAGTTTGCCATTAATTAAAATATTTTTTAATAAGTAATTTAATAAGTAAGGTTTCCTTCAGATGAAATAAGGGCTGCTGACTTACAGGCATTATTGCTACTTCTCCATCTGGGTCTTCACACACAAATTCCTGTGTAAGTGTCCTGGTTTCGGCTGGGATAGAGTTAATTTTCTTCCTAGCAGCTGGTACAGTGCTGTGCTTTGGATTTAGGATGAGAACAATGTTGATAACACACCGATGGTTTGGTTGTTGCTGAGCAGTGCTTACACTGGTCAAGGACTTTTCAGCTTCCCATGCTCTACCGACTGAGCAGGCTGGAGGTGCACAAGAAG
>NW_008794776.1:2654582-2656953 GCF_000699145.1 Aptenodytes forsteri
TAACCAAGGGCTATTGTGCTGTTATCTGGCTCCCGAATCCACTTTGTTAATGGACGCAGCTATCACTATCGGCATCCATTAATGACCACCCCGGTAGTTATCGCTTGAGGAGAGTTACAGGAGATAAAGATCAGGTTGGGCGGGGGGAGCGCATCATCATGGGCAATAAGGAAAAATTACCAGGGTTTTTGGAAGACTGAAAATTGTTCGGTATGGGTTTGACTGCCTAATCACCTTTATCAGTGCATCAGAGCTATCAGTTGTCCATTCCAGATCGGTTCCCTTACTGTATTGTGATTGTCTCATTTTTTGGCATTTTAGCCATGTCAGAAGCAGTCAACCATGATGTGTATCATAACTTTTTGTCAAGTCAGAATTCTCTGTCACAATTATTGGTATAGACAATTAGGAATTCATTTCAGGATAAATCTTTACATGACTTTGCGGCAACAGTCATGCTTTTGTTCTATTCAGAATTAAAACAGTTAAAAAGAAACCTATTGCTGTGATTTCTGCCCCCCCCCCGCCCTTCCTCTACTTCTGTTGTCACAGGCAAGAACAAATAGCTCCACAACTGCAGAGCAACAGCCTAGTCGGAGGCAAGACGAGGAACAAACGGTGGAGCAAATCCAAACCCAGTGTCAACCACAGGGGGAAACGCAGGCGAGAAAGAAGAACATGATTGCCACCTGGTATGTAAGTTCAGTTCACTCCTGCAGTTGCAGGCAGAGAAGTATGTTCCTCCCGGCTAAATGAAGCTGTAAGCCCGGATTCACGTGCGCTTACGGCATCTGTTTCGACTTCACTGAGGCTGTGTTAGGACTCTCAGCAGATTGGAGAATTGGGACGTTGAGTAACAGGAGCATTTCGTTTTATCTGCGCTGAGGTGAATGGACTTAAATGTTACCAAAAATACAGTCGTCTTGTTCAAGGATGTAAGAATAGTATTCAGAGAAGAATTATAGACAAGCTCCTTCTTAAAGATACAGGATTTTGGGCTTCATCCCAGAGTGGATTTCACGATGCTGAAAAAGGAATTCCACATACAGAGAGGAACAAATGTCATTTTATGGTACTAACAGAAGTGTACTTGTTCAATGTATTTGTCTCCCTCATTGGAAGAATTTCTTAAAACTTCACACCCTCTTTTGCGATCACTTTAGAACGCTTGTAAATGTTAAAAATACATTTTATGACACTTTCAGGCTTCAGAACGTACGCTTTCTCCAGCCTCAGCTGCATTACAGCAGGTGTCCGCGGTACCCGCCATTCCAGCACAGCTGGAGCCCACGACCCCCGGCCAGTTTTTTCAGGCAGAAGCATTTGACAGCATCAGTTGTAACAGTCACCACCCTGATGACAACCGTGCGGATGCTTTTGACGACTCCGCTTACATCAAGTAACCTTCTACTTTTCACTTTCAGTTCACAGTTTGCTATTGAAAATAAATCCTCACATCTTTGTGTTGAATAGCACTGCTCACTTTAAAATTTACTGACAGTAAGTGAAAATGATGGGAGAATAGGCTTTCAGTAAGTCCTTTACTCTTTCAAAAATAGTGTAGCCCCAGATGTTGTATTATTTAAGTGTAATTAATTTTAATTACATAGAATTTTAAACACTCATCTTTGAATACTGTCACTTATTTTCAGTATTATCTTAGACAGTTTTATCTCTATACTTTGAGCCAGTAACCAATATTCATCTAAAATCTGATTTTAGATTTAGTCGCAAGAAGTTCCGGGAACCAAGTCCGGACCATCAGGCCACAGGGATGAAACCAGTGCAGGATCTACCCTGGCAGCGGCCTGCGGGCGTCCGTCAGCCCCCGGGGAAGCGAGGCTCACGTCCGACCCCACTTCAGCCTACGCGACATCTTCGGGGGCCGAGGTTCAACCCAAGCAGGGCCAACGGCTGCTTTGTAAATGAGAACCGAACGTCCTTCTCTAGCAGGTGGAAGTTACGATTTCTCTGTACTGCTACTGCTCCCCAGGATTTCGGGGCGGCGTCGCACTGCAATCGGGAGCGGCACCAGGTTACTTTCTCCCTCCTGCAGCTCCCCCTTCGCGTGGAAGGAGGTTACATCCTCCGGGCGGGCGGCGGCCGCGCCGTCCTGCAAGAAGGCAAGTTTTCTCCGTGGATTTTCACACTAAATCCTGAAGAGAGCTGCCGGCGCCGTTACCCGCCCGGGCGGACATCGCCCTCGGAACGGCTGCGACGCTCCCGCATCTGCGCTACGCTGCGATTAAAGTTAATTTCTGCCCTGTCCTGTCCCGGAGTCTGGTTCCTGCGCGCGCGGTGCCCCGGTTCCCGCCTGCGGCGGCTCTCCCTGTCCCGACATACAGCCAGGGCGACGGGACCCGGCAGGCGC
>NW_008794776.1:2657659-2708132 GCF_000699145.1 Aptenodytes forsteri
CGGCAGCGCGCCGGTGACGCTTCCTTATCAGCCTGTAATTAATTAAGTGTTTTCACTTGGGCCGTAAATGTTGGCGAGGTACAGGTAATTAAAATAATGAGACTTTGTGACTGGCGATGGGTGATACCGTTTGAATCTCAATTATTTGGTATCAGTGCTACGAAGGAGTCGCAGTACCACGGGGTGTTGCAGTATTATTAAATCTTTCGGAAGAGGTGCCTGTAAGGAGTGGAATTTCTTTTCCTTCCCGCTCTGCTGAGGGCTCTCCCTCAGATCTGAGCTCTGCGGAGCGGGAGAGGCAAAACCTGCCCGGGACGGCGTTTTGGTCCCCGAGCGGGCTGCGCTCCGTGGTGCCTCCCTGGCGTGCGAGGTCTCGTCCTCTCGGGCAGCCCCTTTCCTCTTCGGCAGCCCCCCGTCGCTCGCCCGCCTGTGACAGCCCTCCTCCGCTTCCTCGCCCTCCCGGGAAGCCGGCTCCTTCCCGGGAGGGCAAGGAGGGGAACGTCTCCATCCCCGGGGCTCGAGCGGATTGCTGCGGATAGCCCGGGAGAGGGGAGCGGGCGAGTTGCGTTGTGTTTTCCCGGCCCGAGCGACAGGCGAGGAGCGGGTCGGGCAGTCGGCCGCGGCACCGCGTACCTTTCCGGTAGCGCGGCGGGGGTGTTGTGGCGCGGCTGTTGCCGCTTGTAACCAACTTGAGGGTTAGGAGCAAAGACGAATGGCAGCACGCTCGGGCATGTGTTTGGCCTGAAATACCAAAACAGAAACTTGTTTTCAGAATATGAGACAGATTGGGGGTGGGGGGGGGGATGGCTGGTTAAAAAATGAGGTTTAATTTTTCTTTTGCTTCTACTACTATGTGACACCCAGTGCTGAATCTACTTGTCAGTGCGTGTCGGTGGAATTCTTTTTTGTCAATGATTGAAATACAAAACCAGAAGGTTTTTGTATTTCTGGATAGCTGGGCCCAATAAACAGCATTTTAAATGAAACGCAGATTTGGGTTAATTTTCATCTCTCTAAGGGGTTGGTGTTCTGAAGGAAAGCAAAGGCAGAGTTAAGTGTCGGGTACAATACTTTTTCAAACATCCAGATGATTTTGTAGGGAGATTTTTTGATGACGCATTTTTTCTTCAGTAGCTAGAACAATAGAGTTGAATAGTCTGTGTCCATTTTTATCATATTTTTAGTTATTGTTGAAGAAACGTACTGTAGATTTTAAGCAACTGTTGTGTTTTTGAGAACATCGTGTTAAGTGTTAAAAGCACTGAAACGTTGGGATAATGAATACAAGAAAGAGTAGATACTTTTGATATTGGAGATTGTCGATTCTTGGAGTTCCTCAGAAAGGGAACAAGTATTTTTTTTAAAATTCTTTGGAGTCATTCTAACTAGCTAAGAGGAACGAATCATTTGTAAAACTATTCAATAGTACTTTGTTAGCTAGAGAAATGTGTGAGGGATTCAAGTGAGCTTTTGTGGTGACGAGGATTTCAGATAATTTGACTGGGACGTAAAACATTTTAAGTAACTGCAAAGACAGGATAACCGAGTTCTTACTATAAGGTGGTCTTTCAAATAGTAACTACAGAGTTTCAGTTACAGAAATATTTTTACCTTCCCTGAATTTCTGTTTTTGTGTATTTCTTTAGAGTACACTGTAAAAAACCTAGAACAGTGAGAATGCACCATGGTAACGGTCCTCAGAATGCCCAGCGTCAGCTCCAGAGGTCCAGGTCCTTCACGGGCAGTGAGGGAGAAGAGCAACAGGCAAATTTACCCCAGTCCCCTGCAGCTTCTTTTGCGCCTTCTGCAAGTCCATCTGCACCCCAGTCCCCCAGTTACCAAATACAGCAATTTATAATGAGTCGAAGTCCAGTAGCTGGGCAGAATGTGAACATCACGCTGCAGAACGTTGGACCGGTGGCTTCAGGAAACCAGCAGATAACGCTTACCCCGTTGCCAATTCCAAACCCAACATCGCCGAGTTTTCAGTTCAGTCCTCAGCAGAGGCGGTTTGAGCATGGGTCCCCATCGTATATTCAAGTTACGTCACCGCTGCCTCAGCAAGTTCAGTCTCAAAGCCCTACGCAGCCTAACCCTGTGCCAGTGCAAACGTTACCAAATGTTCGGGCAGGCACTCCGGGCCCTGGCTTGGGTATGTGCAGCCAGAGCCCTACTAGAGGATTTGTAGATGCTAGTGTGCTTGTGAGGCAAATCAGCTTGAGTCCTTCAAATGGTGGACACTTTGTGTATCAAGAAGGACCGGGAATTGCACAAATTGCTCAAGGAGCTGCTGCACAAGTACAGCTTCCATCTTCTGGGACACCTGCCACGGTAAGGGAACGCAGGCTTTCACAACCTCATTCTCAGTCTGGTGGTACCATTCATCATCTCGGTCCTCAAAGTCCTGTAGCTAGCGGAGCAAATATGCAATCTTTGACTAGCCCGGGCCATATTACGACAACCAGCTTGCCACCCCAAATCAGCAATATTATCCAAGGGCAACTTATGCAACAGCAGCAGCAAGTGCTTCAGGGACAGCAGCTGGGTAGACCCATTGGATATGACAGGACTTCTGGTGGACTGATAGCAGGCGTTGGAGGACCGAGTGCATTTGGAATGACATCACCACCTCCTCCCACAAGTCCTTCACGGGCCACTGTACCACAGGGGCTGTCAAGTCTTCCTCTTACTCCTACAGTTAATACAGCAGTGAAAAAACAACCCAAAAAATTGGAGGAGATTCCTCCTGCCAACCAAGAGACTGCTCAAATGAGAAAACAATGTTTGGATCATCACCACAAGCAGATGGAAATTCTTAAGGAAACTTTTAAGGAGTGTTTGATTGAACTGTTCTTCCTGCAACATCTTCAAGGGAATATGATGGACTTTTTAGCTTTTAAGAAGAAACATTGTGTACCACTGCAAGCATACCTGAGGCAAAATGACTTGGATCTGGAGGAGGAAGAGGAGGAAGAACAATCTGAGGTCATCAATGATGAGGTAAGAAATCTGTTGATTAAGGTTTTGGGATAAAATTGTAGATGAAGTTGTGGCACCTGGATTGTGAAGTATTAGAGAAAGTGACAGTACCTGAAAAATCATTTTTACTTGATGGAGTACGGCAATTTTTCTTTAAATAGTTGGTCCGAGAGAGTGCAGTTCTGCCGGGTAGTGTGATTCGATAGGTCGGTTTGAGCATGCTGTTAAATGTATGTATTTAAAAGAAAAGAACAGAGAGCTGAAAGGAGCTTTCACTGTCCTAGTTAGTATGTAAGCCAACACACAAATAAAGATGGCATTGGTGTGGAAGCTGTTTTAAGCTATCAGAATTAATATGAGTAGGAATCATAGATTAAATTTCACTTACTAGACTTACACAAACAAAAAAAGAGTAAGCACAAAGTCTTACAAGAGGTTAACCTTTATTCGACTCGTGTGACTTCTAACCATAGATGTTACTGAAGTTCAGCGTTGCTGTGGCCGACAGAAAAATCTGAAGTTATCTAATTTCTCAGAGAGAACGTGAATCATAATGTATATGGGTCTGTAGTAATGAATCGGGTTACTTAGGCTGTCTTAGAGCTCTGTGCGTGTATTGCTGTCTAAATGATTAAAAAATAGCACTTACAGACTGGACAGTAACAAGTTAACTTTGTTATTTACGCAAAGGTTTAAAATTACTGACTTGAATTCACTGTTTATTAATGGCAAAGGGCTTGAAATAAGCTTGCCACAGACAGATGCCGTGCAACTTCTCCTGCACGTTTGTACCCATTTGTGTAGCTCCTGACCTGCAGCACCCCCGTGGGTGCTGGAGCAGTGCCTGTCTTGTCCAGCGCCTACCTGAAAGTCTATGTGGCAAGTGGTTGCAACAGGGTAGATATAACTGATGCCACTGCATCACTTGGCACTCACAAATACCCTTTAAAATTCGTTAAAATATGTGTGGGTTTATAGTTGCCAGTTTGTAAAGAACCAAACCAAACCTGTTCTGTAAAGAAACTCATATTGCTTTGAAATATCTGTTAGAAATGAGTGTCTTCAGTGAAAATTGATGACTCTCTTAGGTGTGAATCATTAGTTATCATATCTTCAGTTGGAATTTGTGGGAAATTTTAACAGTACAACAGCTGAACTTTAATTTGTTCATTGTTTTGTGGTCTAAACTTCGTGACTAGGAAAAATATATTTCTGCTTGTGATAGTTACTGATAATTTTGAAGGAATCATTTCCATATACAGTAACGTAAGTGCTAGCCTGTTATTGTAATTTATTGACAATGGATATTCAATATTTTTTTTTCACCTGGTTTGTATTTTGTCAAATCGTTTAGGTGTTCTTGTTGGGTTGCGTGTTTGTCAGCTGAAATACCAGGTATTTTTAACTACAGTACGCACATTTTGAGAGATCTGTAGCGGGTGTAAATTGTATAGGTTCATTGAAGTCAGTGGAGCTACTACAATTTACATCAGTTGAGGCTCTGCCCCTCGGTCTTTCGGGGTTGGAGTTTGCTGTACTTCACTGCCTTCTTGTGATGGATCGTCTTTTGTTTGTGAAAGCCGCTTGTTCGTCTAGCTGCTGGAGAATTTTGCAAAGTGCAACAGCAAAAGTCTTTATGTGTTTTCAACTGATGAATCCTTTTGAAAGTTTAAGACATCTTTTGAGTATGTTCTTTCTTTGTATTTTTTTGTCGTCTTCTCTTTTATTTCCCCCTCGCCCCTCTTTATCACTTTCTGCTAAAGCAATGCACTTCATCCCTTGCCTGGAAAGGTTGATCTCTTTGGGAATTCAAGGGGAGAGCGAATGGTGGCTGTGCTCATTGCTTAAATAAATGTTGGAGCTCTCTTAAGTTCGAACTGTCTGTCATGCTAATTTGTTGTCCGTTAGGAGCAGCAATCGTTAAATTTAAAACACACTTTTATGTTAACTGGATTTAAGAAAAGGTTTCCAGTGACAAGAAGTCACTATAAATAGTCAAGGCCATACTCTGTTCTGCTATTAAAAGTGAGACAGAACTCTTCAAAAACGGCCTGCGTTCAAACCGAGCCGTACTGGTGGTTGTTTAGTTATAATCCCCTCTTCAGTGAGGTACTGAACAATAAAAAAAAAAAAAAAAAGAAGAAAAACTTTTAAAAAGAAAATGATTCTCCCTTCTTTTTTTTTTTCCCCAAATATTTCTCTCAGGTAAAGGTTGTGACAGGAAAGGATGGGCAGACTGGTACTCCTGTCGCTATAGCAACCCAGCTTCCTCCAAATGTTTCTGCTGCTTTTTCATCCCAGCAGCAACCATTTCAGGTACTTTTCAATGGTTCTAAAATGTAGTTTCATCCCAGATTTTTTTTCTTCATTCAGATTTGATATTTCTTAGATGAATTAGAATTTTCCCAAGAGCCCATCCCTTATCATCTAAACAAAACAAAAAAAACCTTTGCAATCTTCAAATGCATCAGTATTAATGAAGCCTTGAGGAAGTTAAATCTTTGTCTCCAGGTTGCTGGCTTATTTCATTAACTTTCAGCTTGAATGTTTTCACTTTGGTTTGTTTGTCTTTTGTTTCCCTAATGCATTTGGTTCATTTGTGCATTCTGCATAGTGATAATACGGATTCTTTTGTCTGTGGCATTGTAATTGTGGATTTCTTCTAAATTTCTTTTCTTTTTTTCCCTTATCTGTTAAAGGTTTTGAGTGTGGCTACAGAAGGTTTTGGATTTGCCTCCCCTGAAATGTTTTAAACAGCAATAATAACCCGCTGACACATTTTTTTTTTTTTTAAATAACTAACCACTTTCCATTAGCTCTACCATAAATGTTGGGAAGAAGAAACCGAAGTGCTTATTTTTATTATATAAGTCCTTTTTTACATTTTTTCTTTTTTTTTTTTTTCCATGAGGGAATACTGAACAAAGTAAAGAAATAAATGTGACAGTTAAAATTTCTGTGGATCAGTGATGATGCATCTTTTAAATTCAGACTAGTATGGGTTTATGCAGCTACCTTCAAATCTGTGCTACCCAGACATGATTGCTTATATACCCTGAGATGTAATATACCCTAATTCCTCTGCAACTAAAATATTTACCTTTTAGCTCTATTACATACGCTTGAATAGCAGGTGTTACAGGGTGAATTACTCTGCTGTACCGTGGAAGCTGTACAGTCTGCACTGCCTTCACCTAGGTTTTGGAAAACGGAGAGTTAAGTGAAATGTAAAATGGGTGGTATTGCTGTGTGTAACAAATGGGATGTTCACGGTGATATTTTACAAATGAGTTGCATAGTTAAGGGGCTTGCACTGACTGAGAGCTCTTTGTTATGGCCAATAGTGACATGTCTTGGAAGTCTCCTTAGGTAGTCAGGCTTCATCTAAGCTGTTTAAAATATGTAATATTATATCAGGTTATTTATCATAGTGATTAGGGTTATCATCAAGCTATAGCTACAGCAGTGATGAAGTACTTTTGAAAGTATTATACCATTTCAGACCTGTTTCAGAGAAACTAGCAGGTACATGCTGAAAATGTACAAAACTCCATGTAATTGTGATAATACCTTTTAGCACAAGCTGTTAACAGAAAGTATCATCTCTTTCCATCAGTCTTTCTCTTTGTAACTGTTTATAGAGAAATAATGTGTCCCAATCAGCATCATCATTCAAATTTGAGTGCATAAGTGCAGCACTCGGAATGATTATTGTGGGCGTGCTGCATAATCATGACCTCTGGAGAACTACATTATTTTAATTAAAGTTAGGACAGTTCTAGTCTAATATTAGTGGTATGTGACTGCAATTTATAAAGACATAACATCTTTGCTCTTTGAAGTGTCTGGCCTAAATTACGTGGTGATAATGCAGACAGCTGGGAGGCATACTCTTAAGAAAATGTCAGTCAAATATCCTAAAGTAGAGATGCAGCCTGAAACTGTGAGTATGCAGTCATCCAGAGTAAGAGGGCAGGTGAAATAAATGGCATTAGAAGCAGAGTTTGGAGAACGTACTTTCTTAAACTGATGTCCCAGAAAGCATTTGATGCAAATAGGACATAAGCTGAATTTGTTAATTAATCCAGTAGCATTGTAGAAGATAAGTTGTTGTGACTTACTTTGAAAATTCTGTAAATGCCTAACTGTATGATGCTCTGCCGGACACTGGCCATTGGACTTGAAATATGCTGCATGTCTGCCTTGTGAGAAGACAAACATTTGACAACTTAATCCATATCGGGTGTGATATGACAGTGAACCATGACCATTAGGGATGAATATGAGTCAGAGATTTCTTAAAACCAAAATTCGCATCTGAAGGCTACAGCTGTATGGCTAGAGTGGCCACAAATGCCCTCACAGCAGCAGAGATTAAATGTTATTAATTCATAGCTATTGATAGAATCTGAGCGGCATGAGATATATTCAGCTCAAAAAGGAGTGTTTGAAACTCAGTCATTTTGGGTGACGTTGGCTATGTTTATTGATACCGTTTGATGAAGCGTTGAAGATGTAGGGTTGTGACAGCTACGGTTTATTTCAATATAGACTGGTGTTTACTTCCTTAGGCTTAATTTACATTGGTAGAATTTCTATTAAAAATCAGAGAAGAAAAGATCTGTGAATAAACTAGAAGATTCTTTTGGGAAATTGCTGTCTTTGCTATGTTGTCATAATAAATTTTCACAACATCTGCAAACCCCTACTGTACATCGGTATGGCAGACCCTCTCACCTATAGCAAATTACATTTAGAGAACTCGAATGTTGAATTAGCTCATTTTCCAGGACATAGAGGCATGCGTAAAGTCCATCTTTGTATTTTCTGATAGAATCTCTTAAGCCCTTTCTTTGAACCCTTATTTTTCTCATAACAAGTTTCATAGTAGAATATTGGGTATAGCATGGCTAAATATTGAGGAGAACTTAAAAATGTGACTTGGAAACTCACTGGAAAGAACTGGGCTTGCACAAACACTGGCAGACATAAATAAGTACTTGCCAGTAGTGCTGAGGGCCCAAAGAGCGTGGAAATGGTCATATACCCAGACTTGTTTGTTTCAATAATCTCGTATGTAAGTCTGCCATCTGAGTTTGGTGCTGAAAGGATTATTGAGGATATACTCCCTGCCATTGTTGCCAATATTAATTGTAGTGATTTTAAAATAAAGTTTTCACGCGCTGTGTAATCCTACTGAAGCTAAACTCCAACTTGCTGAATCCAACCCCTGTGATTTCTTTTCCATCTCAGTATCAGTAGTGCTCTTCCAGGCTTGTTAATTCATAGTTGTGTGATGTTTATCCTCAGACAAAATGTCTGGTAATTTCTGATGAGCTCTGATGTCACGTTAGCCTTACGGCAATATTGTATTTCTCCTCACTGAGTTTCTTCATGGTACTCATTTTGCCAGCGGTGCAAACAAGTACAAGTCTGCCATCTGGAAAACTGGAATTGGAACTTGTGTTACTTGGCTGAGATTCTTTTATTCCATCTTCTGAGTCTTAGCAGTTTTTCCTGAAATATTTCAAGGCTAACTCTCACGGACCTCTATCCTGAGAGTGGCAGTGGTGGAGACTCAAGTAAGCTTAAACTGTTTTCAGGATGAGAGTTAATTTGTGTGTTACTGATGTTTCATACAGAGTGAAAAGGATTAGCTTTCACAAATGTATTGACTCTCGTTCCTGACTTTTGTGTCTTGTTAGTTATGATACAGTTTATGCGTAAATTCTCTTTCCCCATCTAATTTCCCTTCTAATTTATCCTGTAATGAAGTCACAATGTTCAATTGTTGTCGTCAGCTTTTTACTGCAGCTATATACTATATGAATACGTCATTTTGACTTCATTGCAGCATTATGCAAATGATGAAGGGTAATACATTAATGAAAATTTCCATTTATTAAAAAAATGAGAAATAAAAGAAATATTGGGCAAGTTTATTTCTTACGTATCCCATTTTCCGGGTTTGGCATCACTTTTTAAAAAATGTAGACGTGTATTATATATAACCAACTTCATCAGTTCAGTTACTGTTTTAAAATTTAAACTTAATGAAGAGTATTGGTGCATTATGGACATCTAAAACGTTATAGCAGATGTTGAATGAGTCTTGTTTTCTTTGTTGTACCACTGTTCTGAAGGATTTGTTCGGTGCTCGCCTCTTTAGATCCATTTGTAAATTACGTCTTGGTGTTAAACTATCTACAGATTGAACTTTTGTGATTTGTTTTCTTTTTCCAATAGCAAACGCATACAGGGACTCCAGTAACAGCGACTGTGAACACCATAGAAATTGAAGCTTTTAAGAGACAGCAGGCACTTGCACCAGCAGGTATGTTCCACAGACAGAATTTCACTTCGGTTCTTTTTTTTTTTTCCAAACAGTTAATGGAGCCCACTGTTCTGTAACTCTTGAAATACAGTTTTGCCTCACCTTGGGAACTGCCAGATCCCTAGGACTATCTATTGTGAATGGTGCTGTGTGAAGAGTGCACTCCACTCACAATATATAGGACTGGATTTGGCAGGCACGGAGACGTTGTTAGGTTGATTGTTCTGGCTAAGAAGATTGGAGATGGCTAACTTGAAGTTAGAGGGACTCTGCCCTCGGAGCATGTTCTTCATAAATGCTACACATGTATAGTAGTCATAGCTTTCTGAGCTGATGTTGGAATCATGTGTAGTAGTTTGCTTTGTAAAATTGAACCCATTCCATTATACCATGCCATAAATGGAATTTGAATATCACAGATTCGTCTAAGAGACCACGAATTGAAGTGGGCCGTCATGGGATGGTTTTTCAGCACCCGGGTGTGGCTTCAGGAGTTCCTCTTCAACAGCTAATGCCAACGGCACAAGGTACTGTGTCACCACATGCCAATTGCACATTAATTTAACAAGGAGATGTTAGTGATGGGACTAGAAACTTGGGCTTCCGGCCTTCCAAGATCCTAGTCCCACCACGCACTTCTCCATGTAAATTAATACTTGGTATGCAATGCCTGGTTTGTTGAAGGAGCTGAGTGACGGGCTCCAAAGGTGCATGTGGGCATGGAAATACGTCACAGGTGCTGATGCAAAATGGTTAATCTGAGAATTCTGGAACTGAGCCAATGATTTATGAAAAGGAAGCCTCCTAATTTGCAACATCATGACAAATTTTTATTCATTAGTCATGCCAAGCTTTAGAATATGTGTTAGAGTGAATGTGTTAAGAACTAAGTATTATTTAGACTTGATGCTGTTATTTTAGGTTAAATTCCATTAGCTCACCAGTCTTTTTTTTTTTGAAGTATAAGAAATTCAGAAGACATATAATGACATGTTTTTTTTATAGTTGCTGTGCTCCAAATTTTAGTTGCAGTCCCGTGCATGAAATACTTTGTTGTTTATTGTAATGGTGATTTATTTTGTGATTGTGATGTGGTATTTTCAAGTGATGGTGTCTTGTGGCAAAGTAAGTAACAAATTAGTCTATTTGCAGTTGATTTCCTCTTTATATTGGTAAAGAGCATTGGATGTTTTAATTTCATCTGTGTCGTGTTTCCTCTTGCTTTGTAGGTGGAATGCCTCCCACTCCTCAAACTGTACAGCTGACTGGTCAGAAACAGAGTCAACAGCAGTATGACCCATCTAAAGGCCCTCCTGTGCAGAACGCAGCAAGTCTGCATACACCTCCGCCGCAGCTGCCAGGGAGACTGCAACCTGCAAATGTCCCCATGACGTCTCTCCCAGCCGCGCTGCAGCTTTCACAGCAGCAACCACAGATAGTGGAATCTCCAGCTCAGCCTCAGATTCAGGTGAAGATCCAGCCTCAAAGCGTACCCCTGAGTTCCGCTCCACTTACAGCACCACTTCAACAGCAGGTGCCACCAGCAATCCATGTGCAAGGACAAACACCAAACCAAGTGTCACAGCCACAGGCTACAATACAGCAACAGGTATGTGAACTTCATTGGGGTGAAAATATGTTCGTTTCAATGCCCAGTAAAATCTAAGAACGTTATCTTCTTGAAAAAATATGAAATGTGTTAACGTTTTTTAATTCCACTGGACACTTAAATCCTTTCCTTATAAAAATGCAGGTGTAAATTTTTTATTAAATTAAATTTAAGTCCACATTGTGTTCTGCTGTAGTGTAGACTAAGACAGTATTGAATCCTAAACTCATCACTAACAAATGTGTTTCTTGGGCAGACTGTGACTCTGACACGACCATCTGCAGATCCTGCTCAGACTTCTCAGCGTCTTACGGCAAATACACTACCGCCTACCTCATCCGTTGCGCCAGCAGCTATCTCAGGCACAACACCGCCTTCTGCATATCCAGTACAAGCAAACAGGACCTCTCCAGCAACTAACAAGTCCCTCTCTCCTATTGCATCAAAACCCCCAGGCTTAGCAGTAGCAGCAGCACCTAAAACACAAAGTCCAGCTCAGAATGCAGCAGTATTACCACAGGACAACTCTCAAGACAAGCTTGCTGAGCAAGTAAAGCTGGTAAGATTTTTTGTTTTTCCCGAAACTTATGAACAGTTAACACACAAATAACAATTAACACGAGCAATGCGTTTGAGTTACGAAAATGGGCTATTTTTCGGGGGAGTGGGGTGTTTGGTGTTTTGGTTTTTGGGTTTTTTTTTTTTTTTTTAGTCTGCTTTACATACTGAGTTTTGCTTTTATGGGCATTCAGAGAAGTTGAAGAAGACTTACTGGTCTTCCTACTGTTGTTGCATTCTTTCTCTTTCTATTGATTCTATCTACTCATTCGAGGTGACTGCAACCTTATGTATTTTTATAGCTAACTGGAGATGTTTTGCTTATTTAACAGGAACATCATAGAGAACTTGTTTTTTCACAAAATCAAGCAGTATTAATAATGAAGTTATATTTATCTTCTTTGGGTAAATACATCTGCAATTTCAATTTCTGAAAAAAAAAAAGGATTATTTGATTGCTGTTCGCATATGTCATGTAACTTGGTTTTTGTGCTGCCCAGCGAACCTTTTTTATCCTGTTATTTAACAAAGTACTTCTTGTAATACAGGTTGAAGTACTGTGATTCTCTTTATGCATAAGTTGAATTTAGTCTGGTGATTTTTTCATTGATGCAGTGTTCAGACTTGATTTTTGTAATGCATGTGTCACGCTGTTACACCTTTTTTTTGCTGTCAATTATTCTGACGGAGTGGGAGCAATTACTATTTTTCTATTTGGCTACTGGTTTAGGTGCATTCTGCAGCTTCATTGTAACTATATGTCCTTCTTTTTAAGGAAAACCAAATCCACCAGCGAATAGCAGAACTGAGAAAGGAAGGTTTATGGTCCCTGAGGCGACTGCCTAAACTCCAAGAGGCTCCAAGACCAAAATCTCACTGGGATTATTTGCTGGAAGAAATGCAGTGGATGGCAACTGATTTTGCCCAAGAGAGAAAGTGGAAGATGGCAACTGCTAAGAAGGTACTGGAAAAACATTTTTTTGACTCAGAACAATTGGTCTTGGTATCACTGAGCTTGGGAGCAAAGCTATTTAAACGTTCTTTTTCTACAGATGGAAGTGATGGGAATATAAGGCACCGATTTTTAACTCAAAATGAGAAGCCATGTTGTCAGCTTTGGATATTCTAGCATTTGAAACAGGCTAGATAATTGTATTGATTGTGGATGCAAAGAGTAGTTTTGGATTTTGTGGATTTTATTTCTCTGGAAGTCAAATAGCTTGTTTAGGGGAGCCAGTCAATATGTTGACTGTGTCATATTTAAGAAGTACGGCTATCGTGCCTGTCTCACAAATCCCTCTCAATGAAGAGTAAATACAGAATTTTGTAAATAACTTCCACTGGGTATGGTTGTCTGTCCGATTCTTCTTTCTTAATCTCAGAAAAAGACGAAGGAGAAACCATGTTCTAAGGACAGCAGTGGAAACATGGTAGAGAACTGCTTCCATGGGGGAAGAGAGCAGCACAGTGGGAATAATTAAGTCAGTGATGGAATGAAAATTGGGGTGGTGTGAGATGAAATGTGTGAAATCTGTTTATTTACAATAGGCAAGAGTTTTCTATGGATTCTAGCAATGTAGCACTTTCTTTTGATACATTTATGACCAGTTTGGGCTAATGAAGAGAGCAACTGAAGGTCATTAGTTTAAGTTGCCACGTTGTTTTCTATTGTATATTCTAAAATGATGGAAACTCAGAACTCTCTTCCTTACAAGCAAAGTGTTGAAATAGGTGTATCATTTTGTAAAATGAAGATCTGCATTTTGAATATAATTTGAATCTGGATTTGAAGCACTTACTCCATTTGTGGCCAATGGTAGGTTTTTAAGAATAGGAGAAACGGGAAGGGCAAATAAGAAATGATCCTTCCCCTGGCAGTACGCTTCAAACTTCTGGAAGTCAATGTTTTAGGGACCTTCTGAGCTAAAGGTTGCAATCGAGTCAGTCTTTAACAGCCATCGACTGATCTTTCACTCATGTATGTACACTCTTTTGGAACTCATTTTACCTTTGGTCTCTGACATTTTGTGGTGTGATTTCTATGACTTCTTCATATGTGCTGTCTGAAAAAAGTTTTCTTTTGTGTGTTTGCTGCTGGTTTCAGTAGAGTTTTCCCTAATTTTTATATTGAGAGAGTAGTGAATTACGAGTTTCCTACGTGATTGCTTAGTTATAGTTCTTGTATTTTCTTTTTTCCTTCGAGTTTCATGTCTGTTGTTTTACTGGCATGGTAAGAATTAGAAATGTTGAAGGTAATTGCTACGTGTGTAAAGCTGTGGTCAACATCTAGCAGCTGACAACCACTATAATCTTAAGAAATACAGTGATGTGTATTTTGAGGTAACCTAATTCAGTATCTCTCGTGGTATTTTAGATGGTAAGAACTGTGGCTCGTTACCATGAAGAAAAGAAACTTAATGAAGAGCGAGCTAAAAGGGAAGAACAAAACAAACTAAGGCGAATTGCTGCATCAATTGCTAGAGAAATAGAATACTTCTGGTCTAACATTGAACAGGTAAAATACTGACTTATTAATACTTGTGCAAGTCATACTGTTTTTTTCATCTTCAGTAATTTATTTATAAAATTTAAGTGCTTTATGAGACTTGATTTACATTTCAGGTTGTTGAAATAAAACTGCAAATTGAATTTCAAGAGAAAAGGAAAAAAGCTTTGAATTTAAAGAGAATTTCTTGGAGAGGTAATTGTATTCCATTTCATAAGAAATCCAGTATAAATTCTGATGCTATTGTTTTATATAATTTCACTCAGTGGTGTTTAATCTTGTTGGTGATAGAATTGTGAGATGCTAATAATAGGTTGTGAACAGATCTGAACTATGAGTTACAGCGGTTTTTTATGCTTTTGTGCTAGATTTTGTTAATATTTCTTGTGTTTTATGTTGAATGCATTTAAAAGTTCACGTAAGAAACATAAAATTGCTAAGTGACTAATGCATACATGAAGTATAATAATTTTCCAGGTAAGGATACAAAACCTGCAGAAGACCTTTTATTGGAAAAAGAAAGTGAAATGGTAAGCCTTTCTGTTTCTTAAAAAGCCATCAAATTAGTTTAAATATGACTACCTGTGTGAAAAAGTTTTGATACATGTGAAATGTTTTCCTTAGATACATGGTGATGACAAGCACATTTCTGTGTAGTTACTGACAATTGAACATATTGTCATAAGCACAAATACCATTTTTTCTGGTTATGAACCACAGCTTTTAACGGGGAAATGGATTGTGGTTGATACATGTCTTTTAAAGGAAGAATTCATATTTATTCAATGGCTTTGAATTGGTCATTCTAAGATTGCAAGACCAAAAAAATGTACAAATTAATTGCCAGACTTCGTTTTGGGCAGGAGTTTCACCTACTGTAACCAGGGGTAAACTCTGTGGGGCATGAAAGCACGTTTTCAGCTGTTCAGCTGTGATTTATCTGCTGAGAGATGCAGGTGTATGTTACAGAATGGATCAAACTGAATGTAACTTAAATATCTTTTGCCCTAGACAAAATGTGTGCTAGGACTCCTTGGCTACATCTGTGCAATTTGGAAAAAAATGAGCGAGGGATTGTTCTGAGGCCCTGAGCCATCTGGCGTGGCACAGCTGATGCCCACTTGCTGAAATGCTCCCCTTTCACCAAGCAGAGTGCCTGCATCTGAATTCCCTGTTAGGAGCAAGCGTTAGCGTGTGTTATCAGCCAAACTGTGGCCTAGCGCTGTCTGCGAGTGTTAACTTGCACAGGCTAAACCGTGCTACAGAGTATGCTGGACAGCTGAGAGTGAGCAGTTGTAGGCCTGTGCCATATCTCTTTTTTTATTGACTAGTGAAAATTTAGTCCTTGACTCCAACCTGGGTAAAAGTTTTGTGCCTCAATAATGTTTGCAAGGGAAAGAGTGTGCTATGGCTCTGCGCCACAGCTGGACCTGAGTAGTTTGAACCGCAAGCACTTGAAGTGGCTGATTGCATGCTGCCTTCAATACAGAAGCAGAGTATCTGCTTTTGCCTGGCCAGGAAAGTGCTAATAGGTGTCAAGTGTCTGTTAGCAAATGCTGTTGTGATTGCAAAGCACTTGTTGCTTTCTTTAAAAAACAAACAAAAAAACCTCCCTAACTTTGTTTTCTGTGCTTTTACATATTTTAATTCTTTAATGCTAGGGTTCTTCATCTGGAAGGAAAAGAAAGGCAAGCACTTCTTTGACTGATGAGGAAGGTAAGTCACTTCTCAAAACTGTGCATCTATAGCATAGTACAGAAGTTGTGTATTAACCCTGAAACCACACGTTTCAGTCTGTTACTGCATGGATGCAATGCATTTCACAAACCAAATACCAACCCTCATCCATTTCTTAGAGAGATTAGATAGTCAATTAGATAGTAAATTTTCCTTAAAAAGAGCTTCAGTGAAAATTTGAAAATAAAATTTTCCCTGAAAACACGCTGCCATCATTGTTGGTGGATTTTAATTCTTTCTGTCCTCATTCCTTCGTTTCTCAAACCTTACTAGTGGTCTTAAACTTCTTTTGAGGATTTCAGACTGAATAACCCATCTGCTTTAGTTCCTTCCTTGTGATGACATCTGTGTCATGTTTCTGACAAAATCCCCAGTTTAAAGCTACAGAATAACCTGTCTCTGGTGACCATTGTCAGCCAACACTTAAGAGTTCAAGACTGCCTTTTGTCCTGAGGCAGAAGTGCTTCTCCCCTTTTCACTTATCTTTTAAGTTCTGTGTATAGTTGCTCTCAGATTTTCTTGTTTTCCATACATGTCTCATTCTTTTTGAATCCTGGTAACTTACAATATTCTGTGCTAGTACACTTCAGAGGCATATTATTACAAACTTCCTGAATTAATGTGTAATTTGAATGCCAAGGTTAGCATTTGTTTTTATTTCAGTTGAAGATGAAGAAGAAACAATTGAAGAACAAGAAGCTAAAGAAGGAAACATAAACCATCAAACTGAATTGTCTAATCTAGCCAAAGAAGGTAGGTGTGTAGCTTGATTCCTCTCTGTGGTGGGCTCTGAAACGGCATGTGAAAACACGCAGTAGTTATTGTATTTGTAAATAGGGTTATAGATGAGAAGTTGAGTGCATTCAGATGTTTAGTCATATGTAATCCGTATTTATTTTTTTCTGTTTGGAAAGTTGTAGCGGTTAGTTTATGGGATGATGATGGACATCTGTACTTAATAAAGCAGTCCGTATACTTAACTAGTTATCACACAAGGTAGCTTGAGAAAAAGTATTTCTCTGCTGAAGCACTGCATTTCTTTAAAACCTCACGCTAAAAGATTCAACCTAAGTTCTAGGAATGCATGATAAATACTTAAAACCAGAAGTGTATCAGATTGAACATGAACATCAACTGTCTAGAGTATCTCAGAAGGGTTTTGTGACCTACCTGATAAGTCTGAAAGGGCCCTGAAGTACTGATCTTGGGGGGTATAAATACTTGAAGATCAGGGGCTTTTAGGGACGATGCTCTGGCTAGCAGCTCTCTTTCATTAACAACATAACAATAACTGCTATGCTGAGCTTGATGTATGCAAAGTATCCCATAGGGATCACTTCACTTACCATGGTAAAAAACCTTGCTGATTTTTAGAGGCAAGCTTCCCATTAAGCTAAACCTGTCTGACAATTAATATGCAGTTTCCAAATCCGTTTGTTTGGTCTGTTTGGCAGCTTAGTGGCTGCAGCCAGCTGGCCAGTTGGAGGGATTATAACTCTTGGCCAGTCAGCCAGGTTCCTAATGAGGATGTTTCCTGATTGATTGGCCACCGCCAGCATGCACATTCCTGCTTCAACAGATCAGACAAGGGATTCATGGAGGTACTGTTTAGTGGGGTTGAGGTACAGCTCAGTTTTGAAACTTTGAGCTCTTGAATTGACTTTCAACCACTCGGCTGGATTTGATGCCCCTACCTCCCCAACCAGTGGTTTACTGTCAGTTTGTATGGTGGGTTTGTAATATAGTAAAAAGCAAGCTGGGTGAGCAAACTGCTTGGTGTAATGCCAAGTGTTCTCTGTAATTGAGGTCATTAAATAAATATTGCCATCTCCCACCTAATAATTACCTCTTCAATTAACTTCTGATTAGAGAACTGGCTTTATACAATTGTGAAGAATGTAATGAGATTAAAAACAATGGTATTGATTGTTACAAGTTTTGGTATTTTTAAACTTACGTCCTTTAATGACTTTTCAGCTGAATTGCCTCTGGAAGATTTACTAAAGATGTATGAAGGTGCCTTTGCAGAAAATTTTCACTGGCCCCAGCCGAAGCCTGACAGTGAAGAGGATAGCAGTGAGGAAGGTAAATTACTTTTTGTCTAGAAGAAGTTGTACTGACTTACAAGGTGAAATAAATTGATTGGCTCTTCAGGTCTCTGTTAAAAGACATTTTATACTAGGGGAAAACAAATACTGAGTGAATCACATTTAAAATGTTTTATTTTTTAAGTGAAGAAGAATGGTATATACAAAAATGAAGGGAAAGTACGGTGGCTTTCTTGCTAAGCATTTGGAATGATCATTAGAAAAATGAGATTTATTCCTGTTATCACTAAATATTTTTGGATAATGGTCTGTGAAGAATTTCTTCTTTTTCTCTTTTTTTTCACTTCTCAGTTTATGAAAAGAGGGTAGTGTTTGCCTATCTTAAAGTCAAGATGTGTGAGATTCTCAGGAACAATAGTGAGCCATAGAAGAGCCTCTCTACACTGAATTAAACAGCACACCTCATGGCTAGCCATTATTACACAGTTGCCATCTGTTCTGTGTTGGAGTGATGATAGAATTACATATTTGAGGATAGGTTTTAGGTAGTATGAGAGGACCTCCCTAGAAGTTGTGAAAAGCTAACGGTCATGTTAGCCTAGCTAGCGTGAACATCCAGAACATGTATGGGATCCTGAGCTTAGGCTGGTTTCATTTTAGCTTGATTAGCTTGAAGATCATGGACTTGTTTTTAAAAGTTAGCTGCCTCCTTTTAGACCCTGGTCTGAATTCTAGCCATCTCAATTCCTTTGTGTAACCGATACTTAAGTTTATTTTAAATGCCAGTGTAATTTTTCTCTCTCATAGAAATGGAAGACCGTATCCCTGATAGGGAAAGTCCTCAGAAAGAAGTTGTCCTCATAGACTCCCTTCTCAGCATTGACCAGTACAAGGGTATAGACAGATCAAGTCCTCCAAAGAAGCATATGCGAGACATATCAGAGGTTGCTGCTGCAGCAGAAATGCTGTTACCTAAAGGCAGCTCTAGGATAACAACAGCGGTAAGACTCCCTGTTGTCTGCTACTGTGCATGCTTACTTTTACACAAAGAATGCTTTTTTTCATGATTTCACAGGTTTTAGCAACAAATCACAGTAAATATTTTCTAGTTACTGAACTACAGAATGGTTATGCTTTATGATGTGCTCCGTGAATTTAACTCTGGGAGAAAAGTATCACATCATTCACATTACAGGTAAAATACAATACTCCATCGCTACTGTATGGGCCTCTCAGAGAATATCAAAAGATTGGGCTGGATTGGTTAGCAAAGCTGTACAGGAAGAATCTCAACGGCATTCTGGCAGATGAGGCTGGGCTTGGAAAAACAGTACAAATTATCGCCTTTTTTGCCCACTTGGCTTGTAATGAAGGTAAGTTCATTTGCCTAACAATTTTAGACAGGCACTGGGCCAGCACTATCTTTGTGAATTGTAGCCTAGGGTCACATTTTTTTCTGCTGAACCGTATCAGACTTTAGTTAATGCACAGAGTAAGATTATATC
Organism: Aptenodytes forsteri; assembly: GCF_000699145.1. Taxonomy (NCBI): domain Eukaryota; kingdom Metazoa; phylum Chordata; class Aves; order Sphenisciformes; family Spheniscidae; genus Aptenodytes; species Aptenodytes forsteri. Next base: position 2,676,936 of record NW_008794776.1, read on the forward strand.
AGAAAAACTTTCTCAGATTGTGTGACATAGGGGCGCCTTCTTATCAAGTATACTGTTTGATCAATCTGCTGTTACCTTCTAGGTGATAAAATTCTTCTGAAGCCTAGTTTATTAGTATAAAAAAGGCTTACATGTTGTTTAATGACCAGATGGCCACAGATAATTAAATTCAAGGAGTAAATATGAACAGTTAGACAAGTGTGTCTTGTATATTATCTCAGATATTACTAATAGTGGTGTTGTAGTCAGGATGGTTTAAGAATGTAAGTAAGGCAAAGCTTGTGGAGGTAGTATCTCTTATTCAAGCAGTTGATGTAGTTGAAGGAAAAATAGCTATTAGGTGCACAAGGGGTACCTGAGGTCTGAAAAATAATGAAGAATAGATTAGTCATTAAAATGCCTCTGTTGTTACTGGATCTCAATTTTAATGATTAATTTAGTGCACTGCACTTAAAAAATCAGAGGAGAATATAAGCCACATGAATTGTCAGGAGTCTCTTTCTGCTGTTAACTGCTATGTTTCCCCTTCTGTAGGTAACTGGGGCCCTCACCTTGTTGTTGTACGGAGCTGTAACATACTGAAATGGGAGCTGGAATTGAAACGCTGGTGCCCAGGGTTGAAAATACTTCTCTACTTTGGCAGCCAAAGGGAACTTAGGGCAAAAAGACAGGTACTGTATTTCGCGACTCTTACACTGTTGTATTCAGCATTTTAGATGGCAAGACTCTTCCTTTAACCTGCATTTATCTATATGTTCCTTACATCCTGGTGGGATATGAGAAGTTTTTAACTCTACAAGCTGGTTTACAAAGAGTTTCACACCTAACAGTTCTAGATTTTCAAAGGCATTTTTGGAACTCCCTTGGTATTGAGCAGTACATGCAATACTTGACCTGCTTTCTGAACTGACTATAATTCAAAGACCAAGACTGTCTTTCACAGTGCTTTGGGTCATAGCATCTTTCTGTTCTTAGTGAAGAAGTAGCTGGTTGTAAGATACTTGAGGGTTCTGCCATAACTTTTCTGTCTCATCCTCTTTTTTCTTTTCTGTAGGAATGGGCAGAACCCAACAGCTTCAATGTGTGTATCACTTCCTACAAACAGCTGTTCAAAGGCCACCCAGCATTTATGAAAATGCGATGGAAATACTTAATAGTAGATGAGATGCAACAAATAAAGAACATGACTGAGAAACACTGGGAGGCACTTTTCAGTCTCCGCAGGTATGGAGCAGAGAATTGTTTTCCTGCTGGCAGTGGGTTTTTCTCTCTTCATGTCACACAGTTCTCTTTTTAACACAAAACTGATGATAAAACCTCTTGATTTCATCTGCCCAAATTCCTATGCAACATGTGCCTACAGAGGTGCCTTTAGTTGAAACAATCAGGATTCAGAGACATGCTTAGGAACTTTTTGTTGCCACTATCGTAACACTATAATTCTTCTTTGCTGATACTCTGTGCTCGCAAACAGATCCCCTTGTATGTCCTGATACTTCCTCTGCAATGAGGAAGCTAGTTTGATGGTATATTCAAGATTAAAAAGATGATTTATCCTAGACTTAATTTTATTAGCACTACTTATTTCTCTGACAAACCTAAAGCTACAGTAAACAGTGTTTGAATATTGGTGTCCTTTTCTTAACGATACTAGCTAAATGCTGTATCGATTAAAAATCTTCTTTTGTTATTCACAGCCAGCATCGTTTGCTTCTGATAGACACTCCTTTGCATAACACATTGATGGAGTTGTGGACCATGGTACATTTTCTGATTCCGGGAATTTCCAGACCTTATCTAGATTTTCCAGTAAAAGCAGCTAATGAGGAGAACCAGGATTATTGCCATAAACTGGTCATCAGGTTACACAGAGTATGTTGTAATTTTTTCTCATCTGTCCTACTACAGTAGTTAAGCTGTTGAGGGGGGTGGGGAGGAAGGGGGGGAAGAAATGAAAAGATGTGGTTCTGCTCGAAATTTCTGGCCTTTCTTAACACTGTTCAGTTCAGACAGAAAGTCCTGCTGAAAGCAAGGGTTTCTGCTACCAGAATAGTATGGAGATTGCTTTTAAAAAAAGTAATACAAGGCTCAGATTTTGAAGCATAACATGCAGAAATTAAAGAACAAATTAATGCCTATACAACTGTGTGCGTAGCAATATGATTGTATATGGCATATGAGGTTTATCACATGAAATGCATTAGGTGTGAACAGGTTTAGCTTCCTGTTCTAAAACTGCATCTTTGAAGTGAGAAAAATTTTTTTCCCCTTAATTATGAAATGTTTCAGATGATTCAGCCATTTATTTTGCGAAGATCAAAGAGAGACGTTGAAAAGCAGCTAACAAAGAAATATGAACATGTGCTAAAGTGTCGTCTTTCTAGTCGACAAAAAGCTATGTATGAAGATGTCATCTTACAACCAGGGTAAGGAGTTAAAACAGTAAATAAAAAATGCTGTCATTTTTGGTGCTTAAGCAAGATGATAAATGATTGTCACAGTTGGAAGTGTTTCAGGTTTTTTTTCTGAAATTTTCCATTATGACCAGTGAATAGAATGTGATTACATTGTAAACTAAAATTACAGGCAAGTGATGCTATGGGCCTGATGAAAAACATGCATTTACCTCTGGAACCTAAAAATCAAGTTGTAATGGTCAGGTTTGCTGCTATTTTGTTTTAAGATTTGTCTCTAATGAGTGGTTCTTTATTTCTTAAAGCCCAAAGTGTTTCTCCTCCCACCCACCCATTTACCTGTGCTGTGACATCAAGTGGTTATTGATAGGTGCAGGGATGAAACAGAAACAAAGCAGGTAGAGGGTAGGGAGCTGGTTGGATCGTATTTGACTGTAAGGTAGCACTGGTCCTTAAGTTTCATGTTTCCAACTTTACATTTGGTACACTGCTCTAGAAAGACCTAGGTAAAATCTGAGCTTGTTTTAAGACCTTTGCATAACATACTGCATTGCACATTCTCACCTTGCTGATTTAGGGACATTTCCATAAAAGCTGTAGTTAAATTAATGTATTTCTGTGTAAATTGTTTGGTAGAACCCAAGAAGCCCTCAAAAGTGGACACTTCATCAGTGTCCTGCATGTCCTGATGCAGCTGCAACGGATCTGTAATCACCCTGATCTGATAAACCCCCGGCTTTCAAGTACCTCTTATGTATCAGAAACACTGGAATACAGAACTGCGTCTCTGGTACTGAGTGCCCTAGAAAGGGATATTTGGAAGGTGAGTAGAAAAGTAAACTTTTTTTTCTCTCTCAGTACCCTTGTAGAATTTCAGTACTTAACATTGTTTTCTTATACATCATAAGTCTACCTGAAGTTTATAAATAGAAGGAATTCACTATTCCATGACTGTGCCTACCAAGTGCGTACTTGCTGCATCTCTTTTTTGTATTAGTAGTTTGAGCTTTTCAAGTGGTTTGTAATCGGTAATTTTTCATCAACTACTTGGTCAAAGAGAAATTAGCTTTGCTTTCATCATACTCATGTTTGCAGGAATTCTCCAACACTGAAAACACTCTGGGTAGCACAGTGCTTATTTACGGCACTCCGTAATTTTCTTTCTGCTTTCAGTAGCTAAAGGAGAGCAAGACTTACTCTTTTTCACATAAGAGTAGACACTGATTCAATGACTAAATTAGTACACTTCTGTCAATCTATCTGAAGTACCAGTATTTGTGTTATCATTAAAGAAGTGATCCCCCTCTTTGAGATAATCAAAGGAAATAATTGCATTAGAGAGAAGTATGAGTAATGGAGCAGATGAGATTATCTTTTTGGTTGGTCTTATTTCCGTCCTTCATATTTTTCTACTCCTAAATTATATGTGTGCCTTTAGTTTGGCATTTGAGCTCAATAGTTAACAAACACCTTCTAAGAGTTCTACTTCAGTCTTTAGAAATTACGGTATATGAAGAATTGTTAAATGTGCCTTGCTTTGATTTCCGTAACTGGCTAATGATTTTAATTCTTTTTGTTCTGATGCTGATGCTTAAAATGGTACTGTCAGTTTAAGATGTATTTCCAAGGTTTCTAGACAGTTTTGGCTAATGATTAATAGTTTACTTTTTAAACTTACAGCTTTTATTTCCAGTTGAAAAGTAAAATGTAGAAAGTGAATTCGGCATAGAACATAGAGAGGACTTAACTGTTCGGGTCATCACATAAAATAAACCCTATTTTACAATATCCCTAGGAATCAGACCTGTCTCTTTTTGATCTCATTGGAATGGAAAACAAAATGACTCATTATGAAGCACAGATGTTGCCAAAACAAAAGGTTACTAGAAAGTTGATTGAAGAAATCTACAGCTCCCCTCCACCACCGGCTAGGCCCAACCCAGTGAAGCTCAAACCAAGCAGGTAGGTACAACTGTCCTTCTTTTAAGCTAGAATTACAGGAGGAAAACATAGTTTTGTTGCTACGTTTACAGAGTTCTGTCTGCGTCTCTGGTAATGTGATTCACATACAACCTCAGACTTGACTTTACATTCTATTATTCTGTTGCTTTCTTGTTTGCCCTTGAAAATAGGGTTTCTATTTTAATAGTTTTTTGAGGCATACAGTTCCATTCGAAGTTTATTTATGGATTTCCCATAGTTTTTACTTCACCAGCAGATGAATTTTATTCTTGGGGTCCTTGTTTATGGCAAGTGAGTGTTGTTTTGCAAAATTAGCAAGGAGATAATTCTTTAAGACTAAGCTGGTCCTGCAGTGTTAGCTGTGCTTACAGTGTTATGAGACATACGAAGTTTTATAGCAGTAAATTTTTTTAAGAGTATTTCTCTCCTAGTGATCTCAAAGTAAGGTGGAACTGTTTTTTCTGATGCAAAGGAGCTGCCTGATGACGTGCCGGCATATTGATGTCTCTCTGAAAGTGATAGGAGAGCCCCATTCTTTTTCCAGATACCGGGCTAGACTGTTTAAGCTGTTTGCTGTAATTCTGATGTATCCTGCATTAAACTGGATGCATGGCAATGAAAGTTTTCTTCTTTCCTGGACTTGGCGAAATGACTTTATAGAATGTCCACTCATGAAGTTTGCTGAAGTGATGAGTCTTGCCAGCTTCGGCCATTTGCGAGAGAGATTAGCATCTGATGTGATCAGTTTCTACTTTCCTCGGGTGAAAGAGTTTATTTTTAAAGGCCAAACTGTGATCTTCCCATAGATTTTGACTTTTCGTATTCTTTTCAGGTTGTTTCAACCTGTTCAGTACGGTCAGAAACCTGAGGGCAGGACTGTAGTTTTCCCAAGCACGCAAGTACAACGCACGGTGACCACAGCAACGGTAACTCAACAGGGACAAGTACGAGGAAGATCACCCATAGCTGCGGTGTCTTCAAATCAAGGTAAGAGAGTTAGCGCTAGGTTGGTTACCTTGAACCTCTGCATAGACGATAAAAGTTAGTCTGTTAATAGAACTCCTTTTCCCTCTAGCTTAATGGTCTAGAATACTAATGGCTTAAAAATACCAACAGATTAATTGCCAGTAAATTTCCCCACTAGTTTCTACAGTATGATCTGCCAGTATAATGCAAAACTAAGCTTTGTGTAACCTAACTGTTAGCGTATGGAGTAAATATGGCACAGTTGGTATTTCAACCACATGTAATTACATGTGATCACATGTAATGTTCTGTCAAAGATGGGAATTTACAGTGCTTTTGTGTATTGATTTAACGTTTAAACGTTATGCTTTCCAAATATATAATGTTGTAAAAATAGGATGGAGTAAAAGGTGCAGATAGAAATCCCAGTCTGTAAGGACAAACCGTTCCTGTAGCCATTTTAATATCCTGTTGGAAGGTTTCTTTTTAATGCAGGTTGTTTAAAAGAGCGGAGTTAAAACCTCTAACAGCTTGCACAAACAACCCTTATTGATTGCAGCCGCAGCAGCACAGTTTCAGACAACTCAGGCTTCCACCAGTGCTCCAAGACACCAGCCCGCAGCGACCTTCACCACAGCAACTAGCACAGCCAACCCTGTGAAACCGCGGGGCCAGACCTCTGCGCAGGCCTCTCAGCTAGGCCAGGCCCAGCCACAGGCCCCCTCGCACACCATCCAACAGAGTGTGCTGCCTCAGAGGCTGGTACTGACCTCTCAGGCCCAGGCACGGTTGCCTAGTAAGTGGCCTCCCCTTTCAAGGTTTCTCCCACCTTTGTACTACAATGAGGTTAAGTTACTAGGCACCCTAAAATGTGTTACAGAATCGTTGTTTTTTTTTCACTCTTCTGATTAGCCTTGCTCAGTACGTTGCTTATGACCAAGGAAAATCGAAAATTGGATAAGAAACAATAGAATTGCTGTGGACATACATTAGCGGTGTCAACTTAATCTCCTATTTCTGCATGTTTCTTCTGCTGGCAAGACTTCCTTCAGACCAAATGTTTTAGCTCTATCCTAATTATTCCTTTCATATTAAACACTAATCTGTCTGCTAAAGGCCTCTCGCAGAGAGGAACGTCGCAACTGTTAGGCAGAGAAAAGCGATGAGGCTTTGCTTTAAGGTTGTATGTGCACTGCCTATTAGCATGTGTATAGAGTACTGAGCACTGATGTATTAATTTTATCTCTGGGGTAATGCACTGCCTTTACAAAAGCTAAATTTTCACGCCAATATTTTCTCAATATCGTAAAACTTAATGCTTAAATGCCTCTAACAATTCTGCATTTAAATCACAAAAAGCTTGGTCCTTGTCACTTTAAAGCTTTTTGGTTTGTCTAAGTGCAGATAGCTTAATATAAATCATGTTTCATCAGCAAACTTCAGGCCACTTCAAATGTGTATTTACGGTGCCACGTGTGAATATTTTTGTCTCTTCCTTAAACCTTCATTCGTGCTCTTGAAAAGGCAGTGAAAATCACTTTAATGTCTATACTCGTTCTGTTACAAAGTGTCACATGAGTTTTCAGGTAGCTCTTAACTTTTTTGCTAATGAAAGTGATAACTTCTAAAATGTTGATGTTCTTACCCTTTAAACAATCAGCTTTTTTCCAGTTTGTCCAACAAATATAGAAAGCAATACCTGCTTAACTTTTATATGACACTTTTGATGCACTAAGTATAATTATGCATGGAAGGCGCTTCAGCACCAGTTTACTAACCAAAACTTAGAATTGTGAATATTGAACAACCCGCCTCCCACTTTGTTTTTGGGTTTTTTTTTTTAATGCCTGTTTCCCTCCTTAACAGGTGGTGAGGTAGTAAAAATAGCCCAGCTGGCTTCTATAGCAGGAGCACAAGGCAGAATCGCTCAGCCAGAGACCCCTGTAACACTGCAGTTCCAAGGGAACAAGTTCACTTTATCACACAGCCAACTTCGCCAGCTCACTGCAGGGCAACCCTTGCAGTTACAAGGTACTGATTCCAAAACAGGGAGTTTTCCATTATTTCGAATGCTCGCTTTTTGATATGGGCAGCACGTTCCTTGTTGCTATATGTTAAGGAGATTTTTCCATCCCTATTGCTTGTATTGTTCTGCTCTACCTGTTTTCTGTGTGAGACAGGGATAACAAGGTAGCTCTGTTTTGAAAAATAAATGCCTATCAAATGAAAGACTTGGTTACTTTCTTTCTCTGTGTTTGTATTTCAAGATTTTATTATTGAATTTGTTTTCACATGTGTGGAATACAGCTAAAGTAAGGTGAGGCATTATTTCAGAATAAACTCCCTGATGAGCAGAAACAGACAAAACTGAGGACGTTCTTGGTTTGTTCTGAAATGGTGTAAATAAGACTTAAAGACTGGTGTGCCTCTGAATTTTGACCCAACTATTACCCTGTGCCTGAATGCTACGATATATTTTGCCCTCAAATTTCCCTTGCTGGTGGTATGTGTGTTGCCAAATTTAGGAGAACCTGGAAATCTTGATTCTCTGTGGCCAGCAAAATAAATAAAGGGAACGCTCACTGAGGATTTTTTGGTTGATTGGATTTCACCCGAATTCCATATAAAATACCTAGATTTAAAATGATACCCTGACAACGTGGATCTCCTCTTTAACTATGAAGACTTAGGTGTTTTCCTCCTATTGGATATTATGGAACTTTAAATCAGATTGGTGTAATGAACTTGTCTGGGAAAATTTAACATAGTTTGAAACAGTAATGATCAGTTTGTTAACAGTAGTATCTTTTGCTAGAGAACACTATTTATTCTCCTCCACTCTATCCAGCCTAATTTTTTTTAAATTTTCCATTGCAGGAAGCGTTCTTCAGATTGTTTCAGCACCCGGTCAGCAGTATTTGAGACCTCAGGGTCCGGTTGTCATGCAGACGGTTTCCCAAGCAGGAACTGTTCAGAATGCTCTGAACGCTTTAGGAAACCAGCATCAAGCAGGTGTCCCAACTTCCACAGCAGTGACACAGCAAGGTAGGTTTTTCTAGCCTGAAGAAATATCTCTATCTAAACATTCAATTACTACGATCACATTGATATCTAACTCCAAATTGTTATAGATCGTAATTCTGTAAGTTGAGTTCAGAAGCAGGTAAACTATGAGGCACATCCTTCCGATTTGTGTGTGATGTGTACTGGAGTCTTAGGTAATTTTTTAGTACAAACTTGGGAGACCATGAAACTGTATTAAATATATAGAATTTTTTTTTTACCAGTTGTGTCTCAGGTCAGATTTTTGTGGGAAGAAGTGAGTTTGAAATACTGTGTTACTTTTTTTCAAGGAAAGATCAGGGTGATTATTTTTTATACTGACAGAGAATGCCAGCCAGCCAGCAATTCTCTCCATTTTTCCACATTGATTTTGCTTTTATTTTTTTTACCTTGTGTCTCAGGTCAGATTTTTGTGGGAAGAAGTGAGTTTGAAATACTGTGTTACTTTTTTTCAAGGAAAGATCAGGGTGATTATTTTTTATACTGACAGAGAATGCCAGCCAGCCAGCAATTCTCTCCATTTTTCCACATTGATTTTGCTTTTATCTAGTTTTCTTTGCTTCTCTATCTCATCAAGCTACTGTTTTCCCTTTCCCTCTGCAAATACTGCTTAGGTGTTTGGTGCCTTGCTGCAAATGTGATCAGTTCCTTGCTTAAAAGCACAATCAAGATGTTGATCAAAAAACAATAGAGAAATTGCTGTCTAGGATGCATTTACAACAAAACAGCAGATTGTTAAATGATGATAAATTCAATGCTAGGAGTTCGTTCCCTGGAAATGGCCATCTGCTGTAATTTTTGTCTGGATATAAACCATTCCCTCAAAACAGACTGTTTACTGCTCCCTTTTGATGTATTAATATGCCCTTGAAGTTCATATTTTGACTCTCTGAAGAGTAAACATCTCATCATCAAATGGGGAGAGGAAGCTTCAACAGCCTCCCAGTTGTTGGGAGGTAAAGGATTTCTGTCATAGTTTGGAAGATCTGTGGCTCAAATGTAGTCAGAGCTGGAGGGTGAAACATTACAGGCACTCCTAATATGGCCACAGTTCAGAATGAAAATTGATGTAAGATGTCTACAAAAACTTACGCATCTTACTACTCTCATGACGGTAAAAGAGAGAGCTCCATTAAAAGCACTAATAACTATTGTTTCCAATTGATGAAAGAAAACTTTATTATTGTTGCTGTTCATCTTTGGAGGAAGAGGTAAAGCATATTGAAAATACTTATTTTGACTTTCTGAATTTTGGAATTTATTTGGCATTTTATCCATTGCTTTGGGTGACTGGAAACTATAATTGCTGGGCTCACGTGTAGCTGTGTAGTAAAATTGGATTTATACTGGCTATCTGTATTAGCTTGTTCGTAATAAAAATGCGGAAAGGCAAAGCTTGAACCTCTGCATACTCCTTGGAGTCTATTGTTCTTAATGTAAGGGCTAGCACCTGCTTGTTAACTTGAATGCAATTCTTCATGGGTGTATTGACTCGCCACTAAATACAGTTTCACAGTGACTAGTGGAGGGTTGTACTGCTTTTCTAGTACAAATAATCAGTGCTGATGAGCAATGCATTCTGGCTGAGATAGAAACCTATATATCCTATCAAGAACACAACTGCTACACGGTGTCTGTCGTCTGCTGGTACATGAAGGGTATTACTGTAGTTTCGATTAGTTTACTTGTGTGTGATGTTCTCACAGGTTAGTTAGCTGCCTGGGAAAACATCTGCTAGCAGCTGAATTCACAAGAATGCTACTGTGAGGTTTCATCAACTTGTAGATATACTGAATTCATACGTTTTCTGAAAAATCTTAGATGATTTGTTTGAGATAAATTAGAACAATCTTTTCCTGATTTAGAGTCTAACTTCTAAATGTTAATACCTATTGCACTATACATGACATTTTGAGTAAACTACGAATGCAGCAGGTCTTTGTGCAAAGCAAAGTAAAATTCCATTGATCTGTCTTGGATTTTTGTGAAAACAGGTGGTGTAAATATCTGTCAGATATCTGATGTATAACAAAGTACAAATTTGCAATACCCCATGGACATTTAGACTAAAAATTTGTCTGCAATTATGATGTGTTACAGCTATGAAATGTCTACTTAGTGAAAATAATGAAACCAAATCTTCAGAAGAATAAATATATAAATACAAGGTTTATCCTCAGTTTGTATTCCAGGTAGAAGTGCGGTTACTAATTTGTCATCTGGTGACATGGGAGCAGTGTTAAAACCAGCACCTACACATGGACAATCGCAGGTACTTAATTTTTATTTTTTTATGGAAACACAACTTTTCAGGATTGAGACAAAGCCCATGTAACGGCTGGAAGCTATAATTTACAAAGCTGGAATTAATTAGGAACTTTGATTACAGATGAGGTAAAAAAACCTAACTTTTGTCAGTGTTTCAGGTTGACAGATCTGATGCATTTTCATCTATAATCCATAGTTTAAAATAAATTCTGGTGTATAAAAGCAGCTAACAGCTTTCTCGTGCTTTGATAGCAGACAGGTTCTTAAAACTGTAATATATCATAATTATGTAGTAATGCTTAAATAAAGGAATCATAAGATTTTCTGTGTGTTTTGAACACAAAGGCAATTGGGCAAATGTTTATAGGCTTCTAATCTTAACAAGTTTTTAGAAAAGATACTCAAGCAACCTATAAAGCATAGGGAAACATCAAGTGTATGTTAAACTGTGCGGGAACCTGCACCTTATCAATATTGATGTGTTAATTGAAATGTCCCAAATATAAATGATACATTTTGTTTTATTTCCAAAACTATGAAAATGTACTCTAAACAAAGCAAGAAATACTAACCTAAGGTAGAATTGACTTTTTAATGTGAATTGAATTTAGCTGTAGTCTTCAAATTTTGTCCAAAATTTACACGTTTTGTGATTGGTCTAAGTAGTTGTTATAATCTAGGATGTTGGTGGTATGAGGCACGCAGTACTCTGATCCTGATAGCTTCAGTCTAAAGAAACTCAAATTCCTAAGTGATTGTGATGAGCAGCAAATGTTTTTTTCAACTTTTCTTTGCAAAGGAAACATATGAAGAAAAGAACCGGCTTTTGAAGGAGCGCCTGGACAGAATATTTTCTGGCAATGAGCGCCGTTGTTCGCGGGCCCCAATGTATGGCAGAGACTTGCTGAGTGTTTGTTCTTTGACTGGTGAAAGAAAGCCCTCTCAGCTGTCTTCCAGTGAAGACAACAGTTGGAGGTGGGCTGGCTTTGTGAACTGTTGCCTTTCTTCAAGTGCCTCTGGAGGCCCAAGTAATCCATTGCAAGAAATGATCCTGACTTTGGTTCAGCAACAAGAATCTCTAAAGGATGCTGTTAACAGGTAATGTGTGACTCTGCCTTGTAAGCCTTTACCACATTTAGTTATTTCTTAAACTTTCCTTTTCAAAAAAGCTTTAAAACCTTGTTTCTGTTCATGAGCTTGTTTGGTTTAGACTGACTTATTTAGCAGTAAATGATGTGCAGTATGAACATAAAAATAACAGTCACTTCTGTTTCTTTTAGGATCTTTATAATAAGAGTTTTCAGTGCCACATTCCTAATTTCAAGCCCAAATTCAGCTGACCATACTTCAGCTTACATTCTTATGCTTTGGATTTACTTCTGAGTAGGTACCTCTTAGAGCCAACCAACAAGAGTTAAGACACAGATGTAGGCAGAAGCTAGTTTGGCTAAAGCTGACATTTAGTGGATTGTGTGCAGAGGAATAGCTGCAATTTTCTAGAAATATGAAATGCAGTTAGAAGAACTCAAACTTTTTTGAATTGCTTTTAGTAAGTTTGGTATGATGGGTGTTTCTTGTGTTTGAGCTCCAGTGACTGAATACAGTGGTCACAGTGCAAACACCTTAGCAGAAGCTATCGTCAAAGCAGACAAACCAAAACAAAACAGTAAAGGGAGGTAGAGAATATTAACACTTTGAAGGTGTGCAGCACTTACTAAGTCACTTTAACAAAGTGGTTAGATAATAGTGTAAAATTACATGGTTGACAGGCTGAAAATTACTGCTGCAGATGATCACTTTGTATGTAGCTTTTTAAACTGGTATTCCCTTGTTTTCATGCTTTTCACAGGGCTCTCTTCGTATTGCCAGCTGCAGTTGCTGCTCCCCCATGTTTGTATGTAGCAAATCCTCCCCCTTCATATAGTCACAGATTGAAACTCCTTAAGCACAGTCTTAAGCAGAAGGCAGCTCCACACTTGCATCAGTTGCAACAGATTACAACTCCTCACTTGCTGCAGTTCCCTGACCTCCGGCTGGTGCAGTATGACTCAGGTAAAGGAGACCATTTGGTGATAATATTTCGGTAATTTCCTGTTTCACAGGAATGGAATGTCTGTATAAAATGACTATTTGTTTTCTTGTTTGAAATATAGGAAAATTAGAAGCTCTTGCTGTCTTGCTTCAAAAGTTGAAATCTGAAGGGCGCCGTGTGCTGATTTTGTCACAGATGATTCTGATGTTGGACATACTGGAATTGTTCCTGAATTTCCATTTCCTCACATTTGTGAGGATTGATGAATATGCTAACCATGAACAGCGGCAGGTAAGTTTGCCCTAACGGTTGTCCACTGGCACAGCAATATGTGCTGCTCGGGCTTTTACACACTATGGCAGGGGAAGGAAATTTGCCTTGCTTCTTACTCATCTTGAAACACCAGACTTGTTTTTGTCTGTTTTTTATTAGGCTATAGTGAATTTGTTTTGGTATTTTATTTTGGTGTGTGGTTTATTTCCTCCTTGCTTTTATTCCGTTTATGTAGGAGCTGATGAAAATTTTCAACAGAGACAAGCGCATTTTCTGTGCCATCCTTTCCTCTCACAGTCGCTCCACCGGAGTCAATCTTGTTGAGGCAGACACCGTTGTGTTCTATGACAATGATCTAAACCCGGTGATGGATGCAAAAGCTCAGGAATGGTGTGACAGAATTGGGAGATGTAAAGATATCCATATATACAGGTGATTGTTACAGATCAACGACAGCTCTTTAACATGCTTTAATGTAAGGTTAATTCAGATAGTGCTGCTCTGTATGATCTGAAATAAAGTGGAAACAGTGCTGAAAACTTCACCTCACTTCAATAAAAAAGATGCCAGGTTATCATATGAAAACGTGGTCTTTCTTAACACCAGTTGTAATTAATGAATCGTACTTGCATGGTTTTGTCTGTTAGTTTACATGGAATTTTTTAAGTGAGGTGTTTTTTGAATTTTTTAAAAAATTTATTTATTTTTTTTAACTTGCACTAATTGTTAAAAGAAGGCTTTAAAGTAGAGGTGTTAGTATGTGTTTGGTTCTGGGCCTGTACCAGAACTAAAAAACCCCCCACAAACCACCACATTTTAAGAGTTCAGTGTTATTCTCTAAGGGCAATTTCTCTTTTTGTTTCTGAAAGCTGTTTTGGAAATGACTTATCAGATTTCCATTCTTTTCTCTTTCTTTCTTTTTTTTTTTCTTTTTTTTTTTTTTTTTTTGTTTTTTTCTTGGGTATTTTATGGTTTTGTCTGTTAGTTTACATGGAATTTTTTAAGTGAGGTGTTTTTTGAATTTTTTAAAAAATTTATTTATTTTTTTTAAATTACACTAATTGTTAAAAGAAGGCTTTAAAGTAGAGGTGTTAGTATGTGTTTGGTTCTGGGCCTGTACCAGAACTAAAAAACCCCCCACAAACCACCACATTTTAAGAGTTCAGTGTTATTCTCTAAGGGCAATTTCTCTTTTTGTTTCTGAAAGCTGTTTTGGAAATGACTTATCAGATTTCCATTCTTTTCTCTTTCTTTCTTTTTTTTTTCTTTTTTTTTTTTTTTTTTTTTTTTTTTTTTTTTTTTAGGCTTGTCTGCAGTAATTCTGTAGAAGAGAAGCTTTTGAAAAACGGCACAAAGGACTTGATCAGAGAAGTAGCTGCTCAGGGAAATGACTATTCAATGGCCTTTTTAACACAGGTAAGTTAATATTCAAAACACCTGTGTTTCAGTGTTTTAATAAAATCAAGCATCTGTGTTAGAGTGTTTAATGAGAGTTTAGTAGAAATCTGTTTGGGCTAGAATTGATAGGTGAGCATATTGGATTTCATGATGGCTTGAACTTAGGGCCACGTTCTCTCAAATACTGTCTATCTGCTTTTGTTCCGTTACTTGCATAGTGATGCACAGGCGTCACCTATGTAACTTAATGTATTCTGGTTTCTTGCACCCTGCTGCAAAATTCTGCAGAGCTTGTAAGGATGAAGGTTTCGGCAACTTTCAAAACACGAAATAGAAAGTGTGGGTATTCAGCGAGATAGGCTCTGAGTTGCTGCTCTGCAGATGCAGAAGAAGGTGACTGCCCTGATGAAGCTAATCCATCCCCTTTTGGCACTCCCAGTATGGTGGTGCAGGATGAGACAGTGTGTATTTCTGACTTTCCTATATATGAACTGTTAACGCTTTATTCTACTCTGACCTACAGGAGAAAGTTACAGAAGAGAAAACGGACAATTTTCCAGAACTAATAGATAGAGGTTTATTTTTTTCTTTAGTCAGTCCATAGTTTATGAGGTGACTTGAACCTGAGCTAATTCAAAGTTATATAAAAAAATAAAATGGTCCTGAAAGCTGAATGTACTTCTCTTTTTTTTTTTTTTCTTTCCCTTCTACTTACCAAGCAAACGATTCAGGAATTGTTTGAGGTTCATTCTCCTATGGAGGATTCTGGATTTAGAGTGAAAGCAGAAGAATTTGTAGTACTTTCTCAAGAGCCATCTCCAGCAGAAAATATTTCACCTAAAGTTGCAAGACCATTCATAGAGGTAATTATTAACACATACATTAAAAATACAGCTGTGCAACATTAGTATTAAACAGCTGCCTTATCTTTTTTTATTTAGGTAAATTCTATCAATCTCTTTTCCTGCTAGTTTTATGTTGTTTTGTCATTTTCCTTGTAACAAAACTTCCAAAAGCCCAAAGTTGAGTTTTATACTTTCTGGGGACTGTTTCTCTTGCCTCAGCAGAGACTTATTCTGGAAATTTGTGTTGGATTTCAGTGAACTTCTTATGGGTTTCTTTCCGTATTTTTGAAGTCTTCATTATTTTTAAAATATGTCTTTCTGAAAGGCCCTCAACAGTATTGAACAAGAGGATGAGGAGTCAAATGATCACATACGAGAAATAGGACCTGAGTCAAGCATTGAACCCTTAATCACAGAGCTCTGCGAGACAAAATACAATGAAGAGCCTTCACAGCTGCAGGAGTTAGTTGCTGTTGTGGATCAGGTACCATGACTTTCCATGAATATTTGGTTAAAAAGTAATGTTTAGTTCAAATATTTCAATTTCTTTGCAGTCTGGCCTTAAAGCAACTTTGTCTATGGGATTGATACTCCTATTAAATGGATGGGAAATCTTCTACTGACTTAAGATGTTAAATCATCAGAAAGGGAGATGAATTTTAAGGAGAGCTCTGATACACTCTCCTTCAGTTAACGTTTCTTTTATTTTCCTCAATGCTAACTTTTTTTTTCCTTGATACGTTCTCTCAGCTGACTCCAATTGAGAAGTATGCTTTGAATTATTTAGAGCTCTTCCATGTTTCAGTTGATGAGCATGAGCCACGGCTGAATGAGGTAAACCAACAAATCTTTCTTTTCTATGTTGTTCTGTCACAGTATGTACAAGCAGGTTTATATTTTCGATGTGAAGTGGAAGTTTCTCAAATGACGTGGAATATATTGTAGGTGCTTCTGTGATCTTCTCTTGCTGTACTTTATGAACACCGGAATGCCTTAGAGAGAGCTTATTATTTTGGGATTCTCTTGGTTTAAGCAGGTGTCAGTTCTTAATTTCTTTTTTTATAAAATGGGAATGACATTCTTCAGCACAGTTCAGCAAATATTTGTTGTACTCCATTGATAGGGGAAAAAATTTCATAAATTTCAATGAGCCTGCTTATTTGGGTAAAGGAGCTGTGTTCTGATTGTCTTGGTTGTTTAACTGAAATTCTGAATTTGCTTTATTTCGAGGGTTTAAAGGGGTTTAAAGACCCTCAACAGAGACCAAAAAATCTCTTCTAAATGATTGTGAAAGTATCTGTTAAGAAATTGCTGTAAGATTTCTGTGCCTGAAAATGTCAAAGTTTAAGGAGTTTGTCCATAAAAATACAAATCGATAACTATTAATTCAGTGTCTGTTACTGCATAAAGTTTATAAGGAGTCTGACTTTCATCTAGATGGAATTGAAAACTGCAAAGAAAGCATGGGAAGTCCAGCATATGAAGGAGTTAAAGGAAAAAGAGCAAAAAATGCTTTGGGAGGATGAAGAGGAACTTCTAACGTACACTCGGGAGGATGCGTACAACAAAGTAATTCCTGATTAGTCTCGTTTTTCTTAATAGTGTATTTCCTAACAATTATTCTGAGAATACCGTTTCCTTCAGGGTTCAGTTGGATCATTTGAACTGTATTCTCTTTTTGCTGTGTAGGAATATGTCTATGAAGGTCCAGATGGACAAACCGAAATAATGCCAGTAAGTAAAAGTAACACCAGGCAGCCTAAATAGGTTTTTCATTTTTTGAAACATAAAGATCAGTGCAGAGTTAATATTGCAACAACTACAAATTTTGTTCTGTGCAGCTTTGGACTCCTCCCACTCCACCTCAGGATGACAATGATATCTACATTGATTCTGTTATGTGCCTGATGTATGATACCACCCCTATTCCAGAATCAAAGTTGCCTCCAGTGTATGTCAGGAAGGAACGTAAACGACACAAAACAGATCCATCTGGTAAGTGTTTGTTCAAAACTTCTGAGATTTATTGCTGAAAGTTAAAAAAATCAGGGGATTTTTCATACCTCCTACATGTCTGGTCCAGTAAAGATCAAATTTGCAGATTTGAAGAGATGAAAATTCTTGTCTCACCGTGGTCTTGAAGCAATAGGATCACTGGAAGCCCCAGTTCTTACAGTGCGTTTTTCTATTTAGACATATAGGTGTTTTTAAAAGGACAATTTTAGAAAACAGGCATTCTACTATGTGAGTTGGGACAAGGCTGATCTTACTTTATACCAGGATCCGGTTAGTTACTGACAGTACGCTTTTAAGAGGCAGTGGGGAATACTCTGTACACACATAGGAGCATTTTGCAGCTGTAAGTAGCAGAAGAGTCAAAGAATGGTAGTAACTATTTACCAAGAATGTTTGGTGGTTTTTTTTTTTTGGTCTTAGCTGCAGGTAGGAAGAAAAAGCAACGTCATGGAGAGACAGTTATTCCACCTCGTTCTCTTTTTGATCGAGCAACTCCAGGAATGTTGAAAATGCGCCGAGAGGGCAAAGAGCAAAAGAAAAACATCTTGTTGAAACAACAAACGCAGTTTGCAAAGCCTTTGCCAACTCTTGTCAAACCAGCTGCTGAGGCTGGACAGGATAATCCAGAGTGGTTGATCAGTGAAGACTGGGCACTTCTGCAGGTCAGATGATACCTGCACTTTCTGCTGTTATTATTTATTGTATTTTTGCGTCTAGTTTCAGAAATGGCTCTTTCTGCACTTTATCTCTTCAAGGTTATTTCTAATTCTTAGTGGTTAGTTTGGCATTTTGCTGACGTAACTCAGAACAGATTGCCTATCATTTGTGTTCCTCTGAGGATAAATGAAAGGTTAAACTACAGAATGCATGATTAAGTCCTATTTTTGTTGTAGAGACCATTGTATTTTTGCATCTAGTTTCAGAAATGGCTCTTTCTGCACTTTATCTCTTCAAGGTTATTTCTAATTCTTAGTGGTTAGTTTGGCATTTTGCTGACGTAACTCAGAACAGATTGCCTATCATTTGTGTTCCTCTGAGGATAAATGAAAGGTTAAACTACAGAATGCATGATTAAGTCCTATTTTTGTTGTAGAGACCACTTACTGTTATGTGCCAGATTAGTTGTGCTGGCTGAACGTTGGGTAGTGCAGCTAAGGTTCTCCCCACCTTCGAGAAGAGAGCAGCACTTGAATGGCAGCTCTCTGTTCCTCTTACACCAGTCTCCACGTGTTTTCTTGCACGTCAGTCTGCGTAATAGCATTTTATGCTTGCTTATTCTCTGTGAATGTAGGTGAAGCCGTAGCCTGAGCCCTAAGCTATCTGTGTCACTGTAGTAAAGGTGTGTGGACACATGCAGATAAGGGTAGGTTTGGAAGATTGGAATGATTTGTCATCTGAAGCTTTTGTACCTTTTATCTATTGTAGGCAGTGAAGCAGCTGCTGGAGCTTCCTTTAAATCTTGCTGTTGTATCGCCAGCACACACTCCCAATTGGGACCTTGTTAGTGATGTTGTTAACTCATGCAGCAGAGTCTATCGCTCACCAAAACAATGCCGAAACAGATACGAAAATGTCATTATTCCAAGGGAAGAAGGAAAGGTGAGTTTACGTAGAATGATGCGTCTTTTTTTTACCTTAAGTTTGTAGAGTTTTTTTCCCTTATCTCCGTAAACACTTTGTTTTTTGTTAAATGTTTCAACAGTGTAAATAAATAACTTTTAAAAGATTATAAAATTATCCTCATCAGGATTTCCACTTATTTTATGTGATTTCTTTGAAAAGAAAAAGCACCTGAACAAAATCTTCCACAAAAGATCATCTAACTTTCCTTCTTATTTTACAGCTAATGTACGAAGCTAATCCTAAAAAGAAGACAAAAAGTATTTATAAGGTGTGCATTGGTATTCTTTCAAAATCAAATCTAGACACTGTGGTATTTAGCAGCAATGGAGGTGGGCAGATAATTCATATGAGATCCATGTTGAGTGTTACTTGAGTTCTGAAACATCAATTAAAATTCCAAATTTATTTTTCCTTTCTTTGTTGATACAGTGGATTGACACCAGACTTCAGCTTTTGGATTTGGTAGATAAATTTTAAATCCTGAAAGAAGTTTGTGATTTCACTTAAACTGTAGTGGGTATTTTTCCACCTAACAACCACCATGTAACTTATCCTGATTATTATGATGGTACATAAGATCTGTAAGAATGTACTTCATGCTAGGGTCTAAGTGGATTACAAATACATAGTGAATTTAATGCTTGAAGCACCTTTTAGTAAATGAGGATGATAGTACGCTACAGAAACAAAAACAAATTCCATGATTATAAACAACTTCTTCCAAACATACAGCAATTTAGTGACAGAACTGGGTAGAGAATCTAGAACTTCTGACTGTAGTCCCATTCTCTGACTAATAAGCAGGTTTGTCCCTGACTGGCAGTTTCTACTTAGGAGAAGCCAAATGTTAGAATGGCATGGTGTGTTGGATGTTAACATAGCTTTGTTGGGAGAGCAGTGCAGTGATGGTTTTATTATATTATGTGTGCGCTATGCATAACTATAAACTAATGGGCTCTTGGTTTGGGTACTGAATTAAACTTGCAAAATCTAAACTAAAGCAAAGATTCTTTTTCAAATTAGAGTTTGCCATTTTGTACGTCCCCAAGTGCTGATGCCAGTGTGACCGTGAGAACTGCTCCTTATTTTGCTCTTTCTTTATATATTTCCCATAGAGTTTTGTGTAACAGTAAGTTATCAGTGACACGAGGCAGAAACCAGTCTGTGATAGATATGTTGGAGTACGTTTTTAAATAATCTACAAGCGCACCATGTGTTTATACATAGACAAAAGGCCATGTGGGTGTGTTCGCAATTGAAAGTTGGTTTGTTTTCATTTTTTAGACTAAAAACAGTCGCCCACTTCGTACCAATCAGATCTATGCTCAAGATGAGGGTGCCACCCACACGCAACTTTATACTAATCATTTTGAGATGATGAAAATGATTGCAGGGAAAAGAAGTCCACCTATCAAACCTCTGTAAGTTTAACTGGGATCATTTGATCTCCCTGTCACCACAGATCTTCTGGAAACTGTGTTCTGAATTGCTCTCGCAACTGAGTATTATTTTACGCTCTGTTTCAAACCGCCGTTTTGTTTCTCTGGTTTTGATCTCTTTGCTTGTGTCCTGGCATTCTGTTATTGGAACACCTTCATATTTCATGTGTTTGGGTTAGCTTTTACTCACTGCATGAATTTGTTTTGCGTGATTAAGAGCAGAAGAGCACTCAGTTGTTTTTTTTTAATCTACTTTATAAACTACACTTTCCATTTGCCTGAATTGTAAACATTTTGATGTCTATGCCGTTTAGTAGTACGTTGTTTTCTATGTATATTCCTGCAGTAACTTTTTTTTTGATTCATTTAATATTTACTCTGAGTCTTTCTTAAAATGTCTGTCTGTATGCAGGCTCCAGTACCGGTGGGAATATCATGAAAACTTCACCAAAACTGCGGTGTCATCCACTAAAACATGTGAAATTAAATATTGTTTTAAAGTTTTTTCTGTCTCTAGTAATACAGTTTTGCTCAATTTCAGACTTGGCATGAATCCTTTCCAGAAGAATCCAAAGCATGCATCAGTGCTTGCAGAAAGGTGGGCACTCTCTGTCTTAAAGGAGTTATGAATTGCATAAAAGTGCTTTTTTTTCTTTTTTAACTTTCAGCTATTTATTTTTAACAATTGTGTGCTTTGTCTTATGATTGTTTATAGTGGAATCAACTATGATAAGCCGCTTCCTCCAATTCAAGTTGCATCCCTCCGAGCAGAACGTATTGCAAAAGAGAAAAAGGTACGGTCTCCATCTCAGCTATACATATAATGACTTCAGTAATTAAAAAAATTAGACAACAGAGGAAGTACGAGAAAAGCTGCCTCCTGGGAAAGGTTTGGCGGTACAGTGGATGTTACGGGCAGCTGCAAATTGTTCATGTACTAGGATTAGATATCCAAGGTCCAAAGTGGGACCTTTCCTCGGGCCTGTATGTTACACTCATTGTTTAGAAGCATCTTTTTGGAAAACATACTAAAAACATGTAAAAATCTTGTTTTATTCTTGACCCTTCTGTAGCCTCCTTTCTTATCTTATTCAGAAAGAGATACTTGTCCTTGCTTATTGTTGGCAAATTGCTTGTTGTGCTTTGCTATAGCTTGTAGTTTGAAACTAGTTAGGTCATGTAACTTGGAGTTATAGTTACAGTGAAGACAGCTTTGTATGCTGTCTCTGCACACACATATATATTACATGCTTAGAATTAAAGGGGTTTTGTTTGTCGTTTGGTTTTGTTTTTAAAAAAATACATCCTGATTGTTACATGCACTGTTTTGAAGACGATGAAGCTCACACTTTGATTTCCTAGGCTTTGGCTGAACAGCAGAGGGCACAGCAGCAGACAGGTCCACAGTCTCAGCAGCAGCAAGCTGGCCAGCAGCAAACTCAGCAACCAGCTGTACAGCAAGCACAAGCCCAACCTCAGCCGCAGGCTCAGGCACAGGTAGTTCAGCAGCCGCAGGCAGTAGTGCAGACTGCAGTAACTACTGTGGCCAACACAGCAGTATTGGTAAGAAAGGGAGGGCTTGGTGCCTCTGATGTAGTAACTTCAGTTCTTCTGTGTGTACCATATTTGCGTGGTTTTATTTTCTCTGGAAAGTGAGAATTTTAGGTCAGTGTAGTGAGGTAAAAACTATTTTTCTCCTTTTTTTTTTCTTTTTTTTTTTTTCCCCTGAGTATGCTGGGTATCTTCTTTTTTGCTCATTTATTAAGACTGTATTCGTACCATTATAGCAATAGGTCTTGGCATTCTGAGGTGGAAAAACACCATATCCTCTGCAAAGATTTTTTTGCCTTTTTCAGTTTAAACTTTAATTTAATTTAGTCAAAGTCTGAGCAAATACATTTACAGAGTCAGTGAACAGTGTTATACAGAGAACTTGGACAATAAAGAGAATGTAGCTGTAAGAGCTACTCTGTTAAAGTAGCTTAAAAACCAAAGCTTTATTAACCTTTGCAAGACAAGTGGAATGTTGCATCCTACAGGACCTATCATGGTTGTTTTATTGCAAACCTCTGCAAAGTTTTCATGGCTTCCTTAAATCTAGAGTCTGTTTTAATGAGTCTGATGACAGGTCTGGGGCTTTTGCTTTTAGAGCCAGTCCAGTTTGCATACTAATGTGTGCAGGCAGTGGTGATTTTATTTTGCTTGTTGAAGGGCCAGAATACTACAGCTTTTACAGAAAGAGACAGAGGATGGGTTCTGACCCATAAGTATTGCTGTGTATCTACTGCTCAGTGATGTTCGTGTGTAAGTGGTTGTCTGTGGCATGCCAGAGTAATGTATTGCTCCCTTCTGCTAACAAGGATGTCAAACGACCAGTATTTACCAGACATTTGACTCATCTCCAATTGCTAGTTAGTATGGCAGAACCCTAATATATACATCAGTTGTTGTTGATACGTAAAATGAATGAACAACTGCAGAAGTATCTGTGCATTTTATTGCATTTTTCTTATTTTGTCAACTTCTGGAATACAGCATTGTGTTAAACAGCATAGTAGCGTAAGAGCTATATTCAGTTTTATTGTTTTTCTGAACTGTTAACCTCAATTGTCTTCTAAATAGGCGGGCACAATCAAAACAGCAGTTACGGGGACAAGTATACAGACTGGTAAGAAGACTTTATAATTAGGCATTGGCGATGATAGGACATTTGGATTTTCATTTTTAGAATCTCACATTTAATCCTGGCTTGCTTTTAGCTACAGTGAGTGGAAATGTCATAGTGAATACCGTTGCTGGAGTCCCTGCTGCTACATTTCAGCCCATCAATAAACGTCTGGCTTCACCTGTTATACCTGGAACGTTGACTGTGAGTAGACTGCATCACTAGTTGTGTCCCTGGACTGATCTTGGTTGCATGTTTTATCAGCATATCTGTTTTCTTCTTTAGCTTTCCATGTTATCAGAAACTGCTTCTTGCAGATTTCATGTGCATCATGTGATTCTGTATCAAACCCTTCTCCCTTACCAAAATATCAGAACGCACTGGAACAGTTTATCAGAAAAAAGTGCCTAATAGGTACTACTGTTAAAATAGTTCGTAGACGAGTGCTGCCATAGGCAACGTATTATGTTGTTATCATTTCCAACCTGTAACTGTTTTGCGCTTTGTTAATTATGATCTTTAGTATTATTTTAATGGTTTAAGACTGTGGAAGATAAAGCAAAAAATTGAAAGGTAGTAAAATCAAATTTCTGTAATGTAGTTAAGGGTTTGGTGATCAGCCTGTTTGAAAAAGATTTAACCAGATGCTGATTACGAGACACATCCGAACAGACAGATGTGTCCGAAAGACTTGGACCTTCTTTGCTTTTGCATTGCTTTTGCATTTTTGATGTTTGTTTCTAAAATTGTGTAGTCCATTTCCGTAAGGTTCCATAGCTTTCTGTGGGGTATGGGAACTGTGAGAAGTAACGACTTTGTTCCTTTTCAGACTTCGGGAGGCACTGCAACCGCACAAGTGGTACATACCCAGCAGCGAACTGCAGCAGCACCTGCTGCTTCCACTGAACTGGTGACCATAGCATCTACCCAGGGAGTTCGTGCAGTAACATCAGTGACAGCATCAGCAGTGGTAACTACAAACTTAACACCCGTGCAGACCCAGACAAGATCTTTGGTGACTCAAGTTACACCAGGTAATAATCGTGTTTAGGGATTTTTTCTGAGGGTACATAAAGGGCCCCGGAATTTCTGTAGGTTGCTTGACCGCCATAGCCCCACAATATTGAAAATCTGGATTTGTTGGCAGCACAATTAAACAGTGCTATGATTTTTAACTTGCTTTATTGTTGGTGCTCAGATTACATTTTTCTCCAGTATTTCTGGATAAAGTGTTGCAGTAGAGAGCTGCTTGGCCCCTAGGTGTTACAATTGAAAAAGATTATTAATAATTTAGCAGTAAAATATTAGAATTGACTGTCTCAATGGTTCAAAAACCATTGTGAACAAAGGAGCATATATTTTATTATTTACTCTGCTTTTACATCATGCTTATGCTAATGTGTTGTTATTTGTAGTTAGTCCACAAACTGTGCTGGAGCAGAAAAATATGCATTTAGCAGCTTGGCTTTTCAGGTGAAATCAATGAATTAAATTGAATGTTGAAAATCTTTCTTCAGAGCATTTTGTTTTTTCTTTATTCACAGCTACACCAACAGTCCAGCTCTCCGGCAAAACAATCACCCCAGCTCACTTCCAGCTTCTGAGGCAACAGCAGCAGCAGGCTGCTCAGGTGCAGGTCCCACAGATTCAGGCTCAGGCACAAGCCCAGTCTCCAGCTCAAATAAAAACTGTAGGGAAATTGTCACAGGTGAGGAAATGCTTCTGAAGTGATGTGACATGTTACTCTCATCGTTATTGTAAGCATCATTAGCAGTGCGTGTTGTATCCTGTTTTCTTGAGCTAGAGTGAAATGCAGCTCTTTATTAAATTGGATCCTACTAAAATTTCACGAAGGCAGTGAGGCTGACAGCCATTTCAAACAGTACCACTATCGCAGTAGGTCAGGATGTAAAGCACTTACTGTTACTTATTCATTGGCAACCCATCGCGTAAAGGAGTTGCATTCTTAGCTCTTTGATCTTAACTGAAGTCTGGCATAGAATGTTTCTCCTTTAAAGCTCCAGATTCATCTCCATTTTTTTCCTGTAGTCAAGTAAAAGATGGGAAATGATGGAAGTGTTTGATTTTTGCAGGAGCAGCTGATCAAGTTGCAGAAGCAGAAACTGCAGCTTCCCCAGCAGCAGGCAGCGCAGCAGACACAGCAAGGGGCACAACAGCAAACAGCACAAGTACAAGTGCAACAGCAACAGCAAACTCAACAACTCACTGCTGTTACAGCACCTCGTCCTGGCGCAGTTCTCACAGGCACGACTGTGACAAACCTTCAAGTTGCTCGTCTTGTAAGTTGTCTTTGACTTTGCAAAAACAGTCTTAAACACCTTACTCTGTTTGCTGGTTTAAACGAACTGGATGCCAGTCGTTCACGCACACAAGTGCCCTTTGGCATTACTGAGGCAATACAAAGATACAGCTGTAACATAAATAGGTTTAAATTGCACTTACCCACTGATACCGTCTCTGAATTGTATTACTGTAAAGGAGCAATTATATTTAGAGACATTTACAACTATCACTTTATAATGACCTGTTATATGCAGCAAATATATTTTGTGCCAGTACAATAATCTTCATTCCTTACTGCTTAGACTCGTGTTCCTGCTTCCCAGCTTCAAGCACAAGGACAGATCCAGGCCCAAACTCCACAAGCAGCACAGGTTGCTTTGGCAAAGCCCTCAAGTGGTGTCGTTCCCAGCCGCCGTTGTGTCATCTGCAGGAGTCACTACACTCCCCGTTACTGTTGCAGGCATTAGTGTTGCCATTGGGCAGCCACAGAAAGCAGCAGGTATGTCAACAGACTTGCTAAAACATAATAAAATATTAAATCCCACTTTTTTAAAGGTCGGACGTTTCAAATAATGTCTTCTGTGGGACACTTACACTTTTTAAAAACTAAAGTGATAGAGGTTGCATTCCAGTTTGTTTCTAAAATGAGGTAAGAGAGTTGAGCTCATTCCATTTAGTCTAGAGGTTAGCATGATTCTTCAGCCAGATGTGGTTGGTTTTGGGTTTTTGTTTTTTTAAAAATCTGTGCATGAGAGTAGGCGAGCAGATACAGTTTTAAAAATAAAGACATAGTAGTTTCATCTTTTTTTTTTTTTTTTTTTTTTAAGCAAAATGGAAACATGAGAACTTGTATTTCATAACTGTCTCCTGTACTGCGGACAGAATTTTTCCTGTAGGAAGATTATTGTTAGAACACAAAGTAGCTTACTCCTGCCCTTAGATAACAGAATGTTTTCTTCTCCACTGTCAAAATCATATGTCTTATTCCCATTAAAACCAGTGGGTTATTAGTGCTCAAAGCTATGCAGATCTGTAAGTCTATAAAAAGCACAATCTGTGTTTGCAAGCTGTGATTACTGGGACAAAGCAATAAAATGAAGACTTTTACAGTTCTAATTATTTTTGTAATTTTCAGGAGGCCAGACGGTAGTTGCACAGCCACTGCATGTCCAGCAGCTTCTAAAACTCAAGCATCATCAAGCAGCACAGCAACAGAAAGCTATCCAGCCTCAGGTTGCACAGGGTCAAGCTACGGTGCAGCAAAAGGTACTCGTCGTTTGCTCTCCCTTTGAGTTATGTAATGCTTCTGTGGTTGTAAAGCTTCAGCTCTGAACTACGAGGACACCCCTAGAGAGTCCGTCAGTATTTCTAGGGGTGAATCTTAAGTGTATCTAGAGAGAACGGGTTCTCGTCTGCCTTGTCAGGTGCTTAACAGTTTTTTCAAGAAGGCTGTTGTTGGTGTGATTTCCCGTGCCCCAAACTGGGTTTTCTTTTTTAAGTAACAAAGATTAAGGTTCTCTTTAGTCACTTCTAATGTAACCAAATGTGGAAAATTCCCAAATATTTTCACTGTTTACAATATAATTTGTGCAAAATATACTTTTCTTGAAATGTCATGTTCTCATGAGCTTTGCTGTCAGTCAGCCACCAATGTGGTTTTTTGGAAGTGCGTTACCGTATGAAGTGTGCGTATGTGTGCATGTGTGTAAGAGAACCTTTTCAGTAAATACTTTAAGTGATTCGGAATATTTGTATAAGTGCGTGAAAGCTTTCTCCTAGCGCTTGTTTTGCTATTACTAATCCTGGGAGGATTTTGTTTCCATAATTAAATGTAATTAATCTTGTTAGCTACGTACCTATTCTTTAAAATACATATATATTTTGTAGTCATTGATGCTGTTTTCTCTTCTGCAGATAAATGCTCAACAGGTTACAGTCCAAACCCAACAGCAGACGTCGCAGCAACAGAAAGTAACTTATACTACGCAGCCTGCCATTAAAACACAGTTCTTAACAACTCCAATTTCCCAAACCCAGAAACCAGGTGGAACCCAGCAAGTGCAGGCCCAGATTCAGGTACAGGTAACACAGGTTTACACCTTTAAATTCTATGATGACTGGAGAATTGTACAGATGGCAGGTGATATAGCATTTTAGCACCCACTCTCGTTAATTCTAGTCACAGACTTGTTTAAATTGACTTAGTAACAAAAGTAAGTGGTGCTGAAGATGCGGCCTTGTAGTAGGTCAGAGGAACTAAGCCACCAGTTCACCTTTCCTCTTTGAAAGAAGTACATTGGCACTCCTTTTTATTAAGCAAAAGATTCTGTACTGTATTTACTAAGGAAAATTCAGCCAGAGTTCTTCCTGTTTGCTGTTGCTACCTCCCAGCCTAATCTCTGATAGCCAAGAGTGGGTGACAGTTGCTGCCTTTTCTGCATAACTGGATCAGTCTAACCAAGGAAAAAGAGGGGGGTTAGGAATTGGAAGCCTTACTCTTTCAAAAGTATATCTAAGATAACGTAGCCCATTAGAACTTCTGTGCTTCCTTCAATTTTATGTATAGTTAGGAGGAAACGAGTATGTTGCAGTTAAATTTGAAAATACTACTTTTCCTCTTGCCCTCCTATCTAAGTTCTTCAATACACTGATCTAAAGTTTCTTTTTACAAAAGTTCAGTATCGCTGACAATGCCAAGCTGCAACTTAACATGAACAGGACTTCAGAAAGGTAGCAGTTTTGATAGGTATGGTGCGTTGCTGCTATTAGCAATTCTTTATTTTGTCCAAATCTTTCTTTATTTCATGTCACTAAAGGTTGCAAAACTTCCGCAAGTGGTCCAGCAACAGGCTACTGTTGCCAACATTCAACAGATGGTTTCAGTTTCCCAACAGGTAGGTTTTGCGCTTGTCAGATACAGCACTAGAAACACGATCCTATTGAAAGCTCATTTATTTGGAATATGTGTATTTTTCACCTTATGTGTGGCATAGGCAGTATTTTTGAGGGATATGGCAAGTTCTCTTCTATAAAAATGAATCGTGAATACTGAGTCAGCTGCTGTGTATTCTCTGGTCTAAAACTTTGGTAGATGGAGCAATGTTTGTTCATCACTGTAGATAAGCTGCAAAACAGATTATTAAAAATATTTTCTAGAGCTGAAAGAACTTTAAAAAAATGGTTTCTTCTGATATATAGTTAAGATAGCAAATAATTGAACTAATGAGCGCTATCTGAGTTTGTTCTACAAAATTCGGGACAAATCATTTTGTTCTAGTTCATGAAGCTGCGCCAAGTGCTTTGTAAAAGTCAGGATGGTGTGGTATCAGTTCTACGTGTGGTGTGATAACAGACGGGACTAGGGCAAGAGAAGGTCAAACAGTTTGGTCTTCCCTCCCCTGACCACCAGGCAGTTTATTTACACTGTTTAGAACAATGTCATTCGGACCATTAGCAACAGGCATAACTTATGCTGTTGATTGGCAGGAATGATTTAACTTTGGACAGTGGATGAAGTTATTGCCTTCAGTGCACAAAAATCTGAGCCAATCAGCTCTTAATCTGTCACAGTTTATAGTGCATTGTTTTAGTGCAGAATAAAATCTGTGACTCTTTATCTTAAAACGATGATAAAGTGGTGTGAGCTGACTTGATAACAACCTCAGATGCGAATGCTTCAAGGGCAAGGTAGACAGCAGGGAGTAGAAACCTCATCAGTCAACACAAGTTGAGTTGTCCTTTGCAGTCAGTAAGAGCTCCTAGATAATTTTTCAAGGGCCATTAAAAGCCAGATTTTTCAAAAGTCATTGATGTTGGCATAACTCTGGGACTGTTGAAGTCTGTGGTAAAAAGACAAATAAACAACTGCCCTCCCACAAACACCAGTGGCAGCAGGACTAGGCCACGCTAAGTATTTTTAACACTGTGGTCTTGATGTATATGTGGCATTCTTTTTACCTGCATTTTTAATGCTTCCCCGTGGATTTCTCATGGATCGGTCAAGAGTTAACTTTCCCCTGGAGAAGCCCTTGCAGCTTCATGTGGCTTCTGCGTCTGGCAAAGGCAGCTGAAGCTGCTCCATTTTCATTACCTTGTCCTCTGAACAAGGAAACATTGACTTTTTTTCTCCCTCGCTCTGGGTAGAGCTATGAAAATTAGATATCTGGATGAAGTTCAAACTTTCTACCCTAAATTGGCAACAGAGACTGGCAGCTGTAGTCTGAAAGGGTAATGTCAGAGACGGGTAGGAAGCCTCAGTGGCTGTATTTATTGTCACAATATGGGTGCAGAGTGGGCATTTTCCCTTCTTTGATCCTCCATCTATCCCTCTGTTCTTTTCCCTGTTCCTTCGCTTCTGTAGTACAGGAATTTTCCTGTTTATCCAGTGGGGTTTTTTTACCTCCCTTTTATCTTCTGTAAAGGATCTGGGGGAATATCCTTTGATTTGCGCTGCAGAGATCCGAGTTCCAGGCATCTTGGCTCTTAGTTCTGATTTATAAGGCTCTAGAAAATGTGACAGAACGTTGTTTTCCACTGAAACCACAGAGCCTATGTTCCCAGAATCCTTCCCAGCCTTCCTACTTTGCCCAAGGTGCTTGTCAGTCAAGAGACTAAATGCCTGTATAAGTAAGATGCCTTCTGCAGAGTGGAAATTTAATGAATGTCAGTTCAATGCCAAACTATTCTTTTGTAATTGGCTTGTCATCCTAATGTCTAGGTACAAGCTCAACCCCAAACTGTGACACTTTCTCAGACGACAGCAGGTCAACAGCAGGTTCAGGTGATTCCTGCAACGACCGCTACTGCTCAGGTCGTCCAGCAGAAACTGATACAACAGCAAGTCGTGACAACAGCATCTCCCCAGATTCAGGCTCCAGGTGTACAGAATCCAGCCCAGACACCAGCAACATCTGAAGCCCAGAATCAGCAAGCAAAAGTACAAATGAGGACGCCTACTGTCAGATTAAAGGCACCTACTAAACCAAGTTGAACTAATGATTAAAACGCAATAACAGGGAAACACAGCATTTCTTGTTTGCTAAGCCAAGTGAGAAGCTACTCCAGACATCCAAATGAAGACAAACCACCTCTATATTTTTTTTTCTTAGCGGAAGGGTTTTGCTGGTGAACATTTAAACATGGAAACTCTCACATAACTTCAGCGTATTAGCAACTGTTTAGCACTCAAAATCTGTACAGGATGTATTCTGCCAGTGTTCTCTGTGCTCATTGAAACCAGATAAAGCAAACATTACTTACGTTTAAATTCTGCCCAGCTTCACAGAAGTAAAATGGTAATATGCCGTAAATGTCGGTAAAATTCATCTATGTTAGTATACCATAAACTGCCCATGGGAATATGCAGTTCTTTGCTATAGTTTGGATGTGCGCTCAATATCCACGGTGAAGCCATTCAAAGAACCAAGTGTGGCTAATATAGCAAAGTATTTTCCATCTGTATAAAAGCTGCGTGTTGTTCTCGCTTGAGGTAAATAACCTCTGGAAGATCTAACTTATATTTGAAGTGCTCCCTGCAAAGTTTAGCCAATAAATGTGAAAACCTGTAAGTATATGTAATTATAAAGGAAAAAAAGTTTCATTATCCATTTTTGTAAGTCTTTTAAAATGTTTGTTAGTAGTTTTGTGTACAGTTTACTGAATCACCCAACCTGTGCGCTCATTCTCATATTTCACTTTAAGATAATGGATATTTTAGGCATGAACTGGGTAAATACTGTGTTGATAGTAGATGTGTATTAAAGTGTAGCCCATTTTTTTTGTAAAAGAATTGTTCGGTGGATACAGCTAAACAAATGATCCATAGCTGTTTCTCGTGGGACTTCCGTCAAGGAAACTCTCCAACTGATAAAATTTAATCTCTCAGTTTCATTCTGCTCTTGCAACATGTTTAAATGTTTTGTACTTTCTA
>NW_008794776.1:2708159-2709826 GCF_000699145.1 Aptenodytes forsteri
GGGGAGAATAGTGAAATTAAATCTAAGACTAATTCTTCAACTGTGTAAAGAGTAAGATCTAACTTTTGTACTATTCTTTTACTAAAGCTAATGATGAATGTATCTTCAGGTGGGTATTTTGGATGCGAATAGAGCGTGGCCTCTTCCTCCAAATCAGTTTGCCTTACTGTTATGAAAAACAAACAAACAAAAAACACCCAAGCAAAAAGCTGCATAGAACTGTGGGGGTTTTCTTTACTTTTCTTGCGTAAAATGAAAAACAGACTCTGTTTGCAAACAGCACCGAGTGAGGAATCAAAAAGCTCTTGGTGGCTTGAATGGGTTTATTTTACTTTGGCCATAAAACTGCACGACGTGTAAAATTCAGACAAAATTATAACATTCCTTTTCTGAGATGGTTTTAAAATTATTTTTCCATTCTGTGATCTTTTTACTCTTTCAGGAGGGGAGCCTATTTAAAGGCAAGGAGAGCGTATCTTTTGTTCTTATCTCTGTATGTACACACCTATTGGTACCTAGCAATTCAAATGGCTTAAACAAGAAAGAATACCCAGTCAGCTGCTCCATTTTAAGTGGGATAGGTACAGCCCATGCTGTTACGATCACGAATGTAAACACTGGGTCAGGCAGCGTTCCTGATTTTTTTTTTTTTTTTTTAATTTTATTTTATACCTCTTTTCTCCTGCATCCTCTTTTTCTTGGACCCTCAGGTCTGCAACTACGGGGGCGCTGGTTTTTTTTAGGCTGTTTGTGCATGCAGTAGCATTCCCCTGACCCTGCGGAACCACTGGTTTGTGCCATTAGCTAAACTTCATTACTAGCCGCGAAGCTGGTAGTGTTGGCAGCAGAATAGTTTAAAATGCAAAGCAAATGCGATGGTAACGGATAACTGACACTGTGTACAGTATAGTGTTGCTCATCCAAAAATATTGCTTAGTTAGCCCCAGTTTTACTTTTAAATGTTTAGCTCTTATTATGTGCATGAAAGTCGTGTGTGGGGGAACACTTCCAACAGTGGGAAAGCTGTTGACTGCATCATTGTGCTGGTCTGATTTGGTGTCTAAAGAGGCAATTGTTTCTTGTTTAGGTCAGTTAATGAAGATAAAAATCACCTTTTTTTCTCCTTCTTTTTTTCCTTTTGATGTGTCCTTCTCCCAGGAGTGTGTTAGGAAGTCAACCTGTAAATAACTTACGAACATAAGCATTTGTACTTGATCCAGTAGGACTGTAAGGAATAGTGATGTATCCTACCTGAGGGTGTAATAAAGTGTACATTTTTATAACATCCTTGCCCTGGCTTCTCTGACGCGCGGGGGCGGGCGCTGCCGGCGGGGGTCGCCAGTGGGAAAGCTGTTGACTGCATCATTGTGCTGGTCTGATTTGGTGTCTAAAGAGGCAATTGTTTCTTGTTTAGGTCAGTTAATGAAGATAAAAATCACCTTTTTTTCTCCTTCTTTTTTTCCTTTTGACGTGTCCTTCTCCCAGGAGTGTGTTAGGAAGTCAACCTGTAAATAACTTACGAACATAAGCATATTTGTACTTTCCAGTAGGACTGTAAGGAATAGTGATGTATCCTACCTGAGGGTGTAATAAAGTGTACATATTTATAACCACCTTGCCCTGGCTTCTCTGACGCGCGGGGGCGGGCGCTGCCGGCGGGGGTCGCC
>NW_008794776.1:2709901-2739578 GCF_000699145.1 Aptenodytes forsteri
GCGGGGCCGCGCCGGGCCGCCCTGCCTCCCTCTCCTCAGAGACGCGCTCTTCCCCAGGGCCAGGAGGAGGAGGAGGAGGTCCTCTGCGCCGCCAGGACCTGCAGCCGGCTCTTCGGGGCGCTGCTGGAGCGGAGGGAGCTGTTCGTGGGCCAGCTGCCCGCCGAGGAGGCCTCTCTCGCCGGTGAGTCGAGAGCCGGGGGGGGTCCTGCGGCCCTGTCCCGGGAGAGGCAGGGGCCCGAGCCTTGGGCGCGTCCCTGGGGCTCGTCCCGGCCGGTCTGAGCTTTCGAGACCTGTCTGTGTTTCACCCTTCAGATAACTACAGCGCGGAGGACAAATACAAGATGTGGATGAGGCACCGCTACAACGACTGCGTGGATTGCTTGGCGGAGCTGATGGGACACGATGCCTTCCAGGTCAAGGTAGGTCCCGAGCCTGCTGCTGAGACACGAGTTCACGTGGGGGTCCCTTGCGATGCAGAAGCAATTATCACTCTAATAATTTCAGTGTGGGAGGGTGGGCAGTGCTGTAAGACGTTGCTGGTGCTCTGGCTCACCTCTGCTCACCAGCCTGCCAGGAGCAGGCACACAGCTTTCTTAGTGAAGAACATCTTAGTTCATTCTTCCTCCTTCAGAAGTTGCCTCCTTTGGGTCTGACCCCTGGTGTCCTTGTTGAGGTGGGGTTTTTTTCTGTTGTTTTCTTTTAAAGGAACTGTCACTCTGCACCCTCATGAAGTTTGTTGAGTTGGAGGCACAATATCCGTTGATCAAAGTAGAGTGGAAGGGGAGTTTAACTTTTCCTCGTGAACTTCTTAAGGTAAGCTACGGAACTGAAAAGTTCCTCCTGTCAGTTACCCGATGGCACGCACAACCTCATGTGCTCACCTTCTCCAGGACTAAAATTTCACGCTCGGAGGTTTTCAGGGCAAAGGGAGGGTGGTGTTCTAGAGAGAGCACCAAGACCTAGAGCTTCTGTCCCTGGTGAGGTGACACCTGTGGGTGTGGGAGCAGCTGCCTTGTACAGGTTCGAGCTGGATTCTTGAGTGTTTATGAGGTACCAGTTCTGGGGTGTTTTTTTGGAGTCCCTGGCCTCATTTGTGAGGACTGGGAGATGAGAGGGAGGGTACTGCCCCTGGTTCAGCCACCGTGTCATTTCTAAGTGACGTTGCCTTTGATAGAAGGGGCCCATCTTGGAGGTCAGGAGGGCTTGTCAAAATGGCTTGTGGACATTGCTCTGGGGCAATCAGTGCACAGCCATGCTAGCTGCCTTTCAGAAAGACAGGAGGGTGCCCTCAGCCATCACAGCTCGCTGTCTGCTCCCGTACTGTAAGAGACTGACTTGTTGCTTTCCTTTGCAAACCTTTCGTTAGGTAGTTGTTGATGGCTTACTTCCCTTAAATGAGGACGCTTCTCTCCTGATCTCTCGCTTTCAAGAATATATGGAGTATGATGACATTCGGTACTTTGTCATAAAGGCGGTCACTGAGAGCATTGGACAAGTCATGCAGAAGACAAAAGAGGTAACAAATGGTTACTGTTGAGGTGGGTCTGGATAAACCGCTCTGAAACGTGTATCTTGTGCGTGAAGCAGGGAGGGACTAGTGGTATGTGGAAAGACTTTGGAAGCAAGAGTGGTGAGTGTGCTCACTTGAAGGCATTGATTTTTTTCTTTTTTTTTTTTTTTTCTTGCTCACAGTATATGCCAATTATGCTAAGACTGTCTTCAGTCTGAAATTGGAAGTAGCTCAAGACACACGTACTGTTGTTCATGCAAAACCTGGTCTGGGCTCTAGCTTCTGTTTGACCCAAATCTCTGCAGCTCGGGTGGCACACACAGAACTTTTAATTCTGTTTTTTCTCTGGTGCAGAAGAAGAGTCTGTTTTCTTTGATTGGATCTACCAATTCTGTTAAACCAGAATTAGTTCAGAGATGGGTTTTGTGTTAGGCAAACAAGTAATAGTCCAGGACGAGGCAGCAGTAGAGAATATACCAGTATGTAGTTCAGCCATCAGCATTTTTCCTTTCCTTTTTCTCTCCTAAATATATTCAGTGCTTGGGAAATAGGACAATATTGAAGTCCAGCATCTTACCATCTGTTGTGGAACTTGCTTCATGTGTGATTATATGCTTTTTTTCTCAGAGGCCGCTGCCGTTTTACCAGCAGAATGTATTTTCCCTCATTTCGCCCATTAACATGCCAAACAAAGAGTGTGACATGGTCAGATTTATGGTGAAGCAAGGTTAGTAAGCTCCACATGGTGAACTGTGTATGAAAAGGAAAATCAGGTTTAAGATTTTTATTGTGTAAAGACTATATTGTTTGTTAATGAAAAATGTCTGCTTCTGTGATCACAGTGATTCTAAAAGTGTTACAAAATCCACGTTCCTCAGTCTACAGTGGGGTCTGTCATGGCCTTGTGTCAAGACAAGGACTTCAGCCCAAATTTTTAGGGTATCAAAGGACGAAGTAAAAAAGGGTCGTCTTAATTTTTTAAACATGCATTTCAAGTTCAGCGTCTGTTTTCCCTTTCTTCTTAGATAACTGGGAGGAATTGAAAGTGTCGAAGCTGCAGGTAACTGTTCATTTGGTGCTTCAGAGTTGAAATTTTATCTACTTAAAATAGAGCTTTGTCTACACGAGTGTGTTTAACTCACTGCTCGCAATTCTGTTTTAAGGCACACAAGCAGGCGTTTGAAAAAATGTGGCTCAGTTTTTTGAAGCACAAGGTGAGTGTTACTTCAGCCACCGATCTGCATTGCTTTCCAATTGCTAATCGTTAGAGGCTGTGGCCGTCCTTGCGTGGAGCTCCTGGTAGGACCCCACTATGCTTTCAGCGTCAGATGAGAACAGCCCAGTCACCATTTCTGCTGGATTGTTCTCCTGCCAAGAAACATGACCTCGTGTACGGTCTGCTGCTTCTCCTTACTCTCAGCCTTTTTTCCCCCCTGTAAACCAGTCTGCCTGTAAGGAATGATCTGCAGCATAACGACCTCTGTTCACAAGTTGAAGGTTCCCAAGCTTTTTTGCTGGTGACTTTCCCCTCTGAGCTGTGATGACACTTTTAGTTGTGAGCACCTGCTTCTTTGAATGAGCTTAATTGTCAGGTGTCACTTGTAAACTCTACCATTTGGGCATTGTTGCTGCAAGCTGTTCTGTATTGTCCTGGCACATTCCCTTTTGCTTGTGCGTTGCCTTTTTGAGCCATGGGTTGCCGTTGCTTTCTGAGTTCTCCCTGCAATGCTTGTTTCACTGTATTGTTTTGTCCTTCACAGCTACCCACTGGCCTTTACAAAAAAGTTCTTGTCATTCTGCATGACTCCATCCTGCCTTACATGAATGAGCCCACTCTCATGATAGACTTCTTGACAGTGGCCTATGGCATAGGTGAGTGAAAACAGGCTTTTTGTCCTTTGTGAGGCTCTGCAGCATGGTACGTATGGACTCGGAAGGGCCGCTGGATGCAACACCACAGCCTGGGTGATGAAATAGATGTACTTTTGGCTGGGATGAAGCTAAGGAACTAGTGTGAACTCCGTTGTCCCTGAAAGTGAGATGTTTTTACCTCTGTTTGTCAGTGGTGTTGTTCCTTGTGTGTAAGGAAGATCATATTTAAGGCTTTGGGAAGAGTAGAATACTGGAGTGGTTTCTTTTAAATATAGAGGTCAGCCAGCAGTGCTGATACCTGGCCTGCATCCGGGCACAGAATGTGCAGATTCCTACAGAAATGTCTTTTCTGAGGAGACCTTTGCCTCCCCGGTGTGGCTTTCTTGGGGGATTAGAGCAGCATGTTTGTGTCTCAGTCATTCAGAGCCTGTTCTTCTAAACTACAGCTTAATCTCTGTAAGTGACTTATGAGCCTCTGGGTGGTTTTAGATGAAATTGTGTTACCTTACAGCCATCGTGCTGGCTCTAATTTCAGGTACTCTTAGTTTTGTGTTCCTTGCGGGAAAGTTTTATAATAGAAACAAATCGAAGCTGATATTTATTTTCTTATTGTGTTGATACCTGCCTGCTTTCTTACAGGTGGAGCAATCAGTCTTCTAGCCTTAAATGGATTATTTATTCTGATTCATCAGCATAATCTGTAAGTGAAAAGAGCATCTTGTTTAATGGAACATGGGTTTTTGCATTTACATCCTTATAGAAAGGACCTGAAATGGATTCTGTGCATCTTCAGGCTTTAAAATTCCCCTATGAGAAAGCCAAACTCTGCACAAGAGGCTCAGCTGTTTGGATGCTGAGCTCTTTTGATAGTCTGACCTTTTTTTCAGCTGAGCCTAAATATCCTCTTCTCCAGACTGTGGTTGCTCAGCACTTGAAAATCAATTTCCATTGATCTGGTTACATAGTGAAGCCGTAGTCTTTGATATGCCTTTCACTGGATCCTGTACCATTTGCAGTCAATGGACATAGCTTCACATCCTGAAAATGGCTGGGCGCTGCAAGAGCCGTAAATTCACCTTACAATTTGTTTTCAGGCGGTGGCTGTGGAGAGAAGCCGAAGAAAGCTGAACAGAGCACAGCAGTGGTCTGGGGTAGTCTATAATGAAAGCACAGAAACATTTAGACACAGTGTGGTCCCATTGTACATCACTAATGGATGTCGTCTTTTTCCTTTTTTTAACAGGGAATATCCTGACTTTTTCAAAAAGCTGTACAGTCTTTTAGACCCTTCTATATATCACGTGAAGTACCGAGCCCGCTTTTTCCATTTGGCTGATCTGTTTTTGTCTTCATCGTAAGTAGCATCTTTATTACATACGTTCACATATTTTTCCTCCTGTTTTTCTGTTGTCCAGAGACTGTTCTTGAACAGTCCCCCACGTGCCTGGATATAATGTATTCAGTGTGCCTACTGGATTAGATTCATTTTTACCGAGAAAACTGAATCCAAGAGTGTTATTGTAGCGTTATGTAATTTTTCGTGTGCTATTTTTGAAGATTTGCCATATAGCCATCTAGTTTCAGAAAGTAAAAATGCAGTTAGTTATCTGAGTTTGATCTGCAAGTGATTATGGATGTATTTTGATCTGTATTCCACTTTGGCTGAAAGTGATCATTTTTCTGTCTGTCTTTATGAATATGGAAAAGTTACATTTGCAGGCTTTTTATAGATCATAAAGCTGTTGATAAATCGATGACCTTTTACAGACATATAACATTGAAATATAAAGTGTTTGGCAGTCTGTCTTGATGCTGTCCATTCATTGTACACAGGGAAGAAACTAGATAAGCAGCTGGTCATATAGTTGCCATCATATGTTATAAAATACACCAAGAGTAATGCTTTACAGTTCAGCACTAGGCACTTAATATCGAACCCCTTGTATTCCTAGTGTGCTTTGGAGAGAGTAAGGAGATCTAACAGATGGTGTCCCGTGGGGTGGCTTTGCTGAGCCTTGCAGGTGTAGCAAGCCCTAGGGCTGAAGGCTGAGCGGCTGAAAATTGTCATCTTTCATCCCGGCTCTTCTGACCTGAAGAAATACCTAGATGAGCTGATTGCTGTTAGCAATTTGCATTTTTACCGTGAAAAAAGAACTGTCCTGCACATTTACATTACAGCAGCTTTATGTTCCCATTAACAGCTGCACTGCTTGCTTTAGTGCTGGAAGTATTATGTAAATTTAACACCATGGCCCGTGTATTAGTTAAACCCACAAAATGACATTAGCAGAATATAATTAAGGTTGCCTGGCCAGGCCCTCAGAAGTTTATAAAATGACTGAATAAAGACTGCCATGTGAATGACCATGTACAAGAGCTGTGCTTGGCTACGGCAAGTGCCTGGAGTGGTGCCATGCATCTGGATTGAGTCACAGAGTGATTTGAGATTATTCATGCATTGAATGGAAATGCCCCCAGATTTGTTCCAGAGAGCGCACAAGACCCTATATTACTGCTTGAAACCAGGATTCTTATAGCTTCTCTTTACTCCAGAGCCCAAAAAATCTGAAGAGCCCCACTGATCTTTAACCTGACATGCTGTTTGGATCAGTGAGACTGCTGGCTCGCTTGCTAGGACTTTTACATGCTGGTTTCTTCTGTCTCCTTTCCAACAGTCACTTGCCGGCGTACCTGGTGGCAGCATTTATAAAGCGCCTCTCCCGGCTGGCCCTCACTGCTCCTCCCGAGGCTCTTCTCATGGTCATTCCCTTCATCTGTAATCTTTTTCGGAGGCACCCCGCATGCAAAGTGCTAGTACACAGACCTAATGGGCCAGAAGGTAAGAGGGAAGGTGGGCAGGGGAGTTTTGCGTTAACGCCTTTAGACATCATAAAGAGCAGGATTCCTGTGGAGGAGGGGAGGAGATCCCAGCCCCAGTTCTGAGGTTTAGAAGGATCCCTCTGTCCCTTGCGTTTGTGGAAAGCCAGCAGGCTGCTTCTGCAAGTTCTCTGACTGCGAAGACCCATCTGCATTGCTCCTCTCTGACCTTAGGCCTCGCAGTTGGCTCCCCGGCCTCTGTGATTCCCTGGGAGAAGGCTGCTCTGAGCCTGGCACACTGACCCAGGCTACTTACAAATGCTAAAGGGCTGGGGGGGACCTGTACCAGACACAGAGCTTGTCTTGTTCACCTCAAGAAATGAGAAGAAAATGAATGCAGAGACCTCTTCAGTTTTGGTGGTTTTGTGTAGGTGGCCCCACTGGGGCCTCAGCAGTCTCCTGAGTTTTTATTTCATCTCTCTGTGATTTAACTGATCAGTGTCGAACATCAGTAGTGACCGTTCAAAGTTGCCTGAGATGCCCTTTGCATCAGACTGTTCCAGTTCTTTGTGCCCTACTTCCTGTGCTCTTTAAAAGTAGTATGATTCTGTACTGCTGCAAACAGTGACTCGGGTCGTGCTGGGGTGTGTCAGCTTGTTCCTGGACCCTAAAAGTCTTGGGAAGGAGCAACTGGCTGCAGCACTGCTCTGGGTCCCTGTGTTCCCTTTGGGGTTATGTACATCACGCAGAAGGTATTAGCTCTGTATCTCTATTTCCTTAGGTATGTCAGAAGATCCATATATTATGGAGGAGGAGGAGCCATCTGAAAGCCGGGCTTTGGAGAGCTCTCTCTGGGAGATTCAGGTATGTCGGCTAAAAAGGAACATCTGCGTCTGGTATGGGCTTCTTTCACCCTTGCCGCTTCCTTGGCACACGTTGGCAGTGGCCAGTCCCACTTACAAGAACCTCCTGACATACGTCTTGCAAATGAGATGAGTTTCTGGCTGATCATTTATTCTGCATCCTTTTCTATCCTAGCATAAGAGGCAAAGGATTCCACACACTGGAGAAATCGTACATGCTAATTAGTAGATGACTTGTGAGCACACGTCTGACTGCAGTTGAAAAGTGTGCAGTTAACAGCTGAAACAGACTAAATAGCTGCAAATGTATGAGACTTTTTATTTGCTTTGGAGGGGAGAGAGGAACTTGCTGAGCACTGATAGAAATTAATTGGGTACAGCTAGGTCATCCTGTAGAAATGGGTTTAAAAACGCTAGAGAAGATTATAACGTTCACCTTTCACCTGGATCGTTTGTAGGATGGTGAATGAAGATTGAAATTGGTTAAATTACTCCTGATGGTTCTAAAACCTTAATGTCAGGATTATGACTTTCCATTTAAATGCTACAAAGGTTTTGTGTAAGGGGCTGAAGCAGCAACAAGAATGTTGCTCCCCGAGAACGGGAGCTCGGATGCAGCATCCGGGCTGTGGGAGGTAGCGGAATTGGGTTACGTGTTGTCGGCATGGCCTGTGGAGGAGTCTGTCTGTCTCGAGCTGGATGTGAACCAGGTGAGAGGGGCCTTTCATGTGTTTGAAAGACGGCTGAAATCAGGATTTCTTGAAGCTCTGTAGTAGCACAGCACAACAAACTTGCCTCTGCCAGAATTTGATGTTCACTGAAGATCTGACCAACAAAGGGGCAGATACCTGTGTGGGAATCCAGATGGATGTGTGTTACCCGGCACTCATTAGACCATCTCCTGTTTGTCTTGCTTTTGCAGTCTCTACAAAACCATTACCACCCAGATGTGGCCAAGGCAGCTGCAATCCTGAACCAGTCGCTGTCTGAGATAGAGGATGACATATCAGGACTCCTGGAGCTCTCGGGTTATGAGGTAGCGTTGCTGTGCCTTTGTGAATGATTGGAACCAGGGGAAAGGAGACTGGTTCCTGGACGCAATAGCCGTGTCCTGTTCATCGGCCTTGCTGCTGGGGCGGGAGCTAGACTGACTTTTGGTTACCCAGAGCCAGGGAAAACGGGAAAATGTCTGTTAAATAACGGGGCATGAGGCAGCAGTGGCGACAGGGATGGCCTTTATATAAAAGGTTTATTGCTGGATCTTTTAAGAGGTTAGAGTGAGCAGTGGTATCAGCCAGGGTGAAGAGCTTGTACTGAGTTTTGCCAATATCTTCTGTTTTTTTCTTTATAGCTTTTTGATAAAGAAGTAAAGAAAAAGGCTGTTGATGTGCCCCTGGAGTTTGAGCAAGTACGAGGTTTGTTTGGGAAGAAAAATGATATTTTTGCAGAGCACTTCACTTTAGATTGACGTGATCTCATACAAACACATCTGCACAACTGACTGATCTTAGGGACATGCACAAAGCTCACGTGTTGTGCTCGGCAGCTCTGCCTTGGAAGTATCTCCATGGGATGAGAGCTGGACTGCTTGAGAAGGGTGCAGCCTCCTTCAGTGACCTTTGCCGCTACCCATGGATGGACTTTCCTTTGTTGCTCCTTGTTTCTCACGCTTGCATGTTGCCGCCTGATACTTGAGAGGGATTTTCCATCAGAGCAGATTTTTCCGGACTTGTTTATTGCTGGAATTCCAGCCCTTTTCTCCAAAGCTGCTGGTGCTGGCTGTGATCGGTGACTGCATCGACAAACCATCTTGCTGCCGTTCGATGGGACTGAGGGAAAGTGCGGTCTCTGACTGCTGCTTTTATTTTTCAGATGTGTTACTTTCATACTAGAGCTGATAACTTGTTTGTAGCAAGTGACCTCAATACATAGCTGTAAACACCTGATGATATTCTAATTATATTTTTTATATACACTTTTGAACTCGCGTCTTCAGAGGGATGTTTAGCTTCTATGTACTCATCTTAACACTCTCACATTCGAGGCATTGAAAGCCCAGGTTTGTCAAAAACAACTCATAGATGATGCTCAGTAATTCCATCTATGAAGTGTTGCTGATGTTCCTTCATGTACATCCATCTCCTGCTGTAAGGTTGCTTAATTCAAAATGCTCATGAGCTTTGGAAATGAGCATAATCCTGGTGACTGCTGTATTAGGGAGGCCAACTCATGTGCAGTGGGAGGTATGTCTAATCCTTGATTTTTGCCTCAGAATGATAAGCAGCTTAATGTAGCTTTGCCTGCAGCCTGCAAGCGTTGTGGGAGCTACGGCCAGTGTGTATCCAGGTGCTAACTGAGGTTTAACTAGTCCACTGATATTAGGTGGTTTTGTGAATTTGTTTTTTTCATATAGTTCCAAAAGTCATGCAGAAATTCCTTCTGGTGGGGTTCCCCCCCCAAGTTTTTAAGTTTGAGATCAACTCCTTATTAAGAACACAGATACACTCACTCAGGACTTTTTTTTGGTAATCGTTTTCAACAACTTATTGTCTCATTAGACTTTAACTCCGCTTGCATGTTTTGAAGTCATATTTTGTGGAGGAGAAAAATACAGTCAAGAAAGTGGAGGCCAAGAAATCTAATTTCTGGCAGACAAGTCTGTTTAAGTCAAGGAAAGCTGCACCTGTCTTGGAGACACAAAGCGTTATGTTTTCTTCATCCAGTTTTCTTCATGCTTTTCAAACAATGGACATGTCCTCAGAGTATAGAGCTCTACCTCTGCTTTTTTTTTTTTTTCTTCTTCTTGATGCTTTTGAAGTCAGGTGGGGTGTTTTTCAGGATTCAAATTTTTTTTCT
The DNA here is from genome assembly GCF_000699145.1 of Aptenodytes forsteri. Taxonomy (NCBI): domain Eukaryota; kingdom Metazoa; phylum Chordata; class Aves; order Sphenisciformes; family Spheniscidae; genus Aptenodytes; species Aptenodytes forsteri. Next base: position 2,719,820 of record NW_008794776.1, read on the forward strand.
TAAAAAAAAAGTCTCACTCTTTGTTCTCTGGTGAAAAAGCAATCCTGTCTCCTCCCTGGCCAGCCTGCTCTTCTTTTTTGTTTGACTTCTGCTATCTGTGGTAGGAAGGCGGAATGGCTGAGATGATAACTTAAAACTTGAGAGACCTCAGTTCAGGTTCACCCAAGCCTTGTATTTCAGCTCTAAAATGTATTTCCCTATATCATATGTAGGTTGTATGTATGTGTTTGGTAAACATTTTGAAGTGCTCTGATGCCATAGTAATGAGGACCACGTAGCTACCTTTGAAAGAAGTATGTAAGCGTATCATCTTTCAGATGAAATGAATGAATATATTGAAATGAATGAATATATGTATTGAATGCCTTTCTCTGCATCTTTTTGTTTTACTCAGGTTGGCCCAGTTTTATCTGTCTGAAATTACCAACAGGCAATGTCATTCATATCTTTCATAATACTGACACTCCAGGAGTGTTAGGACTCTTTTTTTAATGCACGAATATTAAACCATTTGGGCATGGGGCAAGTCCAGGTCTCATGGTGTTGAAAATGAGGGAGTTTGGTTGGGTTCTTACGTCTGGACAGAGGGTAAGCGGAGTCTTTCTGTCAACAAGGCACCTGAAGGGCTGCGTAAGCCGTGTGCCTCTGTCTGTCGTCCTGGGGTCTCCTGGCACCAAACAAGGATACACGCATGGGGCAGATTGAGTTGGTGGGGAGCAGTGGAAAGTAGCAGCTTCTGCCTTCCGACATGGTCTGCTGCTGCCTTGCGGGCAGAGCCTCGTATCTCTCAGACCAGATGACCACGGACTAAAATACCATCAGTACGCTTGGAAAAGGGATGCTACTGGAAATGGGGGGTTTTGCTTTTTCCCAGAAGGGAGACTGCAAAGGTACCAGCATCTTCAATGTTTCACCAGCTGTGGATCCTAAGTACTGTACTGCAATTAATAGTGACTTGGTTGGAGCAAGATGCAATTTATTTTTTTAAGTGCATTCCCAGTGCCCTGTGTGCTGGCCGTCGCAGCTCCCACTGATGTTGAGAGGGAAGGTTAGGCTGACACAGTGTGTTTTCAGGTCATAGAATGGTTTGGGTTGGAAGGGACCTTAAAGACCATCTAGTTCCACCCCCCTGCCATGGGCAGGGACACCTTCCACTAGACCAGGTTGCTCAAAGCCCCATCCAGCCTGGCCTTGAACACTTCCAGGGAGGGGGCATCCACAGCTTCTCCGGGCAACCTCTTCCAGTGCCTCACCACCCTCATAGTGAAGATCTCTCGGCATATTTCAGTGCTGAGCTGGAAATGCTGTTAGCTCTTCACTTAAAGTATGTGCAGCTGACCTGGTGTGACTTAATTATTTTGTGGTGATGCCTGGCAGTCCCAGGCACAGCCCCGCTGCGCTTGGTGCAGACAAGACAAACCGCAGACAGCTCAGAGGAACTTGCAGCTTAAAACCTGGGTGCGCTTTTAGACAAGCCTTGAAGGTCTTCCAGAGACTTCATCCCCCGTCTCCGATGCTGCACTGGCCTAAGCAGCGTTCTTAAAACGACTTTTAGGTGGAGATAGCTTCAAGCCCCTGCCTGTCCTTGGAAAAACATTCCACCTGGTCTTTCATCAAGCTTTTATCTTTACACTTTCACCCCCCTCCCCTCAATAGGAGGCATCGGGAAAAAAATCAGCAGTTATAAATATTAAAAGTTTCATCTGCACTGAGTGAACAACCCTTATCAGGCTGCACACCCGCTGCTGCTGCTGCTCTACAGGTCTCCACAGACTGCAGATTATGGATGCTTTAATCATAGCGTGTATTAACTGGAAGGCCAGATTGAAGTACCAGGCAGAGAGCACATAAGTCACTCCTGTTATTATTTGATTTTTATCAGATGTGGGGAGGGGGGAGAGGGCTGTTCTGGGCTTTTTTGTTGTTGTTGGGTTATTTCAGTGAGCATAAAAGATAGTTTTATGAAAACATTGACAGAGTCCCCCACCCTCCCCACCCATCACTGCCTCATTCCCCCACCAGAGGATAGTGATATGGTCTCTCTGTGTTGCAAGGGACTGCCCTTGGTTTATTTTCCTGAGTTTTCATTCATTTAAAGGCCTTTCAAAGTCATCCTAGCCTGAAGGTAAAAGATAGAGCCGCTCATCAAAAGCTCGATGAGATTTGTCTTGTGAGTCAAAGGTCCAGGTGACCACAATGTTTGTGTTAATCAGCTTAGAATTTTACTTTTAAGATATTCATTGGGGGTCAGAGGGAAGTGTACATTTACATCCATAAATAGATGGAAAAGTGCAAATGCCAGCCAGAGCCCTGGGGCAGGCTTGCCCCAAGTAGAGGGATCTCTGCTCCGGGGCAGAGTCAGTGCCTGTCCTCTTCCAGCACAGTGGGACATAAGTATGCTTGGTTGCAGGCTGGCAGTGGTCCTCCAAGAAATTAGGCTTCTGTGTGTAAAATAACTCGCTTTTCGCACCATACGTCCAGGTGTCTCAAGTGGGTATTAGGAACTGCCTAACCGGCATCCCCTGCCTGTCATCTCCACCTCTGCTCCTCTGAATTGCATGCAAGCTCCTCTCAGCGTACGGGAGCTGGACACTGACTGAGTTGATAAAGCCTGTCTTAGCCCCAAAAGGGCCAGATCCACAAGCTCCCGAGCGCTTAAAAAAGACAGTAAGAAATGCTTAGCCCCCTGACCAGCTGCTATTAGCATCAAGGTGGTTTCCCAGCCCTGAGATGGTGAAAGCTGCAGTGCAGCCATAACCCCTGTGTTTTCCACTACCTAGTTTTGAAAAACAAATGAGCTCTCGGGTAATTTACAACCCTGCTCAGGCAACGAGGGCTACAGGATCTCAGTTCGACTGACACCAGCCTTCTCCAGCACTATCATAATCAATATTCATTAACTGAAGTCTATTGGACTTGGAGATTTACTGCTATTAATAAGCCAAGAGTCTGTCTTAGTGTAGTTTATGAAGGAAATTTTAGGTCTGTTAATAAAAAGAATTGCTTTTCTGCAGTTTCTTAGCCCTGTCCCTGGGCCATGCTTGCATCTCTAAAAAGAGGCAGCTGGAGCATGTGGGTAGAGCCAAAAGAGATAAAAGCAGAGGGAAGCTTCTCCTCAGAGCTGGTGGAAGGCACCTGCAGCTGGGTTAGTGTATGGCCACCTTCAGAGAGAACTGTCTTGGTCTCCCGTAATTTTCTAAGCCGCCATCCTACATGCACACGAGAGGAGCAAAACTTGAGCTGTTGGGAACATCACCTGCTCGGCAGCAAGCCTGAGCTCTCTGGCCGCTTTGCTTGGGTACCTGGAGCACTGTCAGTCAGGCGTAAGCACACCGCTGGGACCCAGGGAACTCACCCTGTGCTTTATAGCTGGAGGCTATCTGCCAGCAATGACCACCGGTTCCTCATGGGCTGTAGTGCCAACCTTCCTGAGAAATGAACCCCGACAACCAGGACAACCAGGATGCTCTAGTTGATGGTGCACGCACAGAGGATGTGAATGTCGACTCCGTCCTAGCAGAGTTAAAACCTGCAGACTCCGTGGCCTGCTGGTATCCCCATTTTGTTGATAAACAAACAGAGCCAACCTTATCAAAATGAGCAGACTGCAGTCCTGCTAATGTAGCTCTGCTCGCGCTAAAGATAATTGATGCTTTAATAACACTACACATTATCCAGATTGTGGCTGGAGTGCCGATGTGAGGAGAAGCATCAATCACAGGTTGTCGTATTTAACTTCTATCATTTAGCTGGGTGGCAAGGTGCATTCCTGTGCTGCTCTTGGGGAAAGAGTGTTGGGCTCCGAGATACGAAGTGAATGAATCATCACATCCCTTTTGCCTGCATCAGTTTCCTGCAGATTGGGAGAGTGAGGATTTACATTTTAGTTATCTCAGCTGGAGACGGGAGATACCGCGTGCTGTGGTATTGGAAACAGAGGCTTGATGACCAAGAGCTGCAGTTCCCAAGTGGAAGACCTTCAGTCTCATCTGCTGGTGAAGAGACGGGTCTCTCTGCTGGGTGTGCTGCTCTGCCCAGATGCAGTCCTCCTGCGACCTGGGCGATGGCTCCTGGAGTTGAGTAAGCCTTGAGAGAAGCTGTAGGTGAAATTTGCTGCTGTGTCACACAGGTAGACTTACAGGGGGAGGCCAAGGTGAGGGATGCAGGCGGTAAGTGAAGTCCCACCACCATGCCAGTCCTGGGGGCTGCGGGCAGGCAGCAGGGATGTCTGCAGTGATCGTCGCTGCTGCTGCCGGTTACCCAGCGTGTGCCGCAGGGCTCTGCTGTGGAGCCCAGCAGAGCGGCTCCAATTAGCTGTGTGCTTGGCTAGATCTATGGGCCAGCATGCTGTGATCTTGTTTGATACATGCCTGAAGGGTGTCTGACCACACACCAGCCTCATGCGCTCTGTGGGATGGCTCCGAGCCTCGGTGGAGCCAAAGGGAGCTGGAACGGATCCGCTTTTGCATCCTGTCCCAGGGCTTGGCTTCCTGCGCTCGGTGCGGCATGTCTAAAGCTATAGCATGTGGCTGCTTCTAGAGATACAGTCCTCTCCCGTGAAGCTTTTCCTTGTTAAGATGACTCCTGAAGCATCCTGCCTGGCTGAAATGTTTCCTCTGGACCATGTCTGCCCGAAGGCTTACTTTTTCGAAGGTATTTAGTAAATGAACTCCTGTTATCTTTGAGGACCTGAGTATAAATATCGATGGGAGCTTTTATTCTCTTTTTCAGCTTATCAAGAGATTTATGGCCTGATTTACTTCAAACTTTCTCTTTACTTCAAACTTCCTCTTTATTTCATACTCGGCAGCAGAGACGGTTTCCCAGCAAAAATCCTCCCTGTTCTCTGTGCCCAAGAGTGGAAGTCTGGAGCCCCCCCGTCTTCCTCCTGGGGGCTGTTGCTATCACTGGCAACTTTTGCCTGGGGGCTTTGGTCCTGGTAGTCTGAGTTGCTGATGTGAAGCCTGCCAGCCAGCGTCCCACAGGCCAGTGAAGCTGGGAGCCATCCTGCGTGGTCCTCTGCAGCACCCAGGCCCTGGGAAGCAGCTGAGGGGGGGGTTCTCCCAGCTGCCCTCCTGCATGCTCATCGCCTTGGTTGGAGGGGAATGCTGCCCTGAGTGTTCTGTACAGAGTTGGGCAGCAGGTAATTGCTATTTGGGAGTTTCATCCACTGCTGGTCTCTTATCTCCTTGTTACAAGACTGTGGAAAAAACCTCTGCTTTTAGAAGCTGGCAGCGTGCGCTATCACGGAGAAAAACGGATTAAAAACCTCTGGTTTGAAACCAAAAAACAGGGATCGGAAAGAAAAGTGGAGTCTTTGAAACACCAGTTTAGTGTCCCACCATTTCGATGCAGAGACCGGTGAGGTCATTTGGTCTCAGAGGACGTCTGCTGTGTGAAGAGGGACGGGGGAACTGGCTCTCTGGAAACTTGCTGGTGTAGGATGACCCTGCTGGGTTATTTGTCCTAGAGCCACGCTGAAGCCAGCATGGAGTGAGGAGTGCCGAGAGAGCTGTCGTGGGAAGTAACTTCAGAAGTTGTCAGGTTAGCAGGTCGCAGAGACCAGAGCAGCACGCACAGGACTGGCCCAGGACCTGCGTTGCCATCACAGTGGCCTTTCCCATCCAGGTTCCCCCAAGCCCTGAGCACCCCGTTCCCGCTCTGCAGGGCTGGCTGCCTGCTGGGATGGAGCTCAGCCTTGGAAAGGGTGGAAGAAATAGTGGCAATTGCTCTCCCCGTCTCTGCTGTCGGGGCAACGGGTAAAAACCACAGCCTTGCTGATGATTAGCACGATAGCTGCAGTAGTCGTTATTGCAACGATGACAGTCCCGGGCTCAAGTGATTGGGGGAAGGCGGAGGAAAAGAGGGAACCCCGGTGCGGTGAGGACACAGTGCCATGGAGAAAGCAAGGGCTGCGTGGAACGGGGCTGCAGTCAGGGCACTGCAGGCAGATCTGACCCAGAGCTGCCCGGGGGCTTTGCCTGCTCCCCCCCGGCCCTGGGGGACCAGAGCCGGGCCAGTGAATCGGGGCCGGTGACCACTAGAGGACGGTGCAGACCGGGCCAGGCGGCTCGGCTCAGTGTGCTGCCAAGGCACGGCTCCTGCACGACACTTATGTCTGTGTAGGAAAGGTAATACACATCCCATCTGCTACGAGATTAAACCGAAGCCTCCGATTCCTGCAGCTCCCCTGGGAATACATGTGCCCACCCGGGCTGGAGCATCGACACCAGCGCGGAAGGTGCGTAACCACGTAGGAGAGTAAATCCCCCAGCACACCAGAGAGACGTGGGGGTTAGCGGGACCTGTGGTGGACCTGCCTGAGAAACTGCCCCGCCATGATCCCCTCGTGCCGTGAGGGGGGGATGGCTTTGCAGGACTGAGGATGATGGAAAGGGAGGGGGGAGAAACACAAATCACAGAGTGCCAGGCTGCCTTTTGGTGCGAGGTGATTGCGGGGTGGCCTGGGCCAGTGCCCTGCCTTTCTCTTGCTAGGGTTGTCTCACAGGTGTCTCGGCAGGTGTTGCGAGGTAGGGGAAGGAGATGATCGCGCTTTGAATGAACGGTGCCGGTTTCTCCTCCCAGCGTTGCGCTTGCAGGCTCTGGTAAGGTAAGACTCCAACCCTCCTTTGGTCCGGGTGACTTGTGTGTCACCGGTTGCAACGACTGAGCCCGTGTCAGTGAATGGTTTGCTTGCTGATGCTCCATCGCTCTGCTGCGTGAACAGCCTTCTCCTGGTTCTTCTCAAAGTAGCCCTGTGTGGCATTTCGTCCTTATGTTTTTAAAGCATGTCCTAAAAATTTTTAGTCCCAATTTAGGAAAAGGTTCTGATTGAGGATAGCACTTAAATATCTGCTTTAAATGTCTTGGCAGGTGAGATGTAAATTTGTGCTTTAGAGCACTCGTCTGTCTTTAATGCTCCAATGAATTCCTTACTGAGGAGCTGGGGTGGCAAAGCACCCGCCAGAGAACATCTGAACAAAATACCAACGGGGCAAAGACTGCAGCCCCAAGTGCCAGGCTTGGTCTCAGAGATCCCCTCAGCCTAAGCAGCAGCTCCATCTCCAAAAACCGTATGGCAAGACCAAGCACTCGGTGCAACCAGACCGCAGTGCAGGAAACCTGCAGGAGAGGCTCTGCTTGCTGGCAGGGAGGGTGGGCTTGGCAGCTCTTCTGTCCCCAGAGCTGCCCCTGGGGACGGGGCTGGTTTTGGCGTGCTGGGACCCTGCCTACATGGTCAGCTCTGAGCCCGGGGTATGCTTAATCCGCTATCAATATCGTATCTTTTGTGAAAGTCACCTTCTCATGACGATTGGCGGGAGTCACTGGCTGCAGTTGAAGAGTCCCAGCCCTACTTCAGTGTTACGGAGAAAATGAGGGGAGAAGGGTCTTCTGGTGCGGGTTTGTCCTTCTGCTGAACAAGTACTTTACCTCAGCAAAACGTGTGCAAGAGTATGTAAAAATCAGGCTGGTGCCTGATATTCAGCCATGGGCTCAGAAAAGAGAGTCTCATGGCCTCTTCTGGCTTTCAATCTGATGATGGGTGACAGATGCTCATACAGATAAATAACGAGGAGAGGGGAACATCCATTTAAACATTCATCCCAGCCACCCAGTCGGAACTACCCCTTTATCACTCTGTAACGCATCATAAAGGTTCTCTTGATGGTTTTCTACTGCGTATAGCAAAACAGAGCTGGGTTCTGTTTCTGTTTTAGCTGTTTCTAACACTACTCGTCATTGCTATATCTAAACATGATCTTACTTTGATAATAGGACTCCAAGCAGTGATAAAACAAAGTGAGATTAAAATAACTACATAATAAAATTCCAGATTAAGCTGAAACTATGGTAAATCTTTCAGAGCTGTAGAAAGGTAATAGCTAAGCTGCATGGACTCAGTATTTTGTTGAATGACTGTGATAAAATGTGTTGATCCACATTATAGTTTTATGTCTGTTTCTGTATAATAACCGTAACTACAGTTCAGCTGCAGTTAGGTACTTAAAAAGATCTCCTTCAAATGTATAACTTGTTGCATGTCTTTTGTTTGGCTTTTATAACCTCCAAATATTAAAAAAAAAGACTTTTCTTGTGCAATAATAAATGATGGGTATTGACTCATCCCTGGGCACAGGGGCTGTTAAGAAAATAGGAAGGACAGATCCCTTCTCCCCTGCTAGGAGCTCTTTGGTTTTCCTGATTCAGCACGGTACCCCTGCAAGTCCTGAATTAAGACTGTACCTGTAAGGGAGAGGGAAGGGGGGGGTCACAGGTGCCCCTGCACTTTGTGAGTGGCCGGGACTCCCCTTTGCCTCGTCTCTGACACATGGAGCTGCGTGTCACAGGTTTTACAGCCAGGCAGCTGGTCACTCGTCCCTTAATGGCAAGCTGCCTAATGGCGCAATCAACCTCCCGGCCACCGGTTCCCATCTGCCAGCACCGACGATGTGACCCTTGGCTTTTGGCTGAGGCCTTGTCATGGCTCTGACGGCACTTGAGAGCTGTGAATCGTCTCGGCCCCGTTTGCTGGTTGCTGGAGAAGCCTGCCGCGTGTCTGATGGCAAATGCTGCTTCCTGAGGGAGGAAGCTGTGGAGCTGCCCCTGAAGCGATGCACCAGTCAGCTGCGGGGACCTTGGGTTGCTGCTTGCATCCAGCACTTCTCACGTAACATCGTATGCTTTTGGTTCATGAAGAAGAGCAGAGTCGGGCCAGGGAGGGTGAACGCAGCGTTGGGAACTGGGCTGGGTGAGCTGCCCGAGCCCTGTGCTCAGCTCAGGCTGCCCGTGGTCAGCCTCACGCTAAGCAGCTTACAAGGAGCTGGGGTTGTGATCACCCGCAGCAGCAATCAGGGCTGCGGTTCCTCCTCGGGCACAGCATCTGGTGCAGGAAGAGAAATGACTCCTCCTTTTATCATGCTGAGCTCACAGTACAGGCTTGCAAATCTGGGAGCCAAATTGCTCACAGAACAAGTTACGGATCGTCTTGCTTTACAGAACTGATGGAACTTTTGTATTCTTTTGATTTACTATTTATTCTTTCAGTTCAGATCAGTGATCCGGCACTTGGCTGTGCTTAGTGTATTGATTAGTCCAGAATCTCATCTGCCACTTTGCTGCAAGATATTGTAAAACTATTGTAAAGCCCTGAAACGTTTCCGAAATAATATCGGGGCCTTAGAAATTATTTAGCAGCGTGATCCGGCCAGGGACCCGCCTCAGCCTGGGCCCATGGCAGCCCACTTGTTGCTGGAGTTTTGCTCTGCAAGAGGAGTCCAGGTGAAGCCCCTGCAATGGCAGAGTGCCACGGCACGCTGTGGGGCTCTGCCGCCTGAGAGCGGGGCTGGCAGTGCTGGCAGCGTGTCCATGGTGCTAAGCCCGATCCCTTTCCCCTCCCGTGGCCGTGCCATATAGCAGCTATGCAGTGAGGGGACAGCGGGGACCATCCGCTGTGTGTTCCTTGACCCCGTCAGGGAAACCTGAGCGTTGCCACAAAGAGGGAGAGGGCCTTTTGCAGGCTTTGAGAGGGACGGGAGGGAAGGAAGCTCAGACTGCAGTGCTGGCTCACAAAGGGGTTTTTCTCCACCCAGGCAGGAGTGGGAGTATGTGCCACGAGAAAAGGCTCTGTAGACATGTCAGATGCAGAGCTTTGAATTCCTTGAGTGACATTTTCCTTCCAATTAACAGAGTGGAGGTTTTTCCCCCTGCTCTGGACCACTGCAGAGTGCTGACCCTGATCCTCTGGGATGGACCTGATGGGCGTTCAGGCTGCTCCTAAAAGCCCTTGCATCAGTGATGGACAGACTGACTGACAGAGCTGTCTGTCCTCCAGTCTCATGGGTCAGGTACGTGGGGGTAAGGCACAGCGGCCAATTGCTTCTCCCCAGCAGAGCATCCCTCTCCAAGGACCCCCCTTCACTCTGGCCTCAGAGCTGGATTTCAGTCCTTCCGAACCGGCTGATGTTAGAGAAGGAGACTTTGAATTTTGAACATGCAAGAACTTGCCTCTGTAGGCTTGAATTACTTACGGAGTGTAAATGATGCCTGAATCCTAATGTACATTTCAGCATGAACGTTATGGAGTGGATGATAACTTCACTAATTCCACTGACATTGCACCAAAGTTTAATTCACCCTGGGGTGTTCGCTGGCACATGCACCACCGTCAATCCCTGCTTATTCCCCCAAAACACTCAAGTTTTTGTTGACTCGTGAGCCAGGAGGACCCCAGAAGAGAGGCGGGGAGTGGGAAGTAACAACAATATGTCTGTACATTGGAAAGGTAAATTTCTCCCTCAGAAAAAATTATCCCAAGGGTTAGCAAGTCACCAGTAAATACAGCAGCAGCCTAGAGCTGAAGAGAGTCCCTGGTAGATGAGAAGATCGAGCCTGGAAGGCTGCTGTCAGAGAAACCAGCAGGACTGAAGTCTCCCGTGGTCTGGGACTAACGCTGACCCTGCCTGTAACAGGCAAGAGCAGTAGCGGGTACAGCATGGCTGGGAAGGGAAGGTTGATTTGCCTGGCAGAATGTGCATTTTAATTGCTCATTTTCTTTCTTTTTTTATGTGATTTGATTGTGAATTATGTTTTCTGCATTTGTAATTAGAGGGTAGAGCAGATGGTGAGGCTTTGTCTGAAGTGATATAGCCATTGAAATAACTCATGCTACTGGCTGACAGTTTGCGAGAAAGGGTGTGTTACGCCATGAAGATACCCTGGGAGTTGCTCTAACAGGGACCCACTTTCTAAACAGTCCAAGACAGATCTTTAAATGATAGAAATCAGCATCGCCCCACTGAAATCAGCACCCAGGCTGCTTTACAGCACCTAGAAATCTGCTTGCCTGGGAGAAACTGTTTTGCCCTTACACCTAGAAATGCCTGCTCTTAGACTGTGTTTGCAGTCAGCTGTGCTGTATTTATTCACATGTAACATGCCACAGCCAGCCCACAACATGCTAGCTGGGTTTCCTTGCTTGTGAGTTTGAAAGGGACAGCTCTTCGCATCCTTGGGAGATGCCCAGCTCTGCTTTGTCCCCATATCCTGCACTGAGAAGCAGGATTCTGTAATTCAAAACTTCCAGCAGAAGTTACAAAGCTGGACTTTGAGAGAGAAACCTTGGAAAGTTGCGAGAGTTCAATGAAGGGTAAAATCACTTTGCCTCTCTCTGTGTCAGCCAGACATTTCCATTCATCAGCTTCCCACTCGGTTAGTGATTTGCAGAGAAAATGTTGGACTAGAGTCTCAAAGCAGTAATGAATCCCAATCATATTTTTGAAAAAGAGAGAGAACCCCTTCCTAGAAAGTTGCTTAAATATGTTTTAGCCTTTCATTCATGTCTTCTTTTATCAGACACAAGGTTTTGGTGATATGCCAGTAGGCAGAGCAGGGAGCTGAGCTGGTAAGTCTTTTTCTTGGACCTGTGGTTGAATGGGCCTTTTCCTTTTCTAATTTCTATACCTCTCCAATAGACCTTGGACAGCTCTGTGATACTTTTGATATAGTATTCTAGTGAAAATAATTGTAGTGAAAACCCGCGTAGTTCCTGTGCGTCATTTTCCATAGTTCAGTTTTATTATTAGGAAAGCAAGTATCTGCTGCAAGTGCTGGGCAAAGTGCTGCACGCCGGGTTGAGACCACCGCAGGAGGAGTGTGACCCGATCTGTGTTTGCAGAAAGCAGAGGAGCAAGGCTTTGGGTGGGGGCTGAGGAAAATTAGATTCTTAACTCTGCTGGGGATTTGGTGCCCTGGGGACCGGACCTTGCGGGGCTGAGTCTCCTGGGCAGAGGGCACATCACCCAGAGGGCACATACGCTGCCAAGGGAAGTCAGTCGTGCACTGGTGATTTTGCCTCTGTTGAGAGTCTCCTTAATCTCATGCCTATGTAGACACACCTAGAGCAGATTAAAGGAAAAAAAGAAAAGAAGATTTCAGTGTAATGTTACCTTCCCTGCATGACTGAACTCTTTCTGAAGTACACACACTGTGATTTTTTTTTAAGGTGCAGGCTGCATTGTGTTATGCTGGGGATAAATAGCGGTGTGGGCACCTTCCCACCCTGCTCGCTCCCCAGAAGGTAGCCTTCACTTACAGGTATTTATCCTTTGGCAGTTAGCTTAAATTGGGTCTGGCCTGCAATTTGGTCTTATCTGAGCCAAGTGAAAGACTCAGAGGTTTGAATCTACAAGAAGATGTCTTACAGTGCAGAGTTGTCCATCTGTGAGCAGGAGACCACGTTCTTCTCGTGCTCTTCCCTGTTGGGACCTGAAGCAATCAGGGATCACACGAGCCGGCTGGGCAGGAGACAGCACAGAGCAGCCTGGGGCCGCTCGGTCCCAGGGGACAACCTGCACGTGCGGGGGTGTGTGCAGGGATGTCTGGTCTCACAGCAAGGCTATAGCACTGATGAAAACTGTCCTGCCCTTGGTTGTTAGGCATGTTTAGAAAATGAGGGAAAAGATGGAAAAAATCCTCAGATCAGTGTTTTGGGTAAAGCTGCCACTGAGTTTTTAGGTCCTTGTTCCCAAGCCTGTGAGAGCCCGTGGGAGCTTTTCTGTTAACTTCAAACAAGCTTTGAACCGAACCTGGAAAGCGGCGCGGAAAAAACTGTCCTGGATGCTCTCTGGCAAGGGCTAATTAATGGCTCCTCAGAAGCGCCAAGATCTGTGAAAAATGCTGCATTACCATGATGTTATCGGCACAGAGCCTCCCGGGAGGCTGACAGTCCCACAGTGACCTTTTTCTGCCTGTATTAGGTAATGCCAAAAGAGCAGCTCTGCTTGCTTGAAATCAGTACGTGTGGAGGAAGGGCATCCCCATGCATGGTCTGAACATGAACCGTAACAGGAACGATCAGCCCCCTGCAAACGAGTAAGAAACAGCTCAAACCAGGCCCATAAACCCACTCGTGCGTGTATGCAGCTCCCAAAATAAGCTGTTCTGCCACCTTCCAGCCTCCCACCTCAGAAAGATGAGGTGCTTCCCACTGCCTTTCTCCGTGCAGTTAGACCTTCTGCTTTCCTTCAGAAGTCCTTGGTGGAGCCCGAGTGTCTGGTTAACGAGGCTCAGGAAACGCTGACGTTTTAGTTCCTTCCCCGGGCTGGCTGGAGGATGCTTGTTTATGACATTCACTTATGATAAATGGAAGACACATGGAGTTAAACCCACGTCAGCTCTGTGGAGCACGTGACTGCCTCTGTGCCGAAATGCATGTGGATGAACGTTTTACAGCCCTGGTTATTGCCGTCTGCCCCTTCCACTTTCTAGGAAAACTGATCCGAGAAGGAGATACAGGCAGCGCTGTGTTGGAGCGAAGGTTCATCCCTGTGTGGGATGACACCGGGCAGTGCAACTTAAGGTGAACTTCAAACTGCTCGTACATACATCCCTGAGGACTTTGGTTGCTCCACAGAGGCAGCAGAAGGCCGGTGCATCCTCCTGAGCTCCCTGCACACCCTTAGCTGTAACCGGGCACCTGCACCTCACTCTTCAGGCTGCACTGATGCAGCTTTTGTATGTTTTGCTGCATAAAGGACCACTGAGAAGATCCCCAAACAAATCAAACCTACTTATGGGGGCGTGTGCCTGCTCTGGCAGGGCTCTGGTGGCTTCTGAAACACAAGGGAGGAGGGGTGGGAGCTTTTCAAGGGGAATTTTGCTGGCCCTGATGGCTGCAGTCAGACAGATGGGCTGCTGTGCGATAGCATCCTTCATCTTCTGTAGCGATGAGGGTACTTACCTGTACTCTCTGGCTGGTGCTTGTAAACACTCACAGATTTTTTTTTTTTACTGTTTAATACAGCAACACTGTGAGCTCTTCCATTTGTAAAATCTATCTAAAAAGAAAGAATTAAAGAAATATATTTACAAATGCACACACAGGCATACATATGTAATTTAAGACAACAAATAACTAGGAAAGGCGAGACAGTAGTAATTCACTCTCATCTTTCCTCTGATGTTTTTAAATGCCTCAAGTTTTCCTCTTATGGTTTATGATGTTATCATGCTCCTGTCTAAACTACTACCTTAAAATACATTCTACGGGGTTATTTTCTCCATAAAACTCTGACAATAATAATTTCTCCTGTAAAACCTTCAGTTCCTACTTGCACTGTAATTTGGGATCTGCCAAGCCATCCACATCTATTTGATGGCTAGCAAATTGCAGGCTTGCAGGTATCTGCTATCCCCGCTGACGACTCGTAGGTCACATCATGCCACTCTGATGACTAAGTCCCTGAGATAGATCACCAGCAAGGATGAGAGGACATCAAGAGGCACATTTAATGGATTGTTTCCTTTTAATATTGAGAGTGCTGTCCTGGGCCAGCTCGTGCTGCGTCTGAACACGGCGCTGGTGACCTTGAAAATGGACTCACGAAAGGCGGTGTTGGTACGCGTGCGATTTATCCCTTTGTGTGGTTTTTGCAGCCTGCACCGCTGCGAGCTGTGTCGTGCAGGAGCTGGAGCTGCAGGTTGTGCTTATCCAGGCTGGCCCTCGCCCCGCTCCCTCTTCCAGATGCCACTGCGTTGATGCGCAGGCAGAGATTTCGGCACCGGCAGGGATTTCAGCTGAGAGCTTCCCAGCCCAGAGCTACACTGGGGCTGCCTTTCACACTGAAACAGAAACACGCCATTTAATGCGCCGGTGCTTTTCTGGGAGCCATTGCCTCTGCTCGTGCTCCGACGAGTGCCCAGTAACTGCCGGCTCCTCGGGCTTTCTCTGAGCAGCCGCTCCTTCCCAGATGGGCAAGAGGATGGCCTTCAGACCTGGAGGAGGAGGAGCAGGAGGGTACCCCACGTGCAGTGCCAGCCACGCACTCATTCACAGCCACGGAGCTGCTGCCTTTATCGCCTTGTGTGTTTTGTTGAGCTGACAGTTTAACTTCTGGTTGCAGTCCTCCCTCTCTGCTCCAGCATCTCCCCTCAGTCACCTCTCATGTCTTGTAATTTGTGCTTAGCCAAACCAGAGGCTTCTTGGAGAAATATTTATCATCTGTTGTAACCTGGTGGGTTTTTCTTCCCTTATTGTTGGAAAGCATTCCTAAGTGAACTCTGTCCTGGTTAGGTTTGAAGCAAAGGCTTTGCTCTCACATTACAGCTCTTGCCAACTCATTTATAGCAAGGAAAGGAAAACATGGGGTATTGCCAAACCAGGAGCACATCCTCGCAGTGCCTGACACTGTGCTTCTGTAGGGTATTATTTTTCCTCTAGGTTGTTTCAGATGATCTGAGAAAAGGGCTGTGACATGCTGTCACCGACTGCCAGGACTTCAGGAGGCATCGCCTCTGTGTCCCGTTTGGCCTCATTAAATAATTGGTGAGGAACCTACTTCAGTGGTAATAATCCGATTGCCAGAGTATCAAGAGCAATGTCAAAAGGAGGACCTTTTTCCTTCTAGGTGGCTTAATATGGTGAAAATCAGATGGTAACTTTCTCTTCTCCAAGGTGATTCAGCGATAGCTTTTGTAACCAGACCGGCAGACGGCTGGACCTGGGCTGTGACCTGCGCTGTGGTCCGCTGTTAGGGCTTTGCCTGGGCCATCCAAACATGCGTCCGCCCTTCCCCACCACATGGCCAGTGGCAACTGGGTTCCCATCTCTGTGCATGACTAAAAGCGCAAAATCCCTGGGTAAAGTGTTTCCAGAGAGCTGCTGAGGAGCTAAAGCTGCCTGAACCGAGCCTCAGAGCAAGAAGGGGCTGGACCTTTCTTCTGGTGCGTGGTACCTGCCCCCCAGCCCTGTGCTCAGGGGTGAGCAGCCCCAAAGCCCTCGTGATGGGGGGGACACACATGGAAATTTGTCCAGCAGAGCGATGCCTGGTGATGACAGGGTCATTCAGCTGCTGCCCTGAGGTCAGCCTGGAACTCTGTCACACACACACACACACACACACACTCTTACACATACGTGCAAATAAAATAGCCTTTGTGTAGCGCAGACCCTGTCACATCTAACAAGCGTCCTGCTTTACCGCGCAAGCATCCTGTGCTTTATTCTGGCTCTAGTCTATTTCTCTTTATTCTCTTTATTCTATTGTACAACGTCTCCGCCTAAAGCTTTCTGCACTGTCTGTCACGAAGCCCCACAGCGGAGCAGAAAGCACCGGCGTTTGTAGAGGTGCGAGGCTGCCGTGGGCGAGGGTGAGCCTGTCGAACCCTGTGCGTGGGCTGCTCCAGGATCCAACGGGGCACTCGAGTGTGCGGGTCAAGTGGGAATTCAAATGCAGGCCCGCTCTTTTCTAAAGCAATTTGTTTGTTTGCTAGATTAGGTTACGGCGGGAAAGGTGACCTCTGGGCTGAGTGGTTGTAAAGCAGCTCATAAAAGCGAGGGGAAGGGACGAGGGCACCTACTGCAAAGGATAATGGACTGTTTTGAGCATGATTTGGGGATCTACATGTTAAAGCTGCTGCTTTGCCTCAGATTAACTTGAATTGCGCTTGCAGAACGCAACTGAGGGAGGCTTTCTGCCTCGTTTTGCCCTTGAAACGCTGATTCAAGGAGATAACGTGCCTGTTTTGCACACTTTGGGCCAACTCTGCTCTCAGCGACTCCTCATTCCTATTCTTTCTGGGGCAAACTCTGTCCATCACTCAGCAGGACCCTTTCTCATGTTTCTGGTTTACTTTTTTCCTCTCTTTCCCTCCCTCTATTTGTTTTCACAAATAAATATACTAGCAATACCTAAATCACATGCCAGTACTGTTTGTCTTATTTTGGAAGAGATATTAGTAACATATTTGCTACAAAGACAATGAGGGGAAGTAAATTAGCAGGGAATCTCATAGATGAAAGCGTGTATTTTTTTTTCCCTTGCTGCCCAGTTAGCTCTTAAATTTCTCTAAAATAAAGCTGACACTGAACAGCAGAGACACCCAGCTTCTTTCTTCTCCCCCCTTCCCTTTATTACATGCATATAATGTAATTATTTTTTAATATATATAATACAAGTTTCAAGAATAAGGCCAAAACTATTGTCCTACTCTAATCACAGGTTATATTCCAAGGAATATGTTGCATTTTCATCCTAGAAGTGTAATTCCTAAGACAAGCACAGAACCAGTGGTAACAGGAAAAAAATGATACAGTAGGGCAGGTTTGTTTTTTTCTTTTAGCATATGCAATAGCATTTGCATTTCATTTTTCTGCTACAAACATTTGTACTTGTCACTATTTAACAAGCATATTAGCAATGAAAAATGCGAGTAAAAAAAAAGAAACACAGTGTGACCATGTTGCAATTAGCCCATTATATGTATAATGATACAGCCTGAGGAGTTCCCGATGCAGTGTGAGTTTCGAAAACTAATTATAGCAACTGCATTATAAACTGCAGCACTGCTATCTGTCTATCTGCTGCCTTCGCATCCAGCAGACGAGTATAATTGTTCAGTCCTGGAACTGATCTGAAAGAAAGTGCCGCATTAGTGGGGGGAAGACGAGCAGAAGCGTGCGCTCGCTAGTCACATGGAGGCAGTGAGGGTTTCTCCTACGGCAGCTGTTTTTTCAAGAGCATTGTCATGACAACTGAGTCAAGGCATTCCATCTCCTGCCCTTGTTACAGCCGCCGTTAGGTGAGAATTGAATCATGGCATTCACTTTGCTGTTTAATTTTTGTCTGTGCTATGGACGTGCTCGATTTCATGCCCTACGTGTGATACAATTGCTGTAAACATGAATTCTTGGCATCTTACTGTATCTTTTCAGTTTTTTCCAAAAAACTTGGAGGGACTCTGTTTTGTTTTGCCTTTTTTTGGTTGGTTGGTTTTGTTGTTTGTTCCCCCCCCCCCCCCCCCCCCGCTGGATTTAGTGGCATTACTGTGATGGCAAAGCAAACAACTGGAGAATTCAGGTGCTTTATTTTGAGAACCGTAAATGAGCTTTTAATGCACTACCTTACACCACCAGCTGCAAAACAGCAGCGCGCCTGACTCGTGTGGGGTTTCACACAGCCAACTCCCTCCGTCCGTCTGTCCGGGGCTGAAGGGTGCAGCGGGAGCCTTGGGCGCACTGGGACGTGTCAGGGTACAGCATGCACTGCGTGACTTGCCCCAGAAGCGTGCGTGCGTTGTACAGCTGCCAGCAGCCGCAGCACACTGCTGATTTACGGTTCGTCCGGCTTACAGGCGGAGCAGAGAGCATGTGAAGGGTTTTTACAAACTGCTCAGGCATTGACTTGTTTATTGGCAGCCTGTATTAATTGGGTTTAAACACTCCAGCATGGCTTTGTTTTATGTTTATTACATGCAAGAGGGAAGATTTGAGGGCTGAGGCCATCACTCCCATTGCTGTAGCATCTGTAGCCCCTCAATGTACCCAACTGATGTATCAGCTCAGCATCACCCCGCCCTCTCCCACGGCACTAGACTGCAGGTGGCTTTGGCTACGGAAAGGCAAATAAATACACGCAGGAGTTATCACCTGTGGCACTGGCTGGGCCTGGGGGCCTGTCCCAGCACAGCTCTTGGCCAAAGCGTGGGACGGGACGGGGGTTGCGATGAAGGTGGATGCTGACAGCAGCGTGAATGCTGCAGGAGCGAGTCACACCGCGCAAGGGTGCAGTCCCAGGAAGGATTATTAATCTCAACATCACTCTGGTCTCAGTCAGCTGGTGCAGCCAGAGGTGTCGGTGTCTGTCCAGGAGCCAGACAGAAGCACAGACTGTGCCTGCCATTTTAAAGGGGCTAAAGGGGTGCCACGGCGCTGGTAATGTAACCCTGATCCCCCCCCAGCACGCACTCAGCCTGGGTAAAACATGCAGGCATTGCTGGAGCGGGAGCGTGGCTGCAGCCCAAAGCCAAAATGACCTCACGGTGCTCCCCAGCGGGCTTTGCTCGTAGGTCGTGATGCTGTAACCGTGCTAACTCACCACGTAGCTGGAACGCACGATGTCCGAGCTGACTCGGAAGGTGGGAAGGAATGGGCAAAGCCTTTCGGTTTGTGCCAACACGCCCGTGAGTCAGCACTAACGCTCTGTAGCATCATCCTTGCCCACAGGCAACCTTGGTACTTGTCTCCTTTTTAAAAGTGTTTGCTTATTTATTTATTTAAATTGTGTCTGAGGCTTCATCCTGAATAGCTGACAGGGCAGAGGCAGCCTTTGCTTCCCTGCGAGCTTGCTGATGAGTGCTGGGGCTATTCTTGGCTCACAAGCATCCAAGTGACCATGACTGCACTGCCTGCTCTGCACGACACCTAGAGTGCTGCCCGGCAAGCCTGGGCTTTGCTATACGATAACAAACGGTCATTTGCAGAAATTGTGTTTGTTTCTAAAAAAAAAAAAATAAGGTGGGGCAGTAGTTTGTGTCAATCCACCCAACCCGGGAATTCAGAAACCAGGAGCAGGACATGCGTTTGCTGCTCACGTTGCTTCGGTCGTTGAGGAGACACTTCTCTGGAGCTCTGCTCTGTGCTGCTGCATCCCCGGCTTTGCCATCAGGATGAGGCTTTTGCTCATTTCCTTCAGCACCCCTGCCCAGTACGGCGTGGGTTACAGTGTTGGTTAGAAAGCCAAAAGGCGATCGTGAGGTGGCATTTTATCTGTTTGGTTCAAGAAACCTCATTTTGGGTGCAGCTGCCACTTTAATTTGCCTTTTCTTTTTTTTTTTTAATTGCTTGCTATGTACAGTGACCCCATCAACCAGCAAAAGCCCAGCTGATGAGATTTTTTTTTTTTTTTCTCTGTATTGACTCTTAATGTAGCAGATAAAATCCATGGCTGCCGTATCCCCTCCCCAGACAGCCCCTGGCTGGGGC
>NW_008794776.1:2739710-2754544 GCF_000699145.1 Aptenodytes forsteri
TCCGCGTCTGCCATTCGCTTCTCATTTGTAATTTGTAAATTTTATCTGTTTGGTTCAAGAAACCTCATTTTGGGTGCAGCTGCCACTTTAATTTGCCTTTTCTTTTTTTTTTTTAATTGCTTGCTATGTACAGTGACCCCATCAACCGGCAAAAGCCCAGCTGATGAGATCTTTTTTTTTTTTTTTTCCCTCTGTATTGACTCTTAATGTAGCAGATAAAATCCATGGCTGCCGTCTCCCCTCCCCAGACAGCCCGTGGCTGGGGCATGCAAGGGCTGGGTGTTGGGGTAGGGCTGGCGCGAAGCAGAAGGCAGCAGGGTGCTCTACAGGTCTCTGTCCGCGTCTGCAACGCCCCATTCGCTTCTCATTTGTAAATGAGAGCAACACCAGTGGAGGCCAACACGATACAGTGGCGGGAGCGTCAATCCTACCGCAGAGTGAACCCCTCGGCACCTCCAGAACAAAGCCACCAGTCACTGAATAAAATAGTACCGAAGGCAAAACAATAAGGAAACAAGGCAAAAGAGAGTTAATGGCCAGGGAAGTGCTGCCTGTCTTCACTCAACCCATAAAGCCAGACCCCAGGCAGCAGCCTGGGGACGCTGACTGCAGCACGGGTTGGAGCAGGACTAGGTGGCGATGTTATTTCTTCCCCGGGCTAGCCTGGGTTTCTTTGCCATTATTGTGGTAGCTACAGCAACCGACTTGCATGGTATTACCTTTGGGAACAGCAGGACCTGCATATTAGAATGGCATATTTGTTTTTATTGGATTTGTACATTTAATTAGCTGCCTTTGTACAGGGGCCACATCCTTGACCTGTTTGCAGCACCTCAATAAACAAGCTCTGTGTCGCAGTTCCCCGGGGAACCTGCCTTTCGTATGCGCGCAGCGTTGAGGTTCACCGTTGCAGGGCTGTTTTGATCTAGGAAAGCCTTCTGGCCAATAACTCAGTCGTTTGCCAGCCTGTGAGAGCACCTAGATGAACGTGGGCCGTGGAGCAGGCTCGGGCTCTGCACTTGGAGCCCAGGAGGCACCAGCTCATTCAGAAGAGCCGGCACACAGAAATTCACATCTCCTCCTGGCTGCATGCTGCTGAAATTTCCAAATTCATGAGCTGTGTGAGCAGAACTGGAGGAAAGTCATCATCCTCATAATCCTGACCCAGGCAGTAGCTGCTCTGATTGATTGCAGACCACGTGTAGCCCCGGTGGGACTGTACGACTGGTGACAGTGGGGCGGCCACTGAGCACTGCTGGGCAACATGGTGCATCATTTAGTGACTGCTGGGGAGGGCTGCAGCGTCCAGTATGGCCTGCAGCTCATATCAGACACAGCGGGGATACTCTACACCATGATTAACTTCTGCGTGGGCTTGTTGGTGGCTTTAAATGTCAAAGCTGTGTATTCTTACAGGCTCTCCTCCTGCTTCATGCTATGTTATGTGGGTGAACAACGAGTTAAATTCCAGTGTGAACCGTAACCTTGATGTCCTGTACGTCAGGAATAATAAATTTCGGTTCTCATGCCCAGTTTAAAGATATTCCTCAACTTAATTAAAATGGATTATTTTTTTCTAAAGAAGAGCTAGCTATCTGCTAGAGGAGGAGGAAAGAGAGGCTTGTGTGGTACCAGCCTTAGGGTTTCTGATAAAGGCTTTTTCCTGTCGTGTGGCAGCTGAGGCTTATTTATGGAAAACAATAAAGTTTTGAATCAAACTCTTATATCTTGATATCATGCGCAAAATGTCTAATGAAATCTCCTTCAGCTCCCTGAAGATAAAGGCAATGCTTGTTCTTGACAAAGCAGCCTTTTCTGCTCCCCGGAGCTGGAGAAGTTTGAATCTAAAGGTCAGGCAGGTGATGGGAGCAACACAGGCTTGTGACGGTGGGTGGCGGGTGCTGTGAGACACATGGCAAAGAAACTGGGCAGCAGTTTAATCTTCCTTTTTGGTGATGGAGAGATATGGAAGTGACCGGTCAGCAATGAGGTTAGCAGGTGGAAGAGCTTTATGGTCTGTTTTCATTCAGCCCAACATCCTCAATACCTGCACCCAAGCTCTAAGTGCAGGAGGAGACCAGAAGACAGGGAGGGGAAAAAGTGTGCAAGTTCCTGGGCAAAGCTCCCCTGGCATTAAGAGTATTTTTAAGGGTTGTGTGGCTGAGACAGAAAAAAAAAACGTATTTCTACAAACAGCCATTGGATGATTATTACGTGCCAGCACGTGGCAGGTCTGGGAATCCTGGCACCAAGTGCAACTCATTTCCAAGATCCTGAGAATCAGACGCTGTGACTTCCCATCAAAGCGGGGAACTGTCAGTGTCCCGTGGCACCTCGACGGCCAACGCTCTAATAACCCTCCCTAATTGCTGCCTCTGCAGCAGCCAGCACTGACTCGTGTGATGGATGCTTCAGAGCCATTTCGGACTGCAACCATCGCAAGCCTTTTCCAGCGATGTGCACGGGCACTTTCGAGGGTGAGACCTGCTGCGTTTGCTCCTTCCACTCCGGGGGTTTGCTGTAGGGGCACAACCAAGGTGCCTGCAATCCCAGTGGGGCAAACCGCGAGGGAAATTGGCTCCAGCATCACATGGAAGATACGGAGCTCTCCCCACTGCTCCGTGCTCACGCACCGATGCATTAAGGCTTATGCTTTTGGCAGGAGGCAGCGTCCGAGCTGTTCACCAGATGCATTGAAGCTCTCAAGAATTTGTTTGCACTGAGCACTATTGCTCCAACCTGCAGAGGGATCAGGAACTTCGTATGTCTGCAGGTACTGACAGTGCTCAGCACTTTATCGCATAAGGCTTTGGAAAGGCAAGGAAAAATGAGGCAGAAAAGGGTTTTCATAGCCTGGGAAAAATGATTGGATTACTTAAAGGGTACAGCATAAGCCCTAGACACAAAGCAGAGGTGCGACAGACACAGAAACAGCAGCCTGTGAACGCGGGTTTGTTGTCTGAAGTGACTGAGAGATGCTGTCCTGGGAGCACATTTGATCCAGCAGCCTTAAGCCAAACAGCCCCGTAGGAACCACGGCATCCTTAGTTTTGGAGAAGATTTGTTGAAACTAATGTATATAGCCAGATTAAGGGTAAATCCAAAGAAAGAGGTGACAGAAGCACGGTACGTTAGCACGTACTTCAGGGTGTGCTTCTTTCAACCCACTGAAGCTGGTGTAAATAACCTCGAGC
The DNA here is from genome assembly GCF_000699145.1 of Aptenodytes forsteri. NCBI lineage: Eukaryota > Metazoa > Chordata > Aves > Sphenisciformes > Spheniscidae > Aptenodytes > Aptenodytes forsteri. Next base: position 2,742,905 of record NW_008794776.1, read on the forward strand.
CTCTTTCCAGGCTGTAGCTCACCTTTGGCAACATCCCCCCGGGAACACCAGAATTACTGCAGCGCCTTTTCCCATGAAATGTATCCGTGCTCCCAGTCTGATACGATGGTCTGTTTTTTCTTCTTTTAAAACTTATCTTTCTGCTTTGTTTTTAAAATAAAAATTAACTTGCTGTTCATCTTTTATTTCCTTTTCATGCTCTGAGCTGTGAATAATTGGAGCTGCATCACACTGGAGAAATTACAATATAATATTTCTACAGTTAAATCTGCATAAGTATAATATCTTTGAAAAATAACAAGCTGCTCTAAGGGAAATTAATTATCCCATTGGGGCAGTCATTATTCTGAAACAAAAGCTCTCAGTTTTCTTTGCCTGCTTTCATTTTGAGCATTTCTTTCATTTTAAGTCCTGGCCACATATTCCAGCCCTTTTCTCTGTGGCTGGAACATAAATAATGATATGTTTAAAGCAGTGTAAAGTCTGCCTTGGAACCTTTTACAGATATCATGAGAATATTAAGCAATTTTAAAATTAAGTCAAAGTGCATTTCGCAAATCTGTTTTGGTGGCTATATATCATTACTGTTCATCAAGCCAGTTCAGCCCGTCAGGTCTCATCTTCCTTGGCTATTTTTTTGTGAGTTGTTTCTTCTTCTTTGAGGAACATGACTCCATTTTTCATAATATGCATTTATTGTCTGGGCTATCATCATATTCTCTACCCAGGCTCAAGCCATTGTATTTAAGACGAGATTTCTTTTTTCGAAAGGGAACGGCACCGCTGTACATGGTGTATTTCAGTATTTAACATCTGCACACAAGCCTTGGGAGTCAGACCCTGGAGCTGGTAGCAAGAGGCTTTGAATACAGCGACGCATAACGTCTGTGGCTTAAAGCATAAGCTAACTTCTAGAGCTGTATGAAGGTACAGAAGAACAAGCAGTGACATGGCAGGGCTGGCCTGGCAGAAGGGAAAATCAGGGTGTTGTGAGCACCTCGCGTTGTACACGGTGGTCTCCCGCACGGCTGGGCGAGGGCTTCGCAGCCCTGAATCCAGCCTGCACTCCTGTAAGCCAAATGTCTTGCAGGATGCAGACTGACTCGCATCAACTGCTTGAGGCTTTTGCCACCTCAGCATCCAGTGGGAAGCCAGCCTCAAAGTGAGCAAACTCCGTGGCAACTGGCCTAAACGGTCCCAATTTTTAATGGCGTTGAAAAGCTGCGGTGTCATATTTGTACTTGCTTGGGCAACTCGGGAGGCATTTCTGCTTCAGCAGCAGCAGCTCCTGGGCAGCAAACTCCGTGCTATTCTGCATTCCTGGCCACGACTGCGTTACCGTATTTTAAAGCAGGGCAAGGTCTTCTGTGCCATCTGCCATCTATCAGCCAGCTCTTTTTTTTATTTTTGGTCATTACTTGACATTAGCATGAGGTGGCCCACTGGCTTTGTATCATGAGAGCAAACACCGAGTCCTTGAGCTCAGCAGTCAGCTGTGCCGCTGTACGGCAAGGAGAGCATCACAGTCCTCCAACAGGCTTTCCCTGGCAGGCAACAGCTCTCTAGGTGACCCTGTGCATTATGGGCATCACTTATACTGCTTTTGCTTTAACACACTGACGTTGGGCTGCCATTATTTTTAGAAAGACACTTTCATTTTACTGATCGCAAACTTTGGGTGGGATAATTTCTGGATTTTCTACAATGTATTAGGGAAAATCAAAAAAGGCTTTGTCACTACACGGGTAAGTTTCCAGCAGTACAAATGTGGAGACTCAGAGAAACACCCTCTCACCAAACCTGTTATCAAGTCTCACGTGTAAGAGCTTTGCAGTCAAGGTGAATTACAAGGATTCTTGCTGAATCCCTGACAGATACAAATACTTAGTTATCCTTGGCTTTTCTGCTGAACCTAATCAAAGATATTGTTCATTAAAATCCTGTTGTCTCTGCAGTGAAGAACAAGGACAAGCTTCGCTGTAGTGATTTAATGCTTCCGACAGTTCAGTGTGAAGATTTATTATGGCCAGCTGAAAGTGCAAACACGCAATGCCCAAGTCATTACTTTTAATTTGCCACTTCTTTGAAAAAATGTATACACAAGGCTAAAACCCAAGTCCTTCTTCACAGTTCAGTGTGATCTCTTCTCAGCCAGGGAACAAAACAAAGCATAAACCCTCGTCCTTCCCTTCAAACAGAGGAAGGACATTAAGATTCAGCAGTGCATTTAAAGGCAGACTGCCACGCTCCTGCAACACAAGTGGTTTTAGACTAGAAACTGGTCTAAAAAAAAAAATTAATCAGACTTAATGGTTTGAATTACCAGTTTAAATTATCCAGTCATACCTGTGACCCTCTCTGAGCGGATCCATCAGAGTGGAAAAGCTGGGTCTGCTTCATATAGAGGGGCTCAGCCCTGCAGTCGTCAGCGCACACGGACAGCCCTGAACCTCTGCGCCACACCTGGGTTATAGCAAGAGCCCTCCGTGCAGGGTCACATAAACTGAACTAATTAAAAGAGCGATGTACAATTTTTTTTTTAAGTAATGAGCTTTTCTCTGTGAATCAATTTTATTAAGGTTTCAGGGACTATCATAATAAATAAAGCACAAAGATAAACGAGTGAGCACAATTAATAAATGCAATGATTCAGCCCTCTGAGCTTTTAAACTGCTTATCTAATCATATGTAATCTTTATGCACAGTGTTAAAACTCTTACATTACAACAGTTGTAAGCCAATTAGGAAAATGGCTTTAACGGTTTAAAGAAGGTAAAGGCAACGTGTGCTTTTCCAGACTGTAGGCGCTCAGGTGAACGGAGCTCTGGCTTAGCAGGTCTGCTAAGCACCAACGTCCAAATCTCAAAGATGACCCACAAAGTAGAGCTGCTGCCTTCCCTCCCCTGTGGCACGTCACCCCAAATCTGGGAGACCGATGGGAGCTGACCCGTCCTCCATGGCTACTTTTTCTCCAGCCTGTTAAATCACACCAGTCAGACACTCAACCCAAAATCTTCTTATCCTTAATTATCTCAGAAGTCCTAGTTATAAGAGCTTCTTACTATGCGAAAGGAGTTTTCTCCCTCTTTGGCATTTTAATATTTCTAAACAGTGCTGCTAGCTACTTTCTTTCTCACTGCTAAAGCCACAAAATTTGCAATTTGGAGAAAAAAAAAAGCCAACCACATAATCAAACACGTCTTGGCAGGTTTGGTCATCCACTCCACTGAGGTGCAAAGGCAGGACAGTGTTTATCTGAACCAAAAGCTGAGCCCACCCTCGCAGCAGCAGCACAGCGATCCCGGCTCCAGCTGTGCTGTGGCAGTGGACCATGCCTGCCGGTGTCTCTTGACCTTGAGTACGAAGTTCCCTCTCTTCGCTATCATTTAATTTGCACATAACTCTTACGGTGAGATACTTCTAGCTTATATGTCGTGTGTATGCTGGTTGGATTTAACACAATATTTCCCCAACTAATTTTCACTAGCAGCCTGCATAGGGCTGGCTTCTGCTTTACTCATTTCCAGCTGCTAACCCCCCCACTCCAGGCCTCCTGCATAAGTAGTGAAAATGAAAGCAATAATCCCAAAGCCCGTGTTTTCTCTGCCTTCCTGCTGCTTCTTTTTTTCGTTTAACAACTCACAGGTTTCTCTCAGGACATGTGCATTAATTTGCCCTAGACTTTCTGCTCCAAGAGAGGCCGTATCTTGTTGTGTATTATAGCACGGAAAACCAAAAAAGACAGGTCTAAATTTTTGTGTTGGGCCCTGACACCTATGCAGGACCCTGAAAGATTTCATTAAAAAAAAAAAAAATTTCCAAATGTAGCAAATAACACACTCACTCTCCCGAGGTGCATCGCTCTGACCGCGTAGGCAAGGAGTCCGGAGCCACGTGGCGCCTGAGCTGTCGCAGAGAGCTGATGGGCGACGCTCTGCCTGGTCTAAGAGGTTGTGTCTCCCTCCATCCTTCTCAAGGCTGAAATTCTACAATGCCTTTCAGGCAAAAGGAAAAAAAGTTGTTGTCTTTGATTATGTTTTATCTTTTTGTCTGGGAAAGTTGCTTTGAAAGCAGCTCATAAGGCTGATCTACGGACACCTTTCTCCTGCAATTCTGCTGTGACCTTTTCACCATCCTTCCAGAAGGAACTCTGAAAAAAAGAAGAAAAAACCCAAAGCCAAACAAAAAAGTTATAAACAGATATTTTCTTTCTTCTACCTTCAGGGAGCGGGTGGGTTTTTTTTTTCCCGCAAAAGCACTTGCCTGCTTTACAGGCTTCAAATCTGACTGCAGAATCAGAACAAAATGGTCAAAGCCCTTGGCAGCAGACAGCTTTGGACAGAGCATCAGGGAGGCACAGTCTCAAAACAGTTTGCACTAGCGAGCAATAAGTTTTTTACCTGTGGAAAAGGTCACACTTGAATTTCTATTCGGAGTTAATACTTCCCTGGAGAAGTGACAGATATCTGTTGGGACAGGAATTGGAGGGAGAATACGAATATAAAGAGGAAAAATGAAAAAAAACCAACCCCAAACCCTACCTTGAAAATGAAGTGGAAGGTTTGGCCAAATATGAATGCATTAAAATCTTCAGTACTGATGAAATTTTGAACACAAGCTTACAGGAGATTTAAGGACGCTTTCCAGGTGTTATTGCACTATATACTGTTTTTTTGGCCAGATCTGGAAACTTTGAAATATCTTGGAAAAGGAAAGCTTCTGAATGGTATTTCATTCTCCTGAAAAAATGAAAAAGCTATACAATAAAAGCTTCATAAGATCACCTGCTTTTATAACAACACTTTTCTCACAGGCTGTATTTTTATATGCCATGTAAAAGCATTCCAGTGCTGAGATTTTCTCTGAACCCTTGGCTTTTTTTCTATTATTAGCTGAATCTCAGGGCCTGTTTCCATCTAAACACAGATGAAGGACTTACCTGGCCGCATTTCGGAGGTCCCCGCCATGTTCCAGCAGCTGGGAAGGAGCATCCCACCCGAACCAGCCCATTACACACGTCCCAACAGAGGCCACCGTAGCAGGCACAAGGCAGTTCAGCCACCGTCCCCTCCATTAACAAAGACGTTGGCACAAAACCCAATACAGTGACACCACCGCCTCCTTGCAAGAGACCTTACGTTTGGTATTTATTGTGCTTTTAGCCTTTTAACACGCTGCTTCAGCAGAGCTGCATGCCACCGAGTTTAAAATCGCGCCATGGCTGCAGCCCGGTGAGTGACACCAAAGCGACTGACAGCGCTGCTGCTGCGTAACTACAAGTTTCAGACTGGGGGGGGGTGGTTTCTTTTTCCCCTCCTCTCTCCAGATTTTGAGCCCATTCTGGAGGTCATTGCAAAGACGGTGAAGTTGGCGGAGACACAAACCTGACCCCTATTCCACGTTTTCTGAAAGTTCACTGTCCCAAATCCGTCACGTGCCTCTAAGCCAGACTCCAACCTTTGGCGATGACACAGTCACTGGTATAGATAATTTGGCTCCTAAATGTTTTCTTTGTGCTTTGAAAAAACGTCTTTGAGTAGTTTCTTAAATGTCATTCCTTGCAGTATACAAAGCAGGCAATAAACAATAAAATTATTCACCCTGAAGAAACCATCTGCTGTCTTTAAGGACATCACCAGGTTTTTTTGTTGCTTTGAATGGTCCTCTGGGATGCTGTAAGTGTCATTAAAACACTGTGTTTCCCATCGTCTGCGTGCCAGGCTCATTTTGCTTTAGAAACAAAAATGATGATGGGCGAAATAAGCAGAAATTTCATTCTCTATTAGTTTCTATATTTCATTTATTTTGTATTTTATCTTATATAATACTTGGTATTTGGAATTATTCTTTGAAGGCTGCATCAGAACGATTTAGCCCTTGGATGTGGGATGCTCTGGGTGCAGCAGTCTGACCCGCTTGCAGGCTCTGCTGCGCCTTGATGATCACTCTCTGCCATCTCGGCGCCTCGCTCCGCGTGCAATTGCTGAGTGCCAAGAGAGCAGACCCACGCGATGTGCTTTGCAGAGAAGCCTGTGATGCTGAACCGCAGCAAAGCAAGGTTACAGTTAACCCAGGGACAACTGTCTCCATTTTTATCTCATTTTTCTCACCTACTCGATCATGGATAGAGAGGACGTTGCCATTTTCAATGAAAGTTCAGCTCCCTTCCTTCTCCCCCTCCTCCCATGCCCACAAAATATATGCTGCCTTCCTTTCTTTGATCTGTTCCTTTATAACGATGACACACCTGACAACAGCAGCACGTCCCTGTGCACGGGGAGATCCATCATGGCCTAAAGCGGACTTGTCTCTTGCTGCCTAGGACGGCGGTGCTGCGATCCTTAGGAAAAGGCAGGCAGAGCTGTTCCCGCTCCCCTCTGCTACACCCGGGTAATTACTGGCCTCTTTCCTGCCTGTCCCCGCTCTCCTCGTGGCCTTTCTTGGTTCTGTTACCGAGTTTAAAACAAAAAGCCCAGCAACGCCCCTAAAACTCCATCCCCACTTCATAGGAAGAACCCGAGGCTCAAGACAGAAATTACAGAAAATATTACAGGAATGTCCATCTCAAAACTAGCTCTCGCTGTCCAGGACATCAGTTTATGTGCGTCTACCCCCAAAACTCGGCTGCAGCAGAAACCCCTCCCGGCACAGTCCTTGGCACGGGCAGGCTCCGAAGGTGGAGGTATGGTTGGGCTGGGGGATGGAGCCAAATGAAAGGTCAAATAAGAGGCTGTTTTAACGGAAGAACAAAGGTTGAGAGCTGCATTTGCACTGGGCTGGGAAAAGTAATGGGTTTTAAAAATAAAGCTCCATTGTTTTAAATGCTGTATTGTTTGGGATGTGTTCGCTTCCTCCTAATGAAAGCCTGCAAGAGCAGATCATTGATGCAATAGTCTGTGCCTTGCAGGGTTCAACCTTAGTTTCAAGGTTGCGAGGTTTATTTCTGGAGGTTAAATTTACTATAAAAACCTTTCCAAAACCTAGCTAATGTAATGAAAGAGCAATCAAATGTTAAGAAAGAGCCAGCACATCAGAGACAACCCACCATTATTAACCTAGCTGAATCCAACGGCTAAGATCTGTCAGCCTTAAAAAATAAGATTAATTCTTTCCTAGCTCTACAGCCTTTAATTGTTCCTTTCACCAATCGATGAGTTATAAAAATATAAAGAAAAAATTTCAAGCTAAACCAAAGCTCCTCTTAAAATGAAATGAAATAAAAGCACAATAAAAGCAGCTCAAGGTTCTAGTGACATCAGTTTTGCTGTTGCGGTTTCTGATGTCGGAGCATCCTTTGATGGGATTATTTCTCCATGCCTCACGATCCATTCATTATTGTACCCGTATTGTAGATTTCATGTTACAGTCAACAATAAAAAATACCCTTGGCAACCTCCATTACATCCTGCAGTTAATTTGTGTTCTCGCAAAGTGCTTATATTTACTATGAGTGATAATCATACATATGCATGAGACCTTAAGTGAGGGAGAATGCACTTAGGAGCTAATACAGCGGGAGGTTTGCCTAGAAGAGATGTCAAAATCGGTTCACTTTTGTTATATATGAGTAATTTAATTTCCTCTACAGTGTTATTAGGGCAAGAATGAAGTAACATTCTTTGGCATAATTGAAGCAAATCCCGGCAAGACAAGAGGATAACAAAGCCTTCCCATCTTGTCATGTCAAATTCTTACCTACTATTCAGTGCACACAGATGCATTCTTGGTGTTGAATTAAATTATCCAGTTGAGTTTATTAACTTATTACGTCCCATGACCTTCAGCGTATTTACTGCTGGATCTTTAAACTTCTGCCTTTCTTTAATTTACTCCTTCACAACCAACCTCATTTTTGAGTCAGACCAGAAATACCGGTGGCATTCAACCCTTTTTCAGGTCTCAGTTTTCATCAGCGGCTCCTCTTGTTAAACCCTGAAACATGCTCTCCATTTCCAACGCTCCCTAACAGATTATAGACCAAACAGCCAAGGAGTCCTGGGACCGGGAAGGAGATGTGGGAGGCCCTTTCCTTTCCCCACAATCCCTGATGTAGCAGAAAACGATGCTCAAAGGCATCACGGGTTGCAGCCCCGTGGGATACAAGCCCAGCAGCCAGGGAGACCAAAGCCACCGAGAGCAGCTTCTGTGAGCTGCTGGTGCCTCTCAAGGGTAGGTTACTTAAGTCTAACTTAATTGATTTAAAGCTGTAATATCCTCCAAAGGAGAAACTGGAGCTTTTTCAATGTAACATGCGAATCACAGGAAAATCGGTTATTTGTAGGTTAGCCAGGCCATGATGGCTAAGCCACTTGATCCTTTTTTGTTATTTCCAACCCTGCAGCCTCTGCAGTGAAACTCAAAGCAAAACTTTTGTTGACTCAGGAGCTTTGTTGTCTTGTAAAAGAGCCTGAGTTTCACAGCTCGGTACTGCAGGTACTGACAGATAGCCAGCTAGCAGGGTTTCTCAGTGAGCAAGCCCTTGTAAACCTCACGGGTCCAACTTCACTTGGCTGCAACTCACAAGCATTTACAGCTCTGCATTTACCATATTTGGCCCAAATGGGAACTGGAGTCGACCAACGACCAGCTCATAGCTGAACCCAAAAAAGGAAATTTTGTATATATGAGCAGCGATTCATTCTGGGCACGAGGGACAGACGAGTGCTCATGTTTCCCACTCCTGCTTGCTCTCTAAGCAAATCCCTTGGCAGGAGAGGGTATGAGTTCCCGTGCTGGGTGACTCTGTGCTCCCCAGATTTCAAGCCAGGAAGAAATGAGGAAAAAAACAGGAGAACACAGCACTGAGAAAAATTACAGATTCTTCATCTCCCGATGCCTTTCTGAAAGATACTTTAGCCCTTTTATAGTGGGAGAGCAGCATAGGTAGGGAGCAGAATTTCTCCCTTGCTCTCTAGCTCAGGGAATACAGCTGTTCCGTACCTGCCTCTGGGTCAGTCCAAAGGGATGGACGTACATGTCCAGACAGACAATTTGATGCAAGAACAGCCTTTGATATTTATTTGATACTCACCAAACTCTAAGAAAGTACTGCTTGGTATGATCCAGCACGGCAAAGGCACATCTAACTCCTGCTTCCCCTGCCTGAGACTCAGCTGTGCTCTTCTGTTGCTGCCATTCCTCTTACCTCAGCTGTAAAATAGGAATAAATACTATTTATGCACCTGTGTAAAGCATTTGAGAGCATCACAGGAAAGGTACTGTGCATGTGGATATATTATTTGGTCTCTTCATACAAAGAAAAGTAAAATGACAACACATAAGCAGTCTGCAATAACTCATTTTAGCACTGTTTAGCCTGGGAAGGTCATTGCGCACAGCTGCTCCAGAGAGAGAAAGCTTCAGCGCTCGGAGCAGAGCATGCCCGAAGGAAGACTCCTCCATACACCAGGCTCAGGGAAGCGTCAGCTTACAAATCAGCTTATCTTGGCCATGCACAAGTTAGCCTTTTTTTCACATGGTATTTAAACACTCTTCAACTTGTGAATTCCTGAATACGCAAGATAAAACCAAGTCATTGTAGGATGAACCTCAGCTCCCTAAAGCTGCCGAACAGGAATGGAGTGGATAGAAGCAAAAAGGAGGGGATATTTCCCAGGTGTATCAGGTGGAGCCACAGATTTCTTGCTGTATGTCGCGTTTATCATATTCTTCCATTCTTGACTTGTTTTTAATTGTTATCTTGAAATGTTACTCCTACATATCTGAATTGCGTGGCTGTTCAATTGAGAAAGGTGGTAAATAACAGAAATTTCTAGAGGAAAGTAATAAATAAATAGCAGCAAAAATTAAAATAAAATTGAATATTAGCAAGTGAAGTGAGTTTTGTTGAAATTTCTTACAGTGATAAATCAATGACAAAGTCCTCCATATCCAAAGAAGGGTAAGTCATCAAAATTAGTAGTAGCCTGTTACCATTTTTTGGACTTAATGGATGCTCCACCTTTAGGTATTAGACATTATCCAGCTGTTCAGGATCATTCAATCCTTTAGCCTTTCTGCAGAGACAGTCTGCTGGCCCCTCTCTGCCAAGCACAGCAATAGGTACCACTTACCTTATGGGATATTGAACTGAGCCAGGGAGCTCATTCCACATTTACCAAAGGACAGTCATGAGATGCTCGGAGCCACCTGGGTCCATCAATAACATCTCAGTTTGAAACATACCACTTGGCAAGTTTAAAAAAAAAAAAGAGATGAATTGCACCCACTCTGCTGGGCCCTCCATCAGTGCCAGCACTGCTGTGTCCTTACTGCGCTCCACACATCCAGACTCAAACACAGCTCCATCAAAACGAAGGGCATATGTTTACAGCACAGCCAGATCTTCTTGGTGGACTTAATCAAGATGGGAAAAACACCGCACTGTGCTTTTATTACTTGCATGTAAGTTGATGCGGTGATGCTGGGATTTTTAAGGCTAGAAGAAAATACAATCATCTAATCTGACCTCCTGAATCACACGAGATCACCCACAGGTAACGGGTGCTCTCTGATGTTGGAGGAATGCAGCAAAGGCACAATCTGTGATTCTACCCTGCTGTAGACCACTGTTGGTGAAACTGAAATGGGAACTCTTGAACTCTCTCTCTGCCAGGTACGGGATAGAAAATTGCCTTCTGGCTGGTCTAGGCAAAGCTGCATTAAGCTAAGCTGTAGATGAAATTATTGTTATATTCATTGCAAGGGCTGCCATGACAACAGATGAATGCTGCAGGTAATTTGATTACATTTCTGTCAGCCCATGTGCCTTTCAGGAGACAATGCAGAAGCCAACAGCATTTTCTTTTAATCTTACAGGTGGCATGGAAAATGTCAAATTCTCCTCCAGAGGGCCCAATGAGAGCATTTCACTTGAGTCATGAAACATTATTTAAGTATCTTGAAGGATCACTCATGTTTTTTTCCCAGCATCTCTGATTCTGTGTGTTTTCCCTCCGTCGTTTCAGGAATCGTGCTGCACAGCGGCACTTTCCGTCCCTCTTGGTGCTCGCAGGCTGTACAACACACCTAGAGGCTGAATCCCAACAAAAGCTGTTTGCACCCCCTGCCCACCCCACCGGGAGAGGAGGAGGAGGTAAGAGATGTGTGAAAGTCAGAGTTGTTTGTCTAGCAGGCTGAGAAAGCCGCAGCGTCCCCCTCCTGCACTTGTCTGTCTTGGCTCAGGTGTGGTTTGGAAACCAGCGCTCACTTGATCACATTAACGGGAAAAAGCGTTGGGGGATGGGGGTGAGAAAAGTTCCTTTTTCCCCGCGATCATGAACTGTGCAGCAGGGAGAGGAAAACAACTGCTTTAAGGACAAAGTATTGACTGATGTAACAGAGAGAAGTTAATAGATATTGACTCCCACTTGCTTTAAGTAGGTCACACAGCGCAAGAACATGATGCACATCCTTCTCTGAGGTGTGGGGATAGGCAATTCTTGCCACAACGAGCAAAATTTTAAATGTTATATATAGAATCATAGAATCATTGAGGTTGGAAAAGACCTCTAAGATCATCGAGTCCAACCGTCAACCCAACACCCCCATGTCCACTAAACCATGTCCCTAAGCGCCTCATCTACACATCTTTTAAATACCTCCAGGGGTGGTGACTCCACCACTTCCCTGGGCAGCCTG
>NW_008794776.1:2754946-2808679 GCF_000699145.1 Aptenodytes forsteri
CGACCCCACCTCGCTACAACCTCCTTTCAGGTAGTTGTAGAGAGCGATGAGGTCTCCCCTCAATGTACCATTCCCTCATACTAAGGGACAGTATTTCATGTTTTCCGCACAGCCGGATGAAAGCCTGTGCTGATGGGCAGTACTGACTTCAGTGGGCACTGTGGGAGCTCAGCATGACTCGAGAAGCGATCTGTGCCTCACCGAGGCTGGACCCAAGATCATTCAAATGATCTTATAATTTACATTAATTAAAGCAGGAACATGGCAATTATCTATTGTTTATCTGAGGAACTGTCTGAGGAGCAATACTTCCATACCAGGGTATAAAGTCAGTTGCCATGTAATTAAGTCATAGGTACATAAGCACCGAACAAATGTGCAACAAGATTCAGATAATACATTAAGGCGGTAAGAAATACCCAGGCATTTAGCTGGCATTGAGGAAATTAGCCACACCAAATTAGATATCAATGAACACATTTACTACCATGTCAGTTATTATTCTGAGTATAAATTGAAACTTAATCAATTATTTCTACAGAGTTCTAACATAAACTCGTATTAGGAATTAAAAAAAATACTGTTATTTTATAATGTCAGGTCTGCTATGTGTTTTATGATACTGATGAAGAAGATAAGACATCACTCTCCTCTCCTCAATACCTCCCTAGACTGAAGAGAGAAAGGTGGAATAACACAAGACAGGTTAAGGTCAGCAGTGAAGACAGTTGACAAAGCACTGAAGGGAAGTCTTGGGAGACCTGGATGCTTTTTCTGAACGCCTGAATAGCTTTGTGCCTTGATTTCTCCTTTGGTATGTGGAGATAATGATACTCCCATTGTGAGGGGCTTTGAAATGCCTCTGATGAAAAGCTCTACAAAACGACAAGTTATTACTCATGCTCATCCATCAGGTTTGGTGGAGTCCCGTGCAGCCAGCGAGGGGGCTTTGTAACATGCATCTCGGATGAGCTGCAAAAGAAACATTTCTGGATATTCTGCCTGAAAAAAGAAGTAAGTTCTGATCACTAGATCAAGATCAAGATCAAACTGCAGAAAATAGTTAACCTAGAACATTCAGTCAGCGTGGGAGACACTGATCGTACGTAAATTCAAATTCATGCTGGATTCTTCTCAAAGGAGTAACAAAATAGAGGGTGATCTGATGAACAGACAAATAAAGGTTGAAGGTAATTTATGAATTCAATAAAGGAGACACATCTGAGTTAATATCTGACAAAATTCATAAAGTGAGAAGAAAAGCATGAAGAGCAAAGAGTTATTGCACCTTTAACATATACCAACCTCGGAGCTCCAAGAGGGAATAAAAACTGGGATGGTGGAGTCCTCAGTTTGGGAGACAAAGGAACTATGCTATTTGCTAAAAGGCAGCTTAACCAAGGATAAACTCATGTATACAAATATATAGAGAAATGTATATATATATATATATATATATACCTAGAAGGAGAAAGAGAAGATAGGCACGTGATAAAGTTGTGAGAATAACACAAGTTTTGGATGGAGGCACTCCAAGTTACGCAGGTTGTTCCAAGTGAATTTCAATAAAAGCTTGCATGTCGGCCACATCGTCCCTCTGTTCCGAATACTTTAGAAGTAAATCGGGGTTCAATGGCACTGTTTTTCATGTCTTTCCGCTGATACAACCAAGTTCCCTTGGCAAGACAAGTCAAAATGCACAGACCTAGCAAAAGAAAAAATATAATTAATGCATTTCAGGAACCACTAAAATTGACCTAAAATAGCTTTATTTTATGTTTGCAATTTGAGGCTTTGACAGCCTTGTACTTTTAGAAGCTGCAGCCAGTTCTCTGAACCTCACTGAAAGGCTTGGCCTTGTTCTTATTGGTATTCAATTCCCAGTCCGATCCTCCGATGAAATAAAAAGGTTTCACTCTATTGTCAGCAGATCTATGACTGGCATAAGCTCTTCCCATCATTATAGATAATGAGGTTGCTTGTACTTCTGACTCCAGCTACATCTTTAAATCTCCATTCTCCCCTAGCTACCTTGCCTGCCTGGCTCAGCCCTTGAGCTATCAGCTCTCTCCACGTGGAACCACAAAATTCTGCCACTTGCAACCATGCACAGGGTGAAAGTCCTTGTAGGTCAGCCATGGCTGACCAGGGTCTGACCAACCTCTTGTCACGTGCCCCCCACAGAAGAAGCAGCAGCAGTGGTTACCAGAAAGCCACGTATCAGATATTGGAGCAAAAGCAACTCGGGGATTGCTGTTCCGGGCTGTGGGAAGTCCCACCTGTCTCGGATGCACGTGCAAAATGTCTTTCTGTATGGCTCCCTCTTACCACAAAAGCTCCTGATCCCTGACCCCCCCTCCCTCTCTCAGAGCTTTTTCCCTCTCTTCAGAATTATTTAAGAACCCTGCAGTAGTGGATGTGGCAAAATGGGACTTGTAAATAATTTTAGAAAGGCTACAAGAGCCTTTAAACTAAGGGGTCATCCCATTATCTTTCAAAGATGCACCCAAAGCTGCCCAGAGGCTTTCCTCGTCACCTTCCTCTCAGCATACTTAAGGAAGAATTTCCTGGAAATTTTAGTAGTGGCTCTTATTGTCCAGCATCTCCCTCCCAAGGCAATGAGGGGACTCCCCTAGGGGATGTACTTCAGTATCGGTAAATTAGTTTCTGTGTGCGTTGCAGTCCTTTACAATTACACACAAACACCTAAAAACCTATATTTTTCCATACGCATTTTTCCCCAACCACGGTATGCTCCATTGCCGTATGAATGTCTCCTAGCATCCCTACGAGATCAGGACCCATTTTCAGACAAGTTTCTCAAAAATGCAAAAATTGCCTTTTAACATCTTACCGCCACCTGCCTCTCTGTGAGCTCTGTGGAGGCACAGCCTCTGCCTCTGCCACCCCTCCCGACTGTCGGTTCTTACATGATTATTCAGAGTGCTTTTGTTCATCCCTCAGAGCTAGTTGTCTGGCATCCTCCAACACCAATTTCTTTTAGGGTCTGTCTTTTTCTCTGATGAAAAGGAAACATTTTTGTACGTGCACCCATCCTCGCTGTTTGGACAGTTTAATGAAAACATCAATAAGGCACAGACCGGAGAAGGAGAGGGCGGTGCACAGTCATTAGGATCTGTTATTAGCATTTTGCACAATACCACAAGCTTTTGTACATGAGCAATTAATACAGCAATAAATACCACAATGAGCTGGAGAAACCTCATTGAGGCTGGGAAGTGTAAACACTGCCTTCCACTTAAAATAATTGTCAGGAGCATTTAAGCACCTTCACGGAAATAGCTGAAGCCCCTGCCGCAGCCCAGCCATGATAGAGAAACCTTCCACAATCTTAAAAAGAAGTCATCCGAAGGAGTCAGAACAAATGCTAGCCCAATCATCCTTCCAGATCCATATGCTACCAGCCCACCTAGATGTAAATACTAGGTTGAGAGAAGGGTAAGCATGGAGTTTACTCCTGTTGATTTAGCCAGCATGCACGATACAGAGCGTCGATCGGCTTTATTCTGGCTGCATAAAGGAGGACAGGCAATACCTGATCTGCTGGTACACAATTAACTCATCGAGAATTCTTGAGCACACTTGAACGATGGGTTGAGTTTATACAAGCAAAATGTTTCTCTGTATTTTTGACTTGGCATTACAAACCCTAGTGCTGGATTTACTGTACTGTAAGACCATGGCTGGAAATGAGTGTTGATAGAAACATGGGAACGCCCTGTACAGCCAGAGACAGAGCCTGGCTTTACAGGATCTATCTGACATGGGGTCGGATTCCTTGCACCCGTTTTAAACCTTTGCCCTCAGATACAATTATTCACCCGTCCATTTAAAACATCTCACACAGTCGAGTTTCCCCATGGAAAGCACAGACAGCAAGAGTCTTCTCCCACAGTTTGCTTGTACATGCTAGTTACCAGCAACTTTGCTAATAATCCATTGCTCATGCAAATTAATTCAGCTTAGAGAAACAAGTCTTGATGATTATAAAATGCTGCAATCACAGTATTGCTTCCGGCCAGCTGAGAGTAAATTCATCAAACATTTGATATTTAAAGCTGTTGTGGTGATAAATGCTTGCCTTCATTTATGACTGTACACCAAGACAGAGAGAAAATGGAATACAGAAAAATGACTGCATGACGGGAATCCCAACAGAAACCACAGGAGACAAAGGCGGAGATATGAAATCTCTTTCACAGTCAGCTGGATGTAGCTGATATGCAGCAACTCGTCCTCTCTTATTTAACAAAGAGCTATTAGAACAAAAGCAACAACAAATACCAGTTTTACTCAGACAGCAGCACCGAGTGGTGTTCTTGTTGA
Source organism: Aptenodytes forsteri (assembly GCF_000699145.1). NCBI lineage: Eukaryota > Metazoa > Chordata > Aves > Sphenisciformes > Spheniscidae > Aptenodytes > Aptenodytes forsteri. Next base: position 2,759,294 of record NW_008794776.1, read on the forward strand.
CTGTATCTGGTAGAAGTCTTCTTATGCCTCGGTCAAGGACGGCTGTACAGTAGTGGGTGTCTCTTCTGCCTGGCAGTACACATGCAGCCAACTGTTAACGATTATGGATGTTCGCTCTGTGTGTGCAGAGCATATAAAGGGGAGGATGAACTATGAGGCTTTGATAACAACCCTGCTGCTGCTGTGTACCTTTGCTCTGTACACCACATTACAGTAAAAACAAAAGAAAATTAATTCAACAATAGATACCCACGATTACACTGCACTAATTGTTTTCATAGTTTTATGTGGAGTCAATGTTTCAGGCAATGCTGTCCGGTGCAGAGGAAATAATTAATTCCATTGGTATTCACAGTAATGGCATTAATCACAATGAACTCTTCTACTAATGAATGTGGCGAGAGTAGTGCAAGTCAGGGAAAGTTAGTTGTAGCTTTTCATCCAACTGGAGCTCTGCCCAGCCACCTCACGAAAAACAGCTGATGGGTCCTGAGACCATGGCAAGTCCCTGGCTCTCCCCAGGAGCATCTGAGCATCTGGTGGTGGTGGGATTTCAAATACCCAAAGAAGATGGTCAGAGTGAGGATACTGGGAAGACTGGAGCGCCTTTTTTTTTTTTCTCCCATTGCTCTCAGGACTCGCTTTGTCCTCGCGGCTATCACAGGATATCTTAATGGCACGATGCTGATAGCAGCAGCCCTGACCTGTGGCTGATTTGCTCTGGTAGAGTCTTTCTAATGGACGAGACGGTACACATGTCCTTCTGCAATGTGTGGATGTACAGCTCCCCGTAACAGATCCCCTGTGTAATGCTTTATAAATATCATCTGCACCATCTGTGGCCAGAGAGGAAACACTAGTCTGGACTTGGCTGGCATGTCAGAAAGACCTGCTCCCAGATGGAGGAAAAAGAAAGATCTAGGGAAAAGAGGAAGCAGAAAATCCTTGGACATAAACCTCTTGGCAACCCGTGTTTGGCAGACCTCTACTGTCATTTATCCTAGGATAACATCTTAGAAAAAGGAGCTGAATTCCCACCTACTGCTCTATAAGGAAATTATAAAGCAGCTATCTATTTTTTCATTAAAATTAAATAATTGAATCTGTCCAGATTCATGTACTTTTTCCCCATGAGATATCCAGGAGAATTAAGTTTCAATTGACTTTCCAGACCTTGGTTATCATAGGAAGCTTTTCAAAAATTGGGACATTTGGCAATTTGAAATTCAAATAGGTTTCAGTCAATATGTTTACTATTGCCAGACAGGCATCTTTGTCCCCTGGGTGTTTAATGCCTCAATAAGTAATTGGTCCTTTCATCTTTTATAGGCACAGAGCGAAGGGTTTATGGTTCATACAGTGACCTGTCAATACAAAGAATCTTTGCACCAGTCTTAAATAACCCAGCTCCCAGCTCCGTTAAATCCCGTTAAAAATCCTCCCTCCCTCCACACGCCCACAACTAGCCTCTGAAGACTTTTTTTCCCCTCCCCTGATTTTCAATGGCATCCTTAAAAGGTATCTCTGCTTTACTCACCAAGCCTAGATACAGGCCGAGACAGGGAGGTGAAAATGAGGAAGCACATGCCCCCAGTGAACTGAAAACTCCAAGGATTTCCAGGAAAACCCTTATTATGCATTTATCCATTAGGTCTGAAATTCAAAGTAGTCAATGCACCTGTGCCCAGAGATTCAGATCTTTAGAGATAGGAATGCAACAACATCAGTTTTGCATGAGTATTTTTTCATATGAAGATACGTCCTGAAGCTAACTATCAGACACGTGGGCAGTGCTGTCTGTAAAGCTGAACCAAAATCAGATTTTCTGTTTTACATGAAACTGCCACTTTATCATATTCTTCTGCTTTAGGATTCTAAAAGAAATACATTTGCCACAAGTTAAAATACTTGAGATCTATTTTTAGACAACTGAAATGTTTTTCAATCAAGAAAAACATCTGTCATTGAAATTGGACAACTCTTTTGTACATTGTGCACTATACATACACACACATACTGCATAAGTACAAATATTAAAAACAAAGAAAATGCTTTTTTCAAAGAAAAAATTGTAGTGTTACTTTCCAAGAAACTCAGAATTGAAAGTTACTGCCCTGCTTCAAAACTTTTCATAACATGCTTTGCTTTTGATGAGTCAGAATTTTACCAGAGGAACTCTTTCTCTTGCCCAGTTTCTGATCAGCTCTAGCGATGTGCTAGAGCAGGCAGACACCAAAAGAAGCTGGTTTGGTTTATCGAGCTGCGACTCCGTATCACCACACTGGCAGTACACATGTGAAGCAGTTAGGGTTTGCACCAAGTTTATGTCGGCTTATGCAAGTTGCAGGACAGATGCTACCTGCAGTGCTAGCAGAGCTCCCCTCGTCCCTTCGCAAGAAAAACTGAACTCACAAAAATCTTTGTCCAAGACAAGGCTCTAAGAAGCACAGCTAACCTCCTCTATTTTCCTTTTTGAATATGGCACTGCATGCCAGTTTAGGATGTGGAGGAGGCCCAATATCAAAACTTGCATCCAGGTTTTGGGCCATGAAGAGTTATGGGATGTGCAAAGTTTGATTCAACTTTCTGTAACGATGGGAATAATTTCTTTCTTTTCTTCTTTTTTTTTAATTCAACCATCACAAAATATTTTTTTCAGGCTAAGTTTCTTACTCAATTAGATCTAGAAAGGTTTGGAAAGTCTAATGTCTTGAGGACACCAACATGAAGAGCTGCAACGTGATCCTGATCAGGGATTTTTCCCCGACTGAGTGCACAAGGAAATATCGAGCCTTTTCACAATGGATCTACACCGTTACGCTCATCTTAGCATCACCAGAGATGATGATAGAGCACAGAGAATCTGCAGTATTGAATGAGCACTGTTTTCCTCAGCTCAGCTCTCCATACCTCCAGCATTATTTATCACTCACCCCGTGGCCTGCAGGGTAGAGCACGCTGCAAAACGACTCTTTGTACAGATTAGCAAGTCTTCTGTAAGCGTTCACTAGACTTGCATTGCAAGTAGTAGGTGTGCTCTCTGTGTGACACAAAGCATTTTGTCAGTATCTGGAGGTGGCTCGGGAGGCTAGACATTTATGCTGAGGTCTACAGGCAGAGGAGAAAGCAGTGTGTAATCAAGGACAAATGCAGATAAACTGAATTTACCCACTTGTAATATGGGCAATGTAGAGGTTTCTCTTTCTATATATATCAGAGTTGAGAAGACACACTCTATTTATTTCTCACTATGCTATAGGCATGAAGAAAGTCTTCACAGATTCAGATCAGAATCCTTCACTGCTGCCAATTGTTCATTTTTATTGCACATGTCTTTATTGAATTTAATTAAACTTGGCTCACAAGCTTTGCATACGCAATAATGAATAATAGTTAATAGTCCATTTCTCATTACTTTTCAGTCAAAGGATGCCTTAATGCTCTACAAAACATATTGCATATGTTTAAGGTTTTTTACCCAGCAGTGAAACAGCCATCCCTCATGATGCTTTGTAGCAAATCTTCAGCAGTGCAAAGAAACCCCCCACTCACCTCAGAGGAGACTCATGGATACCAAGTGCAAATGAAACGGCCCCCAACTAGGGATTAGTACAGAGGCTGTATTGATTTATATCACAATCTGGCAAACTGCTTGCAAAAACACATTTGTGTTCTGTGAATGGAGAAATAACTCGGCGCTACTTTTCCTTATCAGAATGGCAGCCTGTCCTCTTGGCAATGAGAGATCAGATGCATCTACAAGTAGCAACTACCTTATCCCTTAGTCTGTAAAGTCAGTCAAAATCACAGCCCAGGCTGATCAGGATGAAAAAGTGCTCTCTCCAGTCAGTTATGTTTTCAGTCCATATTTAACTCCAGTCAGTTATGTTTTCAGTCCATATTTGCTCAGCCCTGAGAGAAATAACTAGAATACAAAACAACTTCCAAAGAAACAGTCCTTGTATCAGCCAAAATATTCAGACAAGATGTTTAGAAACTTTGCTAAATATTTTATTTATCCATGGGAAAATCCATATGTACACTGTGGCATGTGGCTTCCCCTGGGATCTCTCTACCAAGCTTCACATTTCTGGGAGAGGGGGGCTTAGTCCCCACATACACACTGTTAATTTTTGACTCGGGTAATGGTGGGACAGGCATAGTTTTCTCCATCCTCTCTGGGTCGAGCAAGCATCTGCAACCTTATTTCTTTTTTCACCACAACCTATACCGTAAAGGTTCAGAGGGAAACGGTGCCTTGTCTCTCCTGCAACACTGGAGGTGAAGGAGAACTTGCTGGGGGATAACTGACATCACCTTTCACAACTTTGTTATTCAGCAGGGGAGACATGATATCGGGAGTCAGTGGCATGTCCTAGTTTGGGAAAGATCTATCCCTGATCGGGATGGCTGAGCCCCTCACTTTATACTGTTGTGCCTGTGTTAAACGGTGGAGCCTGCTCTCGGGCTGCGACAGCTCTTACGCTCTGCTTTCTGAGTAGTTATACCATGCTTATCGGCATGGTGTCCAGGTGCTGATGGCCAACAGCTCACAGGAGTGGATGCGTCGCAAGATTTTCATACAACAGAGGCTTCTAATAGCAAGTTAACACAGACCTGTCCAAATGACAGGCAAAGGAAGAATCTTATACCTCCCTCCTGCAGGTGCCAAGGATGAATCCCATACCCAAAGAAGAAAAGCTAACATGATATCGCTCTGAGAGCCAGGAACACATAGCAGAGCCAGTCCTCGGTTTTGACAACCTTTGAGGATCCTGGACAGTTCACCGCTGTCAGGACTGAACTAGGCGATTCACACAAAGGGCAGTAGTGAATTCAAGCCCTTGCAGAGCAGACTAGAGGCGTATCTTAAGCACATGTCGTCTGCTATGATCTCATGAATTGCAAAGGTCAAGCATTTCTCCTCCGCAAAAGTCTGTTGCAGGGCAGAGATACAGCTACTCCTCTCGCAAGATTAAACAGAATGAGGAGAAAGGGTAAACTCAGCTGAAGATGAGCTGCGTCCTCAAGACATGCAAAGAAAACATGTGAAGATGCTGGGGTTCTGCCTAGACCCGGTCACAAAGAGCCCGTTCGCCTCTGACTTTTGATAGCGTCCTAGTAACATTTGCTGCTATTGCGATTCAGCATCAACTTCCTGTGGCTCAGCATGAGAAACATCTTCTCCTAGGATAAGAAGAGGAAAAAGTAATTAATAGATAAGGGTCCTCCCAGTGGAGGCTGATTTGCTTTCTGATCCGCAAAGCATTGCAGATTAAAAACCGGAACTAAACAATTAATAGAAAACTGAAACTGCTGGAGAAGTGGGTGCTTTTTTCCTTCACAGATTAGGGAGACCGTTACCCTCATCTGCAATCAGGACTGCAAAATCCCCCAGTCCAGCACGCCTGCTAATCGCTCCCTTTGCTTCATTGAAAGGAGGGCAAAATGAAATTTCCTGCACCGGTTAGAAACGTGGAGAAGGCAATCAGTGTCATTTGCATTCAATCAGATGTTTGCTCCCCCTGATAGAAGAGCATCAAGATTATTTGAAAAGCACCAAACAAGTGCTATGCCATTTCACTAATTAAACCCACCCTTCTGCTCTAAAATTGATGAATAACAACTGAACTTGACTCATAATCCCTTTGTCTTCTATTATTTACTCTTTTTTAACAGTGATTTATGGCAAGGTAGTGCTTTCATTATTCTTGTTAATTACCTCTGTTCTCTACTTCAGCTTGTAAAATATAGTTGCCTGAAACATAAATCTAGTCTTGCCACCTATGTTCACGCATCATTAATATTATTCTGGCCATTCTTATAAAATCTTTATAAAACATAATTATACATGTGCCATTAAGTGCTATGTTGTGTTGAAGATGCACTAAGCCTTTTCCGAGGACTAAGCTAGTCTGTATATTAAACCTTCCTGTTTGTGTTAACATGTTCGTGTTCCCCTAAGGAACAAAAACCCCACACCATTAATTGGTCAGTGAATATTGTAGATCTGACTAACACACCGCCTGGAGCCCGCAAGCCCTGCCAAGTGGCTGCTAACGCTTTTGCAACAGGGGAGCAGAGGCACTTTAATGAACTCGCCTTCGCTCCCCACCCCTGGAAACAATAATTTCACTGAACTCAACAATGATCACTAGGCAAGAGGGTAGCAAACAAATGCAGCAGCTACTCACTCGAGTGATTATCAAGTTTCTTTCTGCGTGTAGATAATCCCCAAACAAATTATTTTCATCCTCTCTGCCCCTGATACTTCAAATCAAAAGAACTGCGTATCACAGAGAACAGACATCTTCCGGCGACCGTTTTTTTCCCATTGTAATTTTTTAATATTGCTTATGATTATCTGTAAGGAAAAATCTATTAGAAGGAGAGGAAATGCATTATCCCCAGCTGGTTGTTGACATGATATTAGCTCAGTATTTGTCAGGTTTCTGGTAATGAACAAGTTCATACGCAGCACTTCATCTCTCCAACAAAACACTTGGCTATGTGAACAGCAGTAATATCCCAGCTGAGCCTAGTGAGAGAGAAACATGTTTATTATTTCTCAAAAAAAAAAAAATCTCATTCCTCCCTGATTCATCTACTACATTATTACCTAAGTATGCATTTGGAGGTACTAGATCAGCTAATGTAAGCCCTTCAGCCAACAAGTATTATCAAGTGTATTTCCATTAACTTCCATTCTCCACAATCATAGGAAGGACAGCCTATAAAATATTGCAATTGCATTTACAATTGTTAATTACTGTAAATTCAGTGTTTGAGATAAGAGCATTTGCTCTCTCCAGGCCTTCTACCTGATGTATCGTGGCTATTATGGCTTTTAGCTGGATTCACAGTGGCGAGGTCCTGTCCGTGGGGTTTCTCCTGCCTTATACCAGCGTGCAAGATCCGAATCAGACCCTTCCAGCCCTACAGCCCTGTCAGGGCCAGGACTTCAATGGCTCAAACCGCAGTGCAGATCTGAGAGGCACGGGCGAGAAGGGGAGCGAGCAGGGTGTAGTCTGGTACATGAAGTCAAGGCTCTTTCTCCATCTTTTCCTATTCTTTAGATGACTGCAAGGAAAAAATATTTCCTGCCTGACCCCACCTGTGGTTTATTGAGTAATGGCATTCTCGATAATGCATTTTGCCTGAGGAAAGCGTTGTAACTTGGTTACTTTGGGGGAGAGCATGGAAATGGGATGAGAAAGCTGAGTCTTTAAATCAATTTTGTAAATCTATGCCAGATTGGGGTGGGCAGCATGAAAGGTGCAGGTCAGAGGGCAAATTCACTATCGAGTACAGTTCCCAGAATTAGACAGACTCATTCTTTTTTTCAAGGAGAGGTTTATTTCTTAAAAACAAATCTATCCGATATAAGCCATAGAGCTAAACCAAGTTCTGAGACCTAGCTTCCTTTCTTCTGAATGCAGATCTGCTACAGAAGTGTATATGCCTTCTGGAGATTTCTTTCTCAAGAAAAGTGGATAAATCCCACTCCAGTCCTAATTTAAACTGCTAAAAGTGACTCCCCAGCCTGAACTAGTCATTCAATAGGGCCAACCATGAGGCAGTCCATCCCATTTTAAGCTAGTTGTGTAGGAAAAGTTGACTGACGTGCTTCCTGGCAACCTGTTTTTCTCCATTTAGTTTAGACTTCTTCTAGACCACCCTCCCTTCATGACCAGGAAAGCTGCCATGTGTGTGGCTACCTCACCTCCCGCATGCTGCTGTGGGATGGGCACCAGCAGTATGCGTGCAAATACTCGCCGTGGTCCAGTTCCATTTCTGGATGGGTGTTTACATCTGAGGTGTCTGCCGACATGGTTACAGAAAGCTAAAAGACTGGCTTGGTGGTTGCAGCCCTGCATTTGGGGAGTGCTGCTCTGTGCACGCTGGCCTGGTGTCTCCTGCCTCCCGACCTCCTCGCCAAAGCCGATTTGGAATACAGGTGTCCAACGCGAATGGTCAGCATGGAAGGCTGTATCACCGGGTACTCCTTACAGACACAGAATATATTTTCACGCCAAATGGGTCCCTCTGAAAGTGGTTTAATTAAAGCTTCTGAATGAATAAGCCTATCCTCCATTAGTAGCCAGAGTAATAAAAGCAGCATGGAACTTCTCTTTAATGAAACAAAGCATACCTAAAAAGCAAAGAGGAACGTGAAAAAGCAGTTGTACTCTGAGAGCTGCTTTTGCTGCTGTTGGTGCATCGTTATAATATTAAAGCTTTGAATGAATAAGCCTATCCTCCATTAGTAGCCAGAGTAATAAAAGCAGCATGGAACTTCTCTTTAATGAAACAAAGCATACCTAAAAAGCAAAGAGGAACGTGAAAAAGCAGTTGTACTCTGAGAGCTGCTTTTGCTGCTGTTGGTGCATCGTTATAATGACTGTCAGGCAACTGCTGTGTGTGTTCTAGTGAAGGAAGAAAGATGAATAAGCCTATCCTCCATTAGTAGCCAGAGTAATAAAAGCAGCATGGAACTTCTCTTTAATGAAACAAAGCATACCTAAAAAGCAAAGAGGAACGTGAAAAAGCAGTTGTACTCTGAGAGCTGCTTTTGCTGCTGTTGGTGCATCGTTATAATGACTGTCAGGCAACTGCTGTGTGTGTTCTAGTGAAGGAAGAAAGACTGAACAAAGGAGTGCATATCAGAAATGATGGAATCAACTTTGGAAGTTAAAAATACAAGTATAACAGGAAAAACCTGAGATCTGGTATTGCTCAGGTATCCTTATAGACCAGAACACCTCATGTATTCAGAGGTGATTACTGTAAGATGTCTAATCATTTAGCAGGAGAGCAGTGGAATAGATTACCTAAAACCTCTTCTGTGTTTATCTTTGTGACTCTACGAAGAAAAGTCCTAGACACGGAGATCCCCGAGCATGGCAGATACTGAAACCTGGATCACAAGGTCGTGCATCAGGCTCATCTTCAATTCTGGATGCATCACACACCACTAAGCACCTTTTTTCTTATCTTAAAGTTTTCTGTTGTTTTGTAGTTTTTCCTAAGTTTTACAATCTACTGTTACAAACCTAACACAATTGTATCTCCTGCACAGCTGGGGGTTCCCAAAGCTAGTTTTCTAAAGAAAATGCATTTTCCACCCACTGCCTCCATGAGCCTCCCTACTGAGAAGAGTTTATGCTTAGCTACACTCAGGACATAATAAATGCAAAAGAAAAGGAGGTGAAGTGAGGATTTAAAGAGCTGTATCAAATTTTATCACTGGAAGTTCTGGCGATGAACACGATCCTATTTTCTTCTGTTTAGCGCATTTTGGAGTTCATTTTTCACAGAAACCTCCGCATCCACCTAAGGGATATGTTTTTTTGTTTTAAAATGCTTAAAAGGGTGAACTGGTCAGACTCTAATTGTGTCTGAAAGGCTACAGTTGACACACACTGGAGACTTAATTATGTAGTGTGCGGCTCCATCTGTCAGCTGCAATATCTTTTGTTACCAAGAATTAGACTTCCATAGAAGATGACGTGACAGATTCAATTTGCTTTCACAAGGATAACTGTTATGTGGGCATTTGAATGATGCTGGAAATTAGAACAACATTTACATTTCTTGTGTAGACACTGAAATGCTATTTACAGCAAGGTTTGTCCAAAATATAAAACTAAGATTGAATGGGTGGCAGCCAATACAAAGCTGAAAACCAGGAAACAATTAATTAAAATATCATTAAATGGAGGAGAGTCTTACACAACACTGCCTGAGTACAGATGCACCCATACACACGCAGAAAAATTCTGAAAAGTTTGTTTTTGTGTGAAGTTAATGGAAACAGCAGTTGTACTAAAATTCAAGTGCTTTTACAGCAAATCAGATAGCAAAATGTAAAGACCACAGAATTCCAGTTTGGGAGGAGAGAGATAAAGTTTTCCCCTAAACTAGAGATTTTTGACCTTTTTCAACTTGTTTACTATAATGTTTTTCCAAGGCTGATGCAGATTGCTGTAAAACTATTTAAGTGTGATGACTATAACCTTACCTTTCTTTTCTGCCTTTGTAGGTAGGTCACAGATCACATCTCTAGATTCATTGCGAGGTAAACAATTATCCTGTGTGGCTGGGTAAATCCAGCTCACGGTTACTTTGGCCTTGCTGCTACCCAGGCACTCATTTAGCTGAGATAATCTGATCACTTACGACTGTGGGTCCAGAGCCTCCAAGGGACACCGGTACCTGTGTATCACACGTTAGCAAGAAAGGAGGAACAAATGTTACTTTCAGAAATTACATGTGAACCATAAGTTTTCCTCCAAGTTTTGGAAATCATGTTTTCTTAATTTTTCCTAATACACGTCTCTGTCCCATTTCAGTTTGTGAAGCCCACACAGACTACATGGGAAGCAAAGCAACTGATGACAACGTGCTGACATGTTTACAAAGAGAAAAAACAGAAGAGGAAAAATATACTATGAGGGATTTTGCTATTTGCTCTAAAATGAAGAGACCTGTTAATTAGAAAATGCTTTTCACAACTGATTTAATTTGAAATGGGGGGGACCCCTTTCATTTGCTCACAGGCTGCGACATATTTCAACTGATGAACAACAACATTAATTTTAGCAAGCTATACATTCATCATATAGCGATGCATCTGGAAGTCTAACCTGCACGTCAGCATGCAATATACAGTTTTGAAAAACTCCCTGTATTTATCAGCTTTTGAATTCAACAGTTGTCCAATTATCTCTAAAATTGTTATAATCTTAGTTTTAGCTGAAAAGCTTTTATTGAAAATCTACTAGTAATCTTCTGTAAATGTTTTCATAAACAACACTGCTAAATCGTAAAAATATAACTGCTTGTGATTAATCTGGAGAGAGATTTACATTAACATATTCAGTTCTAAATAGTCTCTCATCCCAGCATCTGATAAGTACTGATAAATTGAATTAGCTTACTTAGTATGAGGTTTGCTGGGAGCTGGCTTGTAAACCTCCCCCAAATTTCTATTTTAGCATCCTGGCAAAAGTGTGAAAAATCTAACCCCAGACCAGATTTTCTGAAAATGGCACCAGTCGGTGAGGATCTAACAAAATCCTCTATCCACACTCTTCTGAAGGCACCTCTAACACTCATTTTACATTCCGTGCCTATGCAGGTCTTAATTCCCAAAGCGCAAAGCAACCTGAGGCCAAGCAAACTGTGATTTCTCCATAATTGCATCCCATTGCAAGCCTACAGGCTCTGCTCAAATTGAGCCTCTTCCTGCCTGCTTGCTGCATTTACCCTACTCTGCGCACTCTGTGCATTTAGATTTGCAATGTGATCTACAGCCATGAAACAAACAGGAGACACAAGCAGGGGACACTGATGTGCCAACACCACCAAAGCCTACGGAGGCCATCCAACAGGGGCATGCAGAAACATGCCCTGGTTGGGAGCAGGAAGACGTAGCTACGTGGGGTTGCTCAGGAACATAACTGCTTACAGAGGCTGTGTTCCCCATCCGTATTTTGGCATGTGGTGGATAAGAGCTATCAGAGAAAACCTACATGTGACAGGGGCTGCACAGTGTTTGGCTCCCCTGTAGCAGAGCCGTAGCCAAAAGGCAGACGTATGCAAAGGATGGGAATGATGTCAATGTTATGGGCTGGCAACAGCTGCAGCTCTGAGCCGAGCCGAGTGGAACCATGACCCTACGGACTCCACTAACCATGTGTGGATGCGTTTTCCATACTGATTTGTATACTTTGCAAACACATAAAATACACCTCTTCCTCTGCTACAATTAATTCATACCTACTTCCAGTTTGACGAACTATAATTGGAGCCAAAGCTGAACAAGCACTAATACTGGTCCCTGAGAATTCACTAAACACTGATTTGAACGTTGCTCTCGTTTGCAGCCTAACTAGAGTTTGAGAGCTGCTGAAGGAATGAAGCAAATCTAATGAACATAAAACCAGGGCATCAGTGCTGCTCGCTTAGAAAGGAATGGCTGAATTATGCTGCTGAAGCAGCTTGAGCGGCTGCAGAAATCTGTTCTCCAGAGGCCCTGCCAGGGAGGTGCACGCACGGCCCGGGCTCAGGGGGCTGCCCGCGGCTCCGGGCTGCTCCGAGCTCCCTCCTGGCAGCCTCCGAGCTGTGCCATGCATGAGCACTACTCCCTGCAGAGATCTGCCAGCTGACAGAGCTATTCTGTGAAATTAATACCTGCCAACTGACTGCAACACTGGGATGAAGGTGCATTGATTTTATCCCAATATTTATCTTCTCAAGCGCCTCACCTTTGCCTTGCTAGCAGAACCACCCCTTGGGGCGTTCCTCCCTGTGTGGGGCTGGCAGGGACAGAGAGGTGGGAGATGCCTGGGGATCGCTGTGGGAGCTGAGCGCTGCCCGTTCAGCAGACGGTTTTGTTTAGCAGCCACATGGGCACCTTAATACCTTTCACATATAGATAATGTTTCTCGCTTCCCAAATCAAGCAGAAAAAAACTCCAAACGGCTCAATTAAATCGCATCTAACTGACACCACGGGAGGCTTTTGACCAATGCAGAAAGCTAAGATACGTTTTACTTCAGTAAAATGAGTAAATAGCTTCTCCAGCACACCAGAAATATGTAGAAAACATGCAAACTTTAAACCACCGTTTGGTGTTAAATACTTGTAAAAGCCTTTTTTCCTTAGATTAATATCTCACGTTTATCTGCTCTATACATTTTAGAGACATAGTGAAAATTGCTTATTTCTAATAAAATGTAGCAACTGTACCCTAAGGAAAAACTACTGTATTATGAAATATTTTTCCCCTCTACTATAGCCAATTTAGTTTTCATTTAAAATTCAATAACTTGCATCATACTCAGAATCTTCCACGACTGTCGTAATGACTTTGAACAAAAAGTGTGCTGTAAACAAGGAAGATTAGAAAGACATTATGGAGGCAATTTCTCCCCAAGTTTCTTTCACACAGAGATGCAGAAAATGGATGCAACAGTTAGCATGAATATGATTTAGAAATAAATAGGAAAAAGGAAGCACTTTGTTCCACAGATACTTTGGTAATAAAAGCATTACTTCCCCTGTTTTATTTGAGGTATCTTTCACCACTTGGTAGAAGGAAACACTTTGTTGTTTCCTCACTGAAATATTGATGTAAGTGAAGAAGACAAACAACGTAATATTGCTAGGAAAATGCTGCCTACTTGCTGTAACATTTTCTATCCTTGCATCTCAGGAAGGAGCTCTGACAGCGGCGTGGGCAGAGATCTGCTGTGCGGGAACTGCTGGTCCACGCTCCTCCAGTCCTGCATCCTGTTGCTTTGTCAGCAGCGGTCACTTCAGAAGAAAGCGCAGAAAGAGAAGAGTCTTCCCTTTTTCTCTTTGCCCAGTCTCTGAAGACAAATCCTGCTCCTATCATGTAGAAGGGGAAGAAATTTCAAAAAGTGCCTCTCTTGCCCGCCCGCGGCTCTGCTCCTCGCTGAGTGCATGGCCAGGCATCTCCCCCGAGCGAAGCCCAGAGCCTCCATTTTGCAGAATGCGGCTGAGTTCTTGCAAGTGTATCCAATAAGCAAAGCTGTGCACATCCAGCTACATCACTTGGCGTCATTCCCTATGTAAAACATCTTCACACTTGTGCAAATCATTCCTATCATTTTTATTTTAACTCAAAACAACCCCAAGCGCTGGAAGGAAGCCAGTGCTTTGTGGTGCACTGAAGAAGGATGGGTGCTGTGACGCTAACTTGCCTGGCATGGGAGCTATGGCTGATGGAATGCAGTGAGGAATTAAACAATTCTGAGGCTCCTTTTAGAGAAAGCAACAAATGTGGATGTTTTTCTTCTGAGACCAGTTCAAGAATATTCCCTTTACAAAGGTTTCTGGTATTTTTTCCATCTGACTGTACTGCAAGGTCAATCTTTGCCTGGGTACAAATTCCCACCTTCCCTGAGCTCATGGATTCCAGCTGCAAGGAAATCCTCTCCTTTTCCATGGAAACCAGACACAAAATGCACTTGAAACTTCTGCAAACCTTAAAAATCCTCTGAAAATTTTTAGTCCAAGTAAATTCCATTAATCTGTAATTGAAACAAGGCTGAGGCCCTGACCCTGCAGTTGCTCCGGGTTCTCTGCCTCACGGCTCCCATCTCCCTAGGACCTTCTGTCATTTCTAGTGGCTGATAGCTGACCTTGTAGGTCTTGTAACACTGTTTGAGGTTACCAGAAAGATGATAGCATCTAAAATTGTGCAAAAAAGTGGGAAAAACACATTTCCAGTGAAGCTGAAAATCATATTCTCATCATAAACCAGCAAAGTTTGTTTTATAATTCTCTATTTTTCCACTCCAACAAATAGGGAAAACCTAGATGTTTTTCTTATGGAAATGCAACGTAACTCAGAGAAGCTTTCCGTGCTATTTCCTCTTTAACCTCTAGACTTAAAATAGTTCATTACCAGTCTTCTATCAAGTCCCATTCCCCACGTCAGCATTCCTTATTCCTGGTGAGGGATGCAGCCTAGGGCACCCTGATCCAATTACTTCCTCAGGACTTTTCTTAGCACACCTTAGACACCTGCAGCGACTGCCCCAGGCACCTGCCAGGCACGTGCTCTTATGCAGCAATGACGTTACTGGTGTTTCATACTCTTATACTACAACTTGATGGGAAAAGCATAGAACAATTCCTGGGAAGAAGGTGAAAATTCATAATGTTGCTATACCCAGCACCCACAGCGAGTCCCAGCCATCGCTTCTGCACCCGCCAAAACGGCACCCGTGAAACCCTGCTCTGCTTCCCCTTCTCCCCTTCTGCTTTCAGCTGCTCTTGAGATCACCTACACCGTAACACACCTGCACAACAGAAATGCCCGTGGGTGCTGCCACTTTGTGGTGGCAGAAAGAGAGGAGAGAAGCACCCTGAGCAGTCGGCTGTTCTCAGAATACAGAGTGCTGGGCAGTCAAAAAACCTGTATTTCCCCCACACATATTATCCTCTCCTTGTGGGACCTGTTCAAAATGAAATGTGAAACATTGCAGTGGCCATTACAGTCAACTTAAATTTTAACAACAAAACCTGTTCTTTGCTCCTTCTCTCTCCAGGGCTGCACAGCAAAACAGACCTGAGCGGCTGCCTTCTCCCTGAAGAAGGACTGTATGCTCTTATTTAACAGAAGCATGCAAACTCAATTTAAAAAAATATCTGGTTTGATTCTTCTCCTCTTGTCTACTCCAATCAATGTACTTTAAAATGTTGATAGTAATTTTCTAGGGTTTTGCCAGGTGATCAAGCCAGAGGAGGTCTCTGTATGCCAAACCCTGATCATATTTATGCCAGACAGTCTTACTAATGCTCTACAGACACCAGATCATGTTAACAACATTGACTTTCTGCCCCTCTTCATTCATCTGAAATAAACATTTATATCCCAGGAATTGATAGGCCATCTGCAAGCAGAGGTAGCAGGGCATGCCCTTCGTACAAAGCTATGGCATAGGTGTTGGCAAGGAGTACGGGAATCTTTGGACAAATGGACTATGAATTGCAAACAGAGCCTTCAAGAAATAAATCGACTCCTGTAAGTGAGCAAGAAAGTACTGATCTGTTGTGTGACACACAGGGAAAGACCCAGCCTCTCGCTGCACAGGACTGTCCTCAAGAAATTAATCCACTGCATGGATTTTCCGCCTCTGGGTGAAGGGATGGTCTCTACCAGTCTCAAAGAATTAGGTGTTCAGGTCCAGTATCTGTTCAGTGCTGTGTCTGAATCATTGTTCAGTTTGGGCTTCACAAGACTTTTTAACATCTTACCATAGAAAATCAACAAAAAAAATCCCTTGCATCCAGGTACTGTTAGATTTGATACTACCCATCTGATGGAAGGGTAACTCCCACAGCTTACTCTATTTTTTTTTTATTGTAGGTCACGGAGCTGATCTCTAACTGCAGATTCCAAGAGATACCACGCTGGTGGAGTGAACAATTCAGAAGATTTACCAGATTTCCTTCTCACAAAGTACTGGTTCATATGAAATAATAATAAAAAAAGTCTTATTAAATTTTCTGAATACCTGAGCCCCAACGTGGAGTGGGGACATAAGGACAGTGAAAGTCTTGGTGATTCCATCCCATACGTACAAAGATTTGGCACCTGCTAGATTCGTGCATGTGCCTCCACTGCCGTTCAGCATTTGTCACTAGTCAGCTGCTCATCTCTGAAAAATCAAGAGAAAAACCCTGCTATCTCCTGGAGAACAGCAGTGTGTCAACCATCAGTAAATACCAGCTTTAAATTCATGACAGCCTTTTCCTAGTTCCACATGGGATCTGCTTTTTGCTATAAATGCTTGTTCCTAGTCCTCTGTTTTGGAAAAGGTAAGAAACAAAAGGATGGATTCTGCTTGGTCTTAATGCTATGCTTTTGTGCAAGAGGAAAATAATCGTGAAAGTACTTTCTTAAAACCTGGCCGCACCATGCTGAATCAACAGGCAGTTGGTATTATGAGATAAAAGGATGCTGTTCAGTCTGATTAATCAGACCCCCTTATGCTTGCCAACGCCTAATTATTCTTTGATCTACATTAATGACTTCAGAAAGCATAGCACACCTGGTGGGAGTTCTCAATGGGGAGCATTTTAGACTAAAAGGAAAACTCTTCCCTGTGTCACAAAAAACTAATTTGCTTATATCAGTAGAATCAATTGTTTTATACAGAACTCTGGTCTCCCACAGGTAGCTGATTGTATTGAAAGATAACGTATGCAGTTTTTACCAGTATCAAAAAGCTATTGTTTGACAAATAGCAAACTCCATCTCAGGGTGACTTTAAAAAACACAACACTGTCACATACTATTGCTGTACCTAGCTTTTTATTGAGCAGTCTGGCTGTAACTCACATGGGCACAGAGACACATATCACAATTTTCTGTGTTCTGAGTGAGATGAATAAGCTGCTCGTATCCCAATTCAAAATTTAGCAAGAGACTACAGTCCAAATCCAGAAACATTCACGTGGATAAGGATGACACAGCATCACAAAAGAAAAAAAAAAAAACTATGAATAAAGCAATTCACCCCAGCTTTACTTGATTAAAAAAATCCTATCATTAAAGCAAAGTAACTGTTGAAAGCATAAGGTCTGTGCTTGTGCAATGGGAACTCAGATCAGGAATTTACTACATCAAATGGTACTTTATGGTCATCTAATGGTGGAGACATCCAGGGCCAACAGACACACACAGAAATAGAATAGAATTATTTCTAGCAAATCTTCCTGGATCAATTTATAACAGGAATTTTAAGATTGGCGCGAGTAACATATGAATGGAGATGTGTGTGTGAGCACCAGACAAAGCGGTAGAACAAAGGTTTAAAGAATGGCCTGCATTTGTAGCAAGATCAAGTTATGGTAAACTAATAACGTTCACAGGGATCTTTTTTGGTCTCCTTCATGCTGTTGAGGAGAATCTTGGGAAGAAGGTATCCTTTGCTTTACAAGGAATATTTGCTCAAATCCCAAAGCCAGGAACACAACTTCCCGTGCATTTTTGGATGCAACCACATTGACAACCCTCTACGTTTTTAGAAGCTGATGCTGTTTACTCAAGAATTTAATGAAAGACATGAGGAATAATGATTTTATATAAGAAAGAACTGCATCAAAATAGCTGTTGTCCACGGAAACCTCAGAAGAAGCAAAGAAACCAACATTCTGGTGTTTCCCTTGGGTGCCTGAATATTTGAGAGCCCTGGAATAAATTAGTGGTGGAGTTTTGCAAAAAAATGATAGACATGAGTTGTGTTTGCCAGAGGATCTTGGAATGCATCGGTTTTACAGCCATGCGTGGAGAAGAGGAGCAAATCTGTATGGTACCAATTGTCATTCAAACCGGAACATATCCTCCAAGGTTCCTGGTGTCCAGCTTCGTGGTTTTGGCTTCCCTCAGTGGTTATGAAGCTTAATAGCTATAGGATCCGGTGAGGGAAGACCTGACGACTTTTTTTTTTTTTTAAACAAACTTTTCTGATTTAAGAATAACTGAAAACAATTAGTGGTACATATCTAGACAAAATAATGTAAATTTATCCTGACCACCAGTCCAGATCCAAAAAGCCCAGATGAGCTTCTGGGAAGTAATTCTCCCAATGGATTAATTGATATTATTACACACGATCACATATAGCTTTGCTTAAACTACAAGCTTAAGCTAGAACTGCAGAACAAAGAATGTCTTTACAGGTTAAGTCCCAGAAGCAGTACGAAGGCTGCTTAGGCAACCAAATATCATACAAGAGATGAAGTTCTCAAAGAGAACTCAGGCTAAATCAACTCAACTAATCAACAAGGATTTAGTCAGAGCTGTTTCTTCCTACTCTTCATTAGGCCTTTGAATACTTCATACCCATTGCAGCTTTCAGTCTTTCACAGTCCTTACTGATGGCTGGATCCTGGTACCAGGAACTTCCATGGTGAGGCTGGAAGAGCAGCACAGAGCGCTTCACATCAGGATTGAGAAAAAGACCGCTTTTTCACATCCATTTAGATGATCTCATTGTTTTCTTCTGGGCTTTCAGCCCTTTAACCTCTGCATGCAGCACCAAGCAGTGTGCGCGGCGCTAAACTGTGGGAGTTTGTAGGTGCTGTCAGAAGAAGCAGTAGCTGAAGACTCGGCAGAATGCAACTGGAGAGAGGCTCCTGCTATCGACTGCTTCCAGAACTCAGCTCATTGACCAAAGCAGGAGAGGACAAGTCTTAAATCAAGCACAAGACAGAAATGATTAAAGAGTTTGACGGAAAGATCAATGATGACACCACTTTGCTTCTTTCTTCAGCATATTATGAGCACATAGTATTTTCTCTTGCAGCAGAATTCATTAGTTTAATGTGAAATGCTGTGGGAAGGGACAGCGATCATAAAGTTGTAAGAAGGATTACATGTTTGTCTCAGATAATGTTGCCCAGAGCTCTTTTTTCTTAGTAGTATTATTATTCCTTTCTCCAATTGAATATGATTCCTGCCTACATTTCATTCTTTTTTCCCCAGATGACTTTATTTTAGGCGTTTGGAATGTTAATGCCCTGGACATAACCTGTTCAACATATCTATGGGCCAGACTCCGTGGCTGTATGGGAGTATGTGGCCATGAGAAAGCACAACATCTGGAAGAGAGGTACAATCTTGCTGGTTATAAACCAACCTTTTCCATTTGTAGCAGCGAAGAATCTCAGTACCTACATATGCCTATGGTGCATATAACAGCCGCGAATCTTGTCCTGCCAGCCCACTGACAAGCTCGCCCAATTCACGGGACCAAAGCTTTAGTTGATATCAATCTATCAATGGGACTTCACTTATTTCTAACAGCAGATGTTCTTGCCCTGTTATGTTTGCTTTGTACTATCATTTCCTTCTCATCAAGAAACAAACTCAATTATACTTTTCTCTGCTCCAGGCGTAACTAATCAGCAGGCAACTCCCTCAGTAAGCCCAGCCATTTCAAATACCTCCTCTCACACGCAGATATCTCAAAAAAAAAAAAAGTGTTACCTCTATATCCCTCAAGGGGTGCAGGCACAGTCATTAATCTTTCTTTCATCTCACAGAATGCTAATAAAACAATCACCGCCCTAT
The DNA here is from genome assembly GCF_000699145.1 of Aptenodytes forsteri. Classification (NCBI taxonomy): domain Eukaryota; kingdom Metazoa; phylum Chordata; class Aves; order Sphenisciformes; family Spheniscidae; genus Aptenodytes; species Aptenodytes forsteri. The sequence continues at coordinate 2,778,909 of NW_008794776.1, forward strand.
CCCCAAATTGGGTAGGTCCCAATTAACATGCTAATTTGGCAGATCTTCCCTAATGACTCCCAAACCTCAGCAGTAATATGTTATTTAGATAGAAAAGAGTTAGCTAAAAGATAGGTAGAATTAAAAAACTGGCAAGCCACAGCACAATTTGGATAGGCAAAATACTAAAAAACTGGAGCCACAGCACAATTTGGATAGGCAAAATACTGAAACGGACCTTTCTACTGCAAGAAGTAAAATTCTCCACCTGCCTATGCTACAGATCATATATTTACAGATTAGCACTTTGCAAGGTTCAGAGCAAGAGGCATTTTGAAGGTAATATACAGCAGTAATAAAGAACAACATTCAAGCGGAGAGAAACAACACATGAGTAACAATGAAGTTTTTAAATATATTATTAAACCTGTTTATTTTAATATCTCTCTAAATAAAGCTAGCTTTTATTATCTGACACAAAAATGTACAAGTTGTTTTGCAAACCCAGCAACGCCAGAAGCTCTGGCAGTTTGTATTCATGAGCAACTTCAAGATAGATAATTCAAGACTTAATGGAATTAGTCCACCGGGGCTAGTATTGTGTTTATGCAGTTAGAGGCTCAATATAATCAAATTTCTGTGCATTTGCTCTCTTCAGAAAATAGGACTCAATAATAATAATTTAAATCCCCCGTTAAGCTAAAATGAAAATATTGGCAGATACCATAAAAGTCATTGTTCTAAAGTTTTCTTTCATGCACACCTCATAGATAAAAGCAGAGTTTTTTTAGTAAGAAATTAGAAATTTTGAGTCTTATAAAACAAAACCGTTGATGTGTCCCTCTTGAAACTCCTACTGCAGCAGTCCCTGCAAACATGGCCTTACCCTACTACAGCTGCACATGCCGTCGATGAGCACACTGGAGCACGTTGGCTCTGAAAAGCAGCATTTCTGTAAATACCAGGCATACAGCCAGTCAGTACTGCCTCACACCCCAAGGTTGTGTTAGGGAGGACAAATTCAGTCTGTCAGGACTACATAGCAGCAGCTCACCCCAGTCTAGGCAACTGAGGTGAACCTGAAGCATGTGCTTTGGTCCCAAACTGGAAAACCTCAGAGAAAAAACAGATGATTTTTTTTGCTGTGCTTTTGGAGCATGCAGAAGGAGAAATACTGGCATGGGGACACCATGCTATTATTTTGTACAACTTTCTGGACTTTATTTAACTCCATTAAAAAAAGCCATGAAAAGGAGTCAAAGTATTTCACTGCAATATTTTGTTTTGTGATGCAGAATGATTTTTCATTAAAAGTTTTTTTTACAAGATGCCAAAAGCTAAGATAAAATGTTTTTGTCCTGATTTCTGCTATTTTTTCCAGTTTTAGTTTTTAAGGCCCTTGTCCACAAAAACAACATTCTTTCTTCTCCTTCCCCACCCCTCATTTTACAATGGCTGCAAACAAAAAAAAAATCACCACCTATTCACATGCCTTTCCCTGCATATGAAAGAGGGACAAGCAATGCAACAGTTGTTACTTACAGCTGTGATAGACCAAGAAAAAACTGAACTCTGGACAGTTTGGCCCCTTTCTTTTCAGCTTTGTATATCCAGGCAAACCTCCTCTCACTTCTGAAGGCCCGTTTGATAAAGAATCTGTTGGTTTCCTTTACTGGCAACTGCAATAAAACCATTGGCTTTAGATGTACTATCAAAAGTCCTGTTAAAGGGTCACTCCCTACTCCGCTAAAGTCAATGGGGCATTGATTTAGCAAAGCCCCTTAGCTACCGCTGCTCTTGCCTTCATATAAGGCACAGTTTACAACATACATTTAGATAAAACTACAGAACAAGAGGCATCAGTCTGAACAGACAAGACGGAGTTTAAGTAATATAAAACACAGTCTAAAAGAAAGCTATCCTTTATTATGTATGCAATATTGAAGTGCACGGGATCACAGAGATACATCTCTTTCCATACACTTTGCTTTAAACAATATCATTTTTTTTCTTAGGAGTTACTGACAGAAAATAACATTACAATGAAATTACTGTAGCATGTATTGGGCTGACCTCTGTTTCTTGTTGGTATTCTGTTATATAGCATAACGGGGCTAGAAAGCCCTTGGGTTGAAATTGCTGCATTACAGACCAGGCTTTGATTTCATAGCAAGTTCTTATGGAGCATCCTCATCCCTGCCTGGCAAATGGGTAATTACTTTTGAGCACACAGAACTTCTTTATAACACCATTAAAAAGCACCTGTTTATGGTGTCTTCATTCACAAACAGATAAAGGGTCTGCCACTTATGGGAATCCTGGCTGGTATTTACAAAAAAATAAGTCTCCTCCCCAGCTGAATTTCAGCTGGACCTTGTAAAGTCAACTCATGCTCCACCCATCCATCAGATTGTGCATATTTTGGCATTGGACTGGACAGGAATAAGGGATAGCAAAGCCGCCTTTGTGCTGCAGGGCCACTGCTCAGTACAGCTCACACTCAGCACTGGTCTGCTGATCATCTCAGTGTCACAACTTTCCAGTCCAGGCACCGTGTTTTCTTCCTATTGAAAGCAGAGTGTGCAGAACTGTGTGTGGCAGGGCTCCACCTCGCCCCAGAGACACAGCTGAAAAGCACTTTCTAATCCCACAGCAGAGATGCGGCTTCTGGGCCAGCATCCATTTTGTGTTACTCCCTACCCAGGGTGGGTAAGGATCAAACCCTTGCACAATTAGATGGTTCAAGGTAATGTTCTTTATGTGTGAGAGTCCACACTGACGAAACAGTACCATTCAAGATGCCTAACAGGGCTTCCTGGGATCTTCAGCTCTCCAAATTATTCCTAACAGGCAGGTAATCTGATTTCTGCTCAGGTGACCCTGGTAACTCTGGGCTACTATTTGCCCATCTAACTTTGCAAATATGATTTCATCATGAAGAACGGCTTTAGAATTGAGTTTTTCTAGTAAAATTGCATTTGAAATGAAAAAGCACATGCTATCATTCTTGTGAGTGAGCCAACTCTGGTTAATGGGTAAGGCTGCAAGCCAAGTTGTGTGTAAATGCTAAAGAAAGCAAATATAACTTTACAATTTCCTCCCTCCAATTTCCAGGGAACTTCAACTAGAAAAGCACTTATGTGAACATAACTGGGCAGTTCCTGAAGTCCTGATTTCTCAGAGGGCCCCATCTCTAGCATGGAGCTGAGGAAAGCCCACAAATACCTCCTTCTTCCAAATGTTCTGTGTACAGGGGTTGGGGGGCCAGGAGAAGCAATGATCAAAGATTTGAAGCTGCCAGCTTGAGACAAGGCCCAGGTCAATACTTCAGACACCAGTGTGATAAACCACGTTTTGGGGGAGCTGAGACACCACTTAGTATGAGGATGTATGTGTAAGCATTTTATTTCTATTCACGAGCAGCGTACAAATTTAATGTGGTAAAGCCAGCAGTGGGATACTTTCAGCAGGGCAATGGTCACTGGTCATTAAAATCTGGAGAAAGATGGAGGATGACCTGGTTTTAGTTACTGTAATTCTGAAGATAAGGAATGAAGAACAGTAAAGAAAAAAAGAAAATAAAATGTATTTCTAATTTTCAGCTGGAAAACAAAAAACCACTATGCTAACCCATTTAACCTGTTACACGCTAATCCAGAAGAGACACAGCCCCTTCTAGGGACTTCAGGAGCTGGGAAGGACATTATTGCTTTATAGCTTTGACCTGTAGATTTTGTTTTTAAACACAGTTAAAAAGGGAACCAAAGGCAAAAACTATAAAAATAAACCCCAAAGCATAAACCCTCCAGAGTGTGTGTAACCACCTCCATTTCATGCCACACAGACAGAAGAAACTCTCAAATGTGATCTTAGCAATGAGACATCCGGACCATTACCAAGCGCTGCCAGTCATTACGGGCTTCCTCCAGATCTCCCAAAGTGGAGGGGTTCAGTCCTTCCACTGATTTCAGATCAAGTCCAGCTGACGCAGACAACTGGCCCACAACTAAGCTGTCAAAACGAAAAACACAATCCAAAAAAGTGCTCTATGATACTGGTCCATCGAACTCACTGGTGTATTAGATCAAAGTAGGAGTCTTGAATGAATGTAACTGTGCTCTTACTCCAGACTGAGTGTGGTAGCAAGTCAGCTGAGGTCTTAACGATGATCCACCATACGGATCCTAACAGGCTTGGAGGGGTCTCACTGAAATACAGGCTTTTCCTCAATATGTACCTCATTTAGGCTTATGAAACTTGCTTTAGCATTGTGTGAGACAAAGTAAAGACACTGGAGATTTTGCTTATTAGTGCGGGTGCTACTCCCCAAACGGAAGCTGGCTGGGAGATTCCACCTATAATCAAGATCTGGGGCTTTTGTATGCACACAGACAACAGACCCGGCAAGCAGCAAACTCTGTAGTCCTTTCCTCTTAAATATAATGCAGAGAAACAAACTGGACCTGATCAAATGAACTTCAAAGCAGTCATCCCCTGCGAGGATGCAAGGGTTCTGCCCCAAGGCACCTGCAGCAGGAAGCAGCACCCCAGGAGAGGGCAGCAGCACCCACCCAGACCCAGAGCAGCACAGCGCCTTTCTGTACTCCAGCTCCAACACCCCTGTGCAAAACACAGTTTACACAGGCAAATTACTCATTACTTTCCTCCTGGTAGCACCTCTGGGGTGCCACGGTGTGTGCAGGCTCAGCCAGGGCATTGGGAGGATGAGAAGGTTTTCTTTTTGAGCACAGCTGAATACCTCAGTCCATTCTTGTACCTACAAGGGACAGCAGGAAAGAGAATATCCCCTTGGAAGGACAGCCAGGATAACACAACAGCTGGATGTTGCTGGCACCGTGCGGGCTATTGTGAAAGAATCCAGCAGAGCTCTTTCATATAGCTCTGTACCTGTATTTATTTATCTATAAATACCTATATCTACATAGATATACTGTTCTTTCTTGCTATATAACCTCTTTATAGAGAACCCTAATATTTTTGTGTGCCACAGCATGGCACTGTGCTGTGGAAGCTGGGCTTGAAGGAAAGGCAATCATGGAAAAAGGCTCTCGGATGTAGGCTTAAAAGCAATGTAGGCAGAGACAAACAGCTTCAGGGTGAGGTATCTTAAGGGGTGTGTTTTCCTGACAGAAATACAGTTCCCTAAGCTGTATTCACATCTTCTGCACACTCGCAACATGGTTCAATGATATAATAAATCCAACTTAGATCAAAACTACTGCAGCTGTGAGACACAAAGCACTGATCCAGTATAAATTTGCTCTGCTGATCCAGATTTGTTAAAAAAATAATAAATGTTGACAGGTTAACTTTTCACTGGCAGGCTTTATGCTGGATCACACACCATCTGTCCGCAGCACTTTAACATTTTCCGAGATCCCATATCATCTTCAGCTACCAGAAAATAAACATATGTTCCTTATCGTATATTTTTGCTAATTCACTAGAGATGCAATTGTGTGTCCATGCCTGATTTGGTTCAAATCTGTGTTGCTGGATGGTCCTTTAAGTGCATGGGTCTGGTATAAAGACCAGAGAATAACATCTTCAGCCTTTGCTGGAACAGTCCCAGAATGTATTGCCCCAGGGCAAAAACTCTGGGCTAAGCAGGGGGGCAGGTGAGTGCTCAAGGTGGCATGAAAAGCCATTCTATGTGATCTGGAGCCAAAGTCATGGTGCCCCCCTTAAGAATGGATCTAGCCTGAAAGCCAAAGCTGCTGCTGGCTTTGCTAAGGTTGGACAAGTTACGTACATATACTTTACTTAATACGGACTGCAAAGTATTTAAAAGGCTTAGAAACAATCACCTTGCTCTTCTCAAAAACACACCCTTTTGCTCATTGTTTCAGAATTGCTTTTCTTCTTTTTGTCCCTTTTTAGTGTTTTTCAGAAATCAGTTTTAACAGAAAGAACTTTTAGCTGCCTGCAAAGGACAAAATAAAGAGAGGAAACTTTTGATTCGTAACCTTTTCTAAACAACAAAAAAGCATGTAGAACATCCCCTGATGAGACCTGGGTCATGATCCCCTACAAGCCACCCCCGCTCAACTGAAGGTGAAATGGTTCCCGGCGAGCTCAGAAAGAGCTCAAAAGAGAAAAGGCTGTTGAGCCCAGCTAAAGGTCTAACCTTGGTCTTTTTGAGATGACCTGTTCATTGCAGTTGCTATGTGGAGTGTAATAGATCAGTGGGTTTTGAAAATTCACTGAAGGATGTGTGGGCTGAAAGGACTAAGGTTATGTAAGTGGAAATTTTCTTTCTAAAGAGTGAAATATGCGGATTTTGTTCATTGCTTCCACATAAATGAGTGACCAAATGAAGAGGAAACTGATCAAGAAAAATGTATGCATAATAAAAATGTGTACATGCTTAATCTAAAATTCATTGCCTCCACAGGTTCATCAAATAATTACTTAATCTTGAATAGCTGCATGCACAATAAAATTTGCTTGCACTGGGCCTGAACGGAATTAATTTTTCTTGAGAACTGTAACATAACCAATACCCTCCAAATGTTCAGCAAGTGGCAACTCCAACTGAAAATGGCACTAAAGTAACTTGTATTTAAAAGGACCTCCACAAACCGGACTGATTCTGAGCTGACATTTGCTGGTTTTAATCATGTACTTCATTGTATAGTAGCAAAAGCCTGAAGAAATAACAGAGCTACCGCATACAAAAGCTTATTAATGAGTCAAATCCAATCCGTGCATTGCTTTGCTCAACAAACATGAGAAGCTTTATGCCACAGCTGAAATACTTCATTCCTGCTGTGAACCGAGGAGAGGATATTTAGGCCCTGTGCAGGAGATTTTAGACATTGTGCCCATTGCAATGTCAGAGTTTCCTTTGCTTCCCAAAGCCTCTGCAGGTAGGTCAAAGGGCTGGGGTCTCAGGCAGGGTTTGGGGGTATCGCTCCTCAGTGTGGGAGGAAAGGGAGAGCCTCAGTAACCTTTTTGGAGCAGAACTTAGAAGAAAGATTCACTCCACCCTGTTCTTTTGGTAGAATCGCTTCTGTGTTGACAGCAGGATTTGTTCCAACACGCTTTCATTTTTTAAAATATCTGTTTCCATGAAATTTCCTTGACTAATTTTTATTACTGGGTCACCTGTCTTGAAATGGGGGTGCCGGCAGAATTGCTGTCCTAGGTCACTAATGTCCCATAACCTCTGTCCTCACTAGCCTTCCCTGCAATGCTGTCGCTGTAAGAAATTCCTTAACTGCCAGTAAATTAGACTTCCCCCCCTTCCCCGCTTCCTGCTTGTACAAACCATACAGCAGGAGACTGTCTTTGTTGCACTGAAGTTAGTAGAAAGACTCCGACTGACTTCGCTTCAGTGACAATTGGATCAGACGCCGGGTAGGTATATCGAAAATTCACAAAGCGCCAGTTTGGAAGCACTTAACAAATGTCATCATTTACTCTAGTAAGAGGAGCTGCTTGCCAAAGATTCAGCTCCCACGGTGACCAAAGGGATGAGGGATGTTCTCGATTTACCACGGATAGCTATCCCTCGCAGCACCAGGCTGCCTGTTTCCACGCTCAGCTATGAAATAGAAGAAATTTTACAATAATCACAGGACCAAAGGCTGCTTTTCCTCTCCCCAAAGCTGAATGAATTCAAAATGCTTGGGATGACAGATGACCACATGCATAGTCAGACAAGATGGGTAGCGGCCCATGTAGTTTTGTAATTAAGCTAGGTTTGCAAGGTTTTTATTTTGGAGAAAAAACAACATGATCCCTTATAATTGGAAATGAAACTAAATGAATGCCACTGCCTTTATTCTGGCAGCTGAATTCCAGTAATGGTTAGCAATTGACGTGTTTGTAATGTAAATATACTACTGTCGCTGCACTGAAATAGATTTCTTCTTTTTCCCTACTCATCAAAGTAAAAAAATTTGCTCCAGCTGCTGATCAAGAATTTGGAGAACCCAGACTATTAGTACCCTGCACACACTGCCAGGTGCACAAATAATTCGCTAGCATCTCTCTCTCAATCCAGTTAATTGAATCATGGCTTGATTGAGTTTAACAGACAATAAAAAATATTTTCCCAGTTTGAAAAGTTTTGGCCCACCTCAGTGAGTAAAAGCGTGATAAGGGACATCTCCACAGGAAAAATCGGGTTTGCTAGTCTCATCCAAATTGGTGTTCAATTTTGTGAGCTCTCCGCTTTTCTTTTGCTCCCTTACTCATATTTCTGTTAGTGCTGCAAGACAAATGAGCTAGCAGATACCACAAAAGGTCAAAAGACAGTTAGCAAGAGGAATTTCAGCATAACTAGATTTCCTCATCCATTGCATGGTCCTGCAGTGTACAGATGGGATTTCTGCTCTAGTTATGGTCTCAAAACGGGACCGCTACAGCCGCACTTAAGGGAGGAGGCATTGCCGAAGAAGAGCTGACCTGCGCTGCACCACGGGTCCATCCAGCTGGGTGTCCTGCTTCCCCCGGCAGCCATGAGAGAGCACTTCCCTTCCGAAGGCTGCTGTGTTTCAGTCTCAAAAACAATGTTGTGATTTAGCATCAGGTGAAGCACAGGAAGCCCCAAAGACAGGGAGAGTGGTTGGTTTGCCCATTGAATTCAGCTGGAAGGGAACCAACTGTAAGGGAAATGAAGGAATTTTACAGCTGAGAAAACCTTCTCTGCTGTGCAGAACTGCCAGACCTTTTTTTATGGAAACCCCCTTTTTTATGGAAATAGAGTACCCTCATGCTTCCTAATTGTCCAAAGGGTTCTGCATTTGCCAGAGGAACCACAGAAATCAACTACAACAGTGGCTGTGCCAGACAAACCCGCTCTCCTGCTGTGTCTTCAGCTTGTTTCTCTCTTTCCCCAGCTGACATTTCCTAAACTCCCTGCTTGCCACGCTGGGGTGACCTATAGCATCGCTCCCAGTGCAAATTTCAGGATGCAGTCCCATCTCCAGCACAGCTGCAGCAACACCGAGCCAGCTAATGAAGTGCAGAAGGCTGAGACCCGAAGCCCTGCAATCTTAGCAAAATCTGGGGCGTCCGACAAGCGTTGCCAAGAAGAGAGCAGAAGGTGCAAGAGGACAGAGCAGAACTGCGCTGTCAGCATCCGCAGTGCTAGCAACTTTGCAATTTCTCAGTGACCTAGCACGTAACAGTCGGGATGAAGGTACCCGGAGGCCCATGTGAAGGTTGGCTTTGGGTCAACGCATGCATTTGCTGCCTGGCTTTGTGATCAGATTTGAACCTTCAGCCCTACCATCATTGCATGAGGTACAAGAGGACAGAGCAGAACTGCGCTGTCAGCATCCGCAGTGCTAGCAACTTTGCAATTTCTCAGTGACCTAGCACGTAACAGTCGGGATGAAGGTACCCGGAGGCCCATGTGAAGGTTGGCTTTGGGTCAACGCATGCATTTGCTGCCTGGCTTTGTGATCAGATTTGAACCTTCAGCCCTACCATCATTGCATACTTTTCCACCTATCGACCCCCCCTTTTCTGGATTGCAATAGGACAAGATTCACAGCTGATGTAAATCAGCACGCCTCCAGTAAAACTAGCAGGGCTGCACCACTCTGCACAACCGATTGCTCATCTAGAAGGGTCCAGAGATCTTACTATTTTGTAAAATACTAGGCATTACAGTGCAGGGATGAATTTGACTAATTCTGACAGAGTTGAAGTTCCACTCATTAGCGTCTGTATAATATTTCCAATTTCCTTGTTTATTGAAAACTAGTGTTTCCTAAATACTCACTGAGGGTACTTTTTTAATAGACACCAGCCTCAAATAAGTGTCAATCCACTCAAGTTCTATTTAACAAGCTCTTAAGTAGAGCCTGCTCTTCCAAATTGGTTTTCTGTTTTGGGCAAACTTCACTGGAGGACAGGCCAGCTCTTAGCATCTAGCTTTGCTTTGTTAACTGCCATGTGTTAAAAGAAAAAGCCCAACCCCCCAAAAAACCAAAATACAAATCAAGAATTAAGAGCTTTCAGCTGCATTCAGTTGTCAAACAGGCTCTGGAGTATTAACAGATGCAAACAGTATGTATTTTTGTGTGATTAATATAAAGAAGGAAGATTGATGATGCAGAGTTAAGCATCAGATTCTGAATTAAATCCTTTTTTATGTACTTGACTGGGGTGTGCTTTGTTATAGCGTGACGCCCACCAGCACAGATAAAGTTCAGGGTCTGTCAGCATGTTGCAGTCTAAGTCAGGTCTGTTTTCCAGAGCGGGAAGGAGGTCTGGGCTGCAACTCGGCTGTAACCATTCTCTTGAGTCAGTAGTTTGGCAGACAAGGTCTCCTCTGAGGACAGTAGTGTTTGTTCTGCTAATTATTGTTCCAACTGGTTTGACCTTTTTAAAATTAAAGGAGAGTTTGAAAGGAAAAGTATATGCAGGTCAAGTTTTCCGCAATTTCAGATAATTTCTTATGGCTTGAGATATTGTGTTTTATAGCTGTGTATGCAGAACGTGGATGAGATGCTAAGAGAACATACTGAAAATTAAGAATATGCCCCTTCAGGTATTTGATACTAACCCTTCCCAGAAAAGGCTTTTAGGTTGCAGGCTACAAAGTGAGAACTAGTTTAGATTCCTTCAAATCACGAAGATGTCCGTGTGTAACAATTTGGTTTGGATCACTGTTGACTCAAAGCGATACATCTGTGTAGATAGCACACTTGTTTTCACTGTTTTTTCAGGTAGGCTGGAAACAACGCAGTAAAGATACCGCTTCTGTCAGCAACGTTACTTCTGCAAATTTTAGAAATGAATATGTTAATTGGAAATTGTTAAAAATTGGTAAACACGTGAATGAAAAGGAACTGCTGTGAGGCAATTTAAATGGAGAAACCATGGAACAAAGAAAAAGCAGCAATAGAATTTTTTGGCACATAAGCAAGTTTTTCCTTAAAAAGTGTATGCATGTACAAAAATGAGAAAATATGTAGGAGAAAGAAAGTTGGAAAATATTTGAACCAAGGGAGATATAAGGTTCATCCAGCCATCTCTTTGGAGCCAGAAGAGAAGCGATGAGTATTAATTTAGCGCTAGCAGGGAACTGTTTTTGACTGCATCAGTTATGCTTATGCTGAACTCAGAAGAAGTTTTGATGGAAGACTTCAGCTGGAATTATCAGCACCCTCAGAACAGGAGGCCTGATCCTGCCACGTCTGGGAGTTTGCCTGAGTGAAAGCTGTACAAAACCATCCAGAATAAGGAGCTGCTCTGCAGAGAGTCTTTACGTATGACAATTTGGCCTCACAACCAGAAATTGCAGCAAAAAAGCTGGCGTGTCAACCTCTAGAGTATCTAAAGATAATAATAAAATAATAAGATAATTAATACTTAAGATAATGAATAAAATCTTTTTAACTCATGAGGTTAAATAAGATATAAGGATTTAAAGAAAACTCTGCTGACTGCAGTGCATAGAGATCTTAAAAAGAAAAGTCTGTCCTAATTGTGGATTCAGAATACTAGTGAGAAACTGGCACTAAGCTTATGTCACAAATTTGGTATGTACAAACAAAAGAAAGAAACAGAGGACATAACTAAAGGGAAAACCGAACCATCCCTATCACCTGCAGTTACAAAAGTCAGGCCAGAGCCTGATTTTCCCTCAGAAGCAAATACTTCTGGCATGGTACTTATGACACCTGGGAAGTGGCTTGGATGAGTCTGAACCATCAGCAAATAACGTTGTACATAATGAAACACTGTAGGGTCCTTCTCTAGACACTGATGCTGTGTGGGTACACCTATTTCACTGTGGCTCTCCTTAGAGGACTGTGATCTAAGGACCCCAAAACTGTAGGCAGGTAGATATTCATTCCTTCTTAAAAGTTAGTAAGTTAGTTAGTTGTGAAGTAAGTTAGTTAGTTTAACTAACTTAAAAGTTAGTTGTAAGTTGGCTTACAAACACTTCACATCCCTTCTGTGTAGATGTCTTTTTCCATCTCCTTTGGCTGTCACAAGGTCCTACAATATTTACAGCAACTACACAATGTCTCAGTAATTTATCCAAGAGTCAGCAAGTTTCTCCATCTGCCACACTTTATGTATCCTTAAGGAGTCTCCTAAAGAAAAGACGCTCTTGAATTTCTATGCTCAAAAACACAGTGCTAGCCCTGACAAATACCAAACATACCCTTCAGATAAGGCACCAACTGATGTCATACTTCCACTGATTAAACCATGTACCTTCAGAGGAAAATTCTGTATTTTCGAACAGGGTTTTTGTGTGTGCAGTATTTTAAATATTCACTTCAGGCAGGATGCTATTTGAAGAGGCACTTCACCTAAGGATTTTGGTGTGATTTCTAGCCTCATTCTAGTCTCAAAGGAGACTAAGACTTTATACTTGTGAAAGGTGTTTCATGTAGGGAATCACACAGTGTTTCACAAATAAATATTAATGTATCCATATAGTAAGGAAGATGAAAGGTTCAGGTGGTCAACCTCATGCACAGACACATGCTTAGAAAATCACTGCTTTATGTACTTCAGTTCAGCCATGTGAGTGGAACTTACCAGCAACTTTCTGGCTTAATTTTGCTTAAAAAATAGCTGTTCAGAGATCAAATTTATAATGAGAAAAGGCCTGGTATTGCTATTTTACTGGTTTAAAGTTGTGAAAAATCTTCTGGTTTTATATTCAAAAAGTCAGTCTAAATTTCTTCTGTTAATAAGAACTAAATTCATACTAAGAAAGAGACAAAAAAATAGAAATCTTTTAGTTGACCCAAACTTCCTCTTTCTTACCCTTTTAATTTTGCATGTTTGAAAAAATAAGAAAATTCTGATTTTTTTCTTGACAATTTTAAGATCTGGAAAATTCTCAGGGAATGAGAAACACTTCCTACATAAGCTCATATATGAGTGATTAAAATCAAACCAAGTATTGGACTTCTAACATCAGGAATGTGTATACTAAATAAGACTATGTGAAACACAAGAGAAACAAAACTGCTTGTTTACTCTTGTAAGGTTATATTTATGCCAGAAGTTATTTTGGACACTGATTCCATATGTGATTGCACTTATCCTTTAATAACATTTTCAATTTTTTAATTGAATTTTCTTAATCCATTTAGAAGACAGATTCATTCAGAAGTCATTCCTCTTCCAAAATAAGAGCAACGACCCACAGAGCCAATTAGGACCAGTTAAATGGCTTGACATTCAGACCTTGCATCTTATTCTTTGCTTTCTTGAGTATAAATGTAAGTCTTGGTTCATGTCTTTCTCTTTCCCTTGCTGCTCTCCTTATCCAAGGCCATTCGAGACAGATAATTCAATGAGTGGTGAGATAACATTTGCCTGAATAAAGACACTGCTTGAGCCTGCTGCAGATGCACACCGAGAGCTTTCATCCCACCCCCTGTCCTACAAGCGTCCTGTGCTGTCACAGCCGCTGCCTGAGATGCTGTCACATTGCTAAGGCACAAGAAGTTGGAGCCATCTGCTTGCTTCAATTAATTACAGCTTGCTCCCGAGATTTCTGCTGGGACTCTCCCTTTTCAGGCATGCTGAAATGAGACCCGCAATCCTTAGGGGAATTGACCATATTGTCCCATCTTTTAAACAAGAATAAAAAGAGATATCCCTCCGAAATAGGAAAAATGGTATTATTTCAGCTCCCTCAGAAGTGACTGGTGATGTCTTTCTCTGCACATGACTGTTTACCACATACACAAATACAGCTAGGAGAGGTTGAAGTGTCAGGAATGGTTGAATTTTCAGCTACTTGCTCTTTAATAAATAATGACAGGCTGCACTTGGAGTTCAGCAAAGAAACTCTATTGCCTTTCTCCTGCCAGGACATCTTTATGCATTACAGGATTGGACACACAGTTTCCTGACACAGCAAGGTTAGTGCGGTCATGCACTTGAGAAGATGACCCACTGATATTCAGGGTCGACAACGGGTAAATATTAATGCGTTCAGGTGTTATGCTCTTGCTTTGTGAGCTCCTCCATTTGCTTGTTGACTGGAGACATGTCTTATGGGGAGACTGGCAACAAACACATTGACATTTGGGTCTCGTTGCAAGAGAGGACTGTTCATAACTCTGACAGTGAGATTTTTCCAAGTACCTAAAGTGAACACTTAGTAATATAATTTGCCAATTAGAAACAGAACTGCTGGCTCACAGCCTAAGAAATACCATGTTATATGTGACTTATCCTCTCCTCCCAAATATACATGACTAACTAAAGAAGGTCACGAAGCAAAAAGCCCCCTCACCTTTACGTGAAAGTTCATGTAAGCATATGATGATACAGTTTCTGTCACAAAAATATTGAGTCATCTGCCTAATTATTTCCAAATCATCAAAGTAAAATTTCCATTGTCTTCTAGTTCCTCCACAGCTCACCTGAGCTAGCTCTGTGATTAGATCCTGGAGTATCATTAACTTGCCACCAGTCTTACGACCTACTCTAAGCACAGCTTGACACTGCAGCATAAAGAATCAACCTGAATTTTGCTGGATTATTCCCTAATTATTCCCTAATTCCAAATTCACTAAAACCTCCTTCTCATCAGCTGCAATGTGATGCTAAACAGTAAAGTGTAGGCTAAATCTGTTTCAGTGTTGCTCAGAGTCAGCCAGCTGCTCCTTGGGGTTCCCGACAAATAGATACACCCTTCCCTCCAGGAGAATTCAATGCCCTTGTTTATCTCAAGCTAGCATCTGCTAGCTTGTCCCAGCTACAAAGAAATATAAAAGGAAAGTTAAGTTTGTAAAATGTTTCAGTGTCTCACTCTGGTTTCCAGTCCCTGCCACAGATGCAGTGAATTACTGCGCCCTGTGCTCACAAGTGAGCACTAGGGTTGCAAGGTGAAATGAGAGTAAGCTAGTAGCTCGCTCATTAGTAGCTCTACTGCTGGCAGGAAAAGCACCAGCGCATCTCTTAGTTTAGCCTGCATAGGATAAGAAACCAGAAGGGAAGTCAGCGTAACCTGCTCCTTTCACACTGCCTTCAGAAGAGCCACAGCATCCTCCACCAACAAAACCTTGCAGCTATTGCTCTGAAATGCAAACAAACTTAGAGTTAGGAAGATTGGAAACTTCCAAGGAGGACTGATGTAGTTTATTAATTTCCACCTTCTGTTCAAAACATGCATAGATGCCTGAAGTCTGAGGTTCATAAAAGTCACTGAACAAGTGCCACTTTAAGACATCAACTGCAAATAAAGGAACATATATCCAGCTGTTAAAATGGTGCAGCCCATAAATGCCAAGAAACAGTGACTGTTTATAAGAGCTGTACATCTGCTACTTCTGTCTTTCCTTCCTATCCTTTCTGGGTAAGGATGCCCTTCAGATGGTTCCTTCTTGTACAAAAACGAAAGAAGGGGGGAAAAAAAAGATGCGAATGAAGAGCTTTAAATCAGAAATACAGGTTCTGAACTCCTTTTTGAGAGAGAACTTGGAGTCTGACAGTTCACAAGCCCGAAACCTGACTTCCTCTCCCACTCCCAGCAGAAAATGAAGGAGACGGTAGGTTGCAGCGTTAGCACATTAAAGTCTCTTCTTAATCCATTCTTGCCAAGAAGCTGATTTGGGGTGAATTTGCTGATAGCTCTGTAAACCTTTCTAGATTAATCTCAGCTAGTGAAGGACATTTGCAAGGGTTAGATGGCTCAGATTACAACCTTGGGCTGGAACTCCTTTAAAGATTCTCAAATTCAATAACCTAGTACAAACAATTCAATTAGAGACTTATCACCAGTCAGTTTAACTAGGAAGTTCTTCACACCAAATTCTTGAATTCCCTTTTCTTCAATAAATCAAGGCATTTATTCTTCCTGTCATCCATCATCTGCTTGTTATTTGCCTGGTTTAAATATTTTAGCAAGTGCTTTAAAAATGTTTGCTGTTTAAAAATTTAGGTGGTGAATAAATACAGCAGTTTCCTACTTCTTAAGCCCCACTGATGCCAGGGACCAGATATTAATGGGAACACTTTTCTGCTGAGCTCTCACCACAAGGATCATACGTTCACATTGTTGTCAGAGGGTTTAGCACTGAATTGAATCAGTTCAGTGCTCTTAGCACATTGTTTCTTTAAACATCTGTAAATGAATAAAGCGTGTTTGATGAAAATCTGTCACGCGCTAGTCATCTGCATTAGCAGATTTTTAAATTTTCATGAGAATTATGTTAGACTTTAATAATAATAAGAAAACCCAACCTTGCCTGCATGGAACATATGCAGGGAGTAAGAAGACATTTTTTGCACACAGATTAAGGAGTTTTAAATGTATGAACTATACAGCAGAGCTTACAACAGCGATGGTGAAGAAAAACATACATGGTTTACAAACTATTCACAGGATACAAAGAACATAAGGATCAAGGAAGGAGAACTAATAAAAAGTATATACAGGGAAATACACCGGATTTATTCATATTGGAAAGAGGGGAAGAAATAATTTTTCTTCAAGGGGACCAGCCCACACCTCATTTAAAGTCCCATGAAAATCCCATATGCCTAAAGCTGGGTACACCTGGACATTTGGTTTAGTGCTGGGTTCAGCTGAAACAGAAATTTAAGAATTACTTTTCAGGAAAAAGCAACTCCATTGTGGCCAAGGAATTATCCTGGCCTTAGAATTGGGCCTGTTGTACTCTTTCCCCAGTCTCTCTGGATTTGTTTCCTGATAATTGTGAGTCCCTGAAAAATATCCCTCATTAGTCAGTAACAGCTGAATGATCCTGGTTCTGGGAAAAAAATGAAACCAAAACCTCTAGAGATTTAATCAAGAGCAGAGGGTGAATATTAGTGATTTCTTCCCTCTTTACCCAATCACAAAATTATCCATGGACCCAAGCAATTGGTCAAAACAGAACCTCAAATATCTTTGAAGTCTGTAAAACAGTGGGCTGTTTTTCATGTTCTCCTTTCCACTGAGATCAGTCAGAAAGACAAACAGCAGCCCACTATTACCAGACAACAATCCTTTGATGGAGCTACACAGCCTGCAAGAGCTTTGCACAGCACGTGCCTTTGCAAAGTACGTGTTGGCCACCTTCTGAATTCGTGCTTCCACATATGAAAAGCCATACTGAAAGGTTTGCTTCACTACAGAGCAGACAATGAACAGTAATTTAAGAACCTGTCTGGTTAAACAGGACCTGCTAGAAATGAAAAATTACATTTCTGATACAAGGCAATTACCGTAGTTCCAGCCATCCAGTCAGGAGCAATGAATAAGGGAATGCTTCCTGCATTTAATTTCCTACAAAATCACAGGTATTAATTAACTTGACTTTTCAAAAAGGTGCTGCCTTTGACATTTGAACACATGCAGATTTTACAGAGGTTTGTAACCATCTGGTTTTTGAAAACTTATTCTGGTCTCTGTGACCCGACTGACTAGCCATGCAGTACAGCATTTAACTGCTGAGAGACAGAATAATTTTTTTATTCCTTCATCCAAGATATTTAACAGCTGTAGTAAGGGAACAAACCCTGGCTCAGATAAGTCTGCTGACTTTTCAACAGCAGTAACAATTTCTGTGGACATTAGCCAGAGGAAGTAAATAAGGAGCAGATTAAGAGCTCGTGACCATGCTGATATTCTGATTAGAAAGTAGAGGAGGTGGGTTAGATGATTAGATTTAGGTGGATCTTTGTTTGAATAATGAAGCACCAGGAAAATTGTGATACACTGCAAGACTGGGAAGCACTATGGAGATTTTTTTTTTCCTCCCCCTCAAAACTTAATACTTTTTCCAAAAGGGAAGCCTTTCCTAGAACCGACAGCGAGGCTAGTAGGGCCTGGCTGAGGGTTCTGCTCTTCCAAGTATTTGGAAGAAAATGTCTTTCTACTAGCCTAAAGTTTTTCCTGGTGAAAAAATAAAGTCTCCAATTTCTGTTCATGTTATATCCCAAGCCAAGTTTCCATCTAGTTATTGTTACATAAAAGCAGCTTGATCATTCTCCTAAGGTCAAAGCAATAAGTCTACTGCATCTCTGTAGGCAACATATTCTCCCCTGCAACCCACCTCTGAACGTGAGCAGAACTCTACACACGTACCGGCACATACAACCCTCCTCAGCTGCTGCATGTCTGCTTACATTTTTTTCTTTTCTGTAAGTAGGAAAACATCTTCATCAGTCCTGCCCTGAGCATCCTTGGATAAGGCAAATTAAAGATTGTGCTGTGGTAGCACTCTTGATATATCACTGGCATCCATAGATGCACCGTGAGCTGATACAGCGCTATGGCTGCCGCCAGATGTTAGTATCAGCAGCCAGGTACCCGGACACTCAAAGTCCTTGCTGCACATAAATGAATATCCCCCTGGCTCTCCTTAGTGTTCCTCACAATTCTCATTTATGATCTTTCCACCATACTTACAAGTGCCTAGCTGTTAATAAGCACTGTCACTCCAGTTATTATGTTTCAGATAAATACATTGCAGTAATTAATAGCGAGTAACAATTTGATTTAAAAGATACTGGCTTGCCCCAGTATGAAAAATGACTTGACTGTCACTGCAAGCAAAGCTAGTCCTCCATCAGATTATATGTGCAGCTCACATGGGGAATCATACAGAAATCCCTCATCAGTAAAATTATATTCATTAGCCCTCAGTTTAGAAACGAAGCTGGTAAACCAACTTCATCTGCTGTCTGTGGGGTGAAGAGACTTTTGATAACAGCTTTTTAATTAGATGAGGCTCCTTAGCATCAGCATGCAGATAAGTGAAACTGCATGAATTACCTATACTCTGCAGAAATAGATCCTTTGATTTGGAATACAACAACAACAAAAAGATTTTAACATCAAAAGTATTTGGGACAGGACTGCTTATGAATAATAGCATCTGTATAAATTATAGCAGAAACAGCTGCAGCAGAGATGAATGCCACTAAAAATGAGCCTACTAGAAGAAGTCTGTTCACATTAAAACCCAGAGAAATCCAGTGCCAAGTGACTCTTAAAACTTCCAGCCAGTTCCCAGTCAGATGGATAAGAGCTGCCTCACTCACTTTTGCTTATGGGACCTTGATTATAAAACATTTATCACATTTTCATCCCTTGATAAATGATTTCTTCCAGGGGAGTTCTTTATTGGCAAGCATATCTAGCGCTTCCATATGCCAAGCAAGCAGGAAAAACTGCAGGAGAATGGAAAGACTGAATATTTCATACAGTCCCTGGTTGCACGGTTATGTGCTTCTGGGGTAGTCTGCAAAAGAGACGAGGTTTAAATAAAGCTGTTTCCAAGAAAATGGCTGCTAAGTTTCCCCTTTTGAACCTGCTAGTCACATAACTTCTCAGGTGGGAAGTAACCAAGAACCTGAATTCAGCTCTTCCCACAGCAGCACTGAAACTGGACTCCCGAGAAAACCCAGCGTCCTCACATCAAGTCTTATTCACGCACTAGACTCGAGGCTTTCACAGGTTTCGCAGATGCAACACGTTCTTTCTTTGCTGCTCTTTCCATAGAAAGAGGAGAAAAAGCAAGCTGTGGGCCAACAAGATGACTGCAAAAGCACCTATGGGAATAGGACAGGATCTGACTCTCTGCCTCTGAGTTTTGACAGAAGACTGCTTTTAATGCTGTCTTTGAACCTCCATTCGCTAACGCATGGAGCGTGGCAGAGTCTGGGCAGCCACTAAGAGAACCAGGAAATTGCTGCATTTGTGTGTGCCTTTGAAGATTTTGATAGGCACCCATCTTCTTCCACACAGTAAGTATACTGACGCTGAATCATGACTCTGACGTATGTTTTCCTTCAGCAGTTACTGTGTGCACCCCAAGCTTCCCTCTAAACCTTCTCTCATCATCTCCACGCTGTGATGCTGTGTGTGCAGAAACAACGTGCTTCTGGTTCTCAAGGTCAGAGCTCTCATTTCCATATTGAATGATCAAGGGCAGCATTTCCAGGTGACTCATTTATCGTCACCGTTGCCTTGGTCAGACTCTCCTAGCTGGAGGTAACCTTAACTACGTATTACCTACCAGCGCTGGTGTTCTGAAAACAAAATATAATGCTCCCACTGCAAAGCTCAGAAACTGTAACCTGGCGCAAACTCTGTGCCAACAGAGATTGAAATCCTGCTGGGTAAAGAGTTGACCACAAGGTCCTAAAGCCCAACTCTGAGGTCTTTAGGGGGACAGAGCTTGCACAGTGGAAACATAACAGCAAAAACTAAGCCATAGGCCCTATATTCTCTTCCTATCCACATACCAAATGGCTTGCACCATCCAACCTCGCCTGAAAAGCTGTCCCCAGGGTCCTAGACCTGACAATTGCACCGATTTCTCATCAGTTGTGCGTAAGAGAAAGATTAATGTGGTCTGAGGGAAATGCAGAGCCAGGCAGTTTCTAGAGGCTCCAGGAACTGCAGGATTTCTAAGGTCCAGGTGAGGACATGACTGGTTCTCAACCCTAGGTGTCCTTAACATGATTTAGGAAGAAAAAGCATCTTCCTGAGCTGGCATGAGGCTGCCCTTGTGGGGGCTGTACTGTCCTGCGATTGAGTGACTCATTTTTAATGCTAGGATGCTGGATAGGAAAATAGCAGAGCTGTCTACAAGTTGTCTCCACTCCCATGAAGGTGTAGCCATGGGTTAATACCTATCCTAGACTGTAGTCTTCATCGTACTAGCCTGATTACCTGGCACAAACAACGCATGCCTTACAACGACTATGCCCTTGAAGAAGAACTAGAAGACTGATAAAAGGGGAACATCCTGCCCTAGAAGGTGTTGGAGGCTAGAGGATTGCCAAAAAACCAAGAAGTCAGCAAGAAACTGCAGTAACTAGGGGAAAGGTAAAGGCGGCAGGGGGAGATCGTGCCCACCGACTCAATTCTCCACAAAAAGATATTTACATGGCAAGCGAGGCTAATTTGAACACAACTAACCGATGAGCATGAACTTAGGCGGGCTTTTACTAATCATCTAACAAGATAAATACGCTGCAGTTCTTCTGTGTGGTGTGCTAGCTTTGTGGAATTACCACCTAGCACCCATCTTTGCGCAAACATGAGATAAATGAGTATCTCGGCTCTGGGTGTAAGATTGGCTTATTGCACACCGGGTACCGGACCCCGCTTGTGGGCCAGCAAAAGGAGCTGGTAAGTGATCTGTTCCTCGGATCTGATCCTCCCCTTGCTGTTCCAGAGTTATACCATGGAGACCTGCTGCAGGAAAAAATCAAGTGTGCTGGATTCCCAGTAGCTCTTCGTCTTCTCCCAGCAGGCACATGGGGACCGGGACCCAGCGCCTGCCAGCGCCCCAGTACAATACTGCCTGGCTTTGGCAGTGCTCTCCTCCTGCTGAGGTTCAGTTAACAGACTTCGTTAACACGCTTCTTCCATATGATACCTCTCATGGAGCACAGCTTTAAGTTTCCTCTCGAGGCAGGTAAAGCCGGCTGCCATGTAGCTCTTCATGGAGGCTGTTCGTGTTGTTACCAAGATCCTTTGAAAATTCTGTAATACTCCCCTGTCTGCTCAACACTGAATTTTATGGGAAAAGATCTTGCCCGGGTTTGAAATAATTGCAGGGAGAGAGGAGGCAACCAGAGGAGCACGCACCTTTCTGAACAAAGACAGTTATTTTACATACCACATAGCATCATTGTAATTTATATGATGCCAAGTGTAGCTCTTAGGATCTCTCTGCTCCAAGCAATAAACTTCCAGACAGTTTTAATACCATTCAGTTGTCAAACAAAGTAGTAATTTACATAATGGTGTACTACTATGTCTGTGAAAGCCCCAACTCCTTCATAAGGCTCCTTGGCATAACGCTTCTGCCTCTAGGAATATTTACATTATTTTATTCAGTACAATGGAGCTCTGTGGGTCCTGGTGGATTGAGCTGTCCCAAATGTATTATCCTGGAAACTATGGAAGTCTTTTGTGCTTCTTTGACAGAAGAAATTCCACCATCTTGTCTCAAAAGACTTCCAGAAGCTCTCCACTGGCTTCAGCACATGACATAGCTCTTGCCCGCTGTCTTAGTCATCAAAATGGTTTGCATGTATTCTCCTGCTTCTCAGCAAGATGTAATGAGCAGAAAAGGGAGTAATTCAATCCTGAATTCGATTCCTATTCTGCACACTAATGCTACTTTGTAATCCATGTCCTCTTGTGCCTCCAAATGCACTGGGGCTAAAGGGGTTTTTCTTCAAGCAGTCAATAGGGAGGTTTGACAGCACTGACCACATCTGATCCCAGCTGGTAGAGGGCACAGCAGGGCAACCATACCCGAGACAGCTGGCTTTTATTACAATATCAAGTAATCTGATTAACATCGGCATTCCAAACATCCATAAGATCTGATCAGGCTTTTTTCTCCCCCAGCACAATCTGAAGACAAATTTAAAAAAAAAAAGAGTGCCTGTGAAAGAGCCGAATTCTCTCCGGTGTCAGGAAGCAGGGTTTGCACTCACCCTGTTACTGCTATTTCAAGGTTCGAGGGCAGCGTGGGCCCAGGTGCCATGTACACACGCTGCGTGAGAACCTCTGTTGCACTGGACAAGTATGACTGGGAAAGGTTTGTAACAGATGATGTAAAACCTGAGGAACTCAGGGGCAAGAGGAGACTGTATGACCTGTTGTGACTTTCTGAAGTTTGCACAAATCCCAAGAGCCTTGCCGCACCAGGCCATTTTAAAACCCCAGAGAATTCCGTTCTTTACTCAAAATGGTAGTATCTCACGTTGAGTGAAATCGTGCACTGTGATACTGTGCTTCAGAACTTGCTTATCCCACACAGAAACAACTAGGCTGCTGCGTTTGCCACTTTTGCACCGTGTTATATCAGGAAGAATACAGTGACCCTAAACACAATTCTGCTTCACATATAGCAGAACAAGGAGGATAGAAAACAAGATGCTTTCCCATGCAGAACTGCTTTTGAATGTATATACTGAATAGCATAACTATGCCAATAACGTCAGTGACTGATCCTTAGGTCAAAAAAATAAAACATCCTTCTCATTGGTATAGGACACCAGCCTCATATGGTACAGTAGCTTTACAGAACACATTCAAGCTCTCTGCCGTTTCAGAGGATCTCAAGAAACACCATTTCACTCCAATTCCCCTTACCTCTTATTGAGTATTCCACACCTTTTAGTTAAGCTGCATATACCTCAAATATAACCTAAGAATAAAGATAGGGAATCACCCAACCTGGAGGAAGGAAAATCTGGGACAAAGCTTGAAGACTGGAATACACAGCAAAAAAAAACAAGGATATGCCTGGAAGCCTTTGTGTTTCAACCAGTTGATTTTATCTTGGCTGCAAGGTCTGAATTGTGGGAACATCCAGCCATTGATGGTGTTTCTCTTTCCACTTGAACATTACCCACTAGGACAATCCCCTCCCCATCCCCCCCCAAAAGCTACCTTTCAGCTTGTGAAAAATCACCTAGAACGCTTACAAAACAGCACGTGCACACGATCAGCCAAGAACAGCTCTATTGTAGAATTACAGCCTAGCTATCTCTGCGTTTACTTTGATGAAAATCCAATCCTTGTTCTTTTCTCAGTAGGGCTGTCTTGGCTCAGTCTCTATGCTCCGATAACCTTGTTCTGAATCCAAGTAGCTGCAGCTCACCGCTTTCCAGTATGTACGTTGTTTTGTTAGGTGTATGCTGAGCATTTTAAGAAGTACTGCAGTCATTAATGAACAGAATTTCAATCTGCTGTCGTCTAGTCATGTAAATGGGGGGACTTTTTACTTCTCTGCCACTAAAACCCCCATCTCATGTTTCATATTGACTTCCAGGTATTATAATTACTGGTCTTACATGTAGAATATTATTTTACAGTATACTATATCTTGCTCAAGTCAGCCTCCAGTTAAAGAAGCTGAAGCTAAAGTCCTCAGTCTAAAGTTAAATGAAGCTATATTTTCATTTTCTTCATTGCACAGCATCCCTCAATCACACAGGCATATAACCAACTTCAGGAGAAAGGCACCTTAAAATGCCCAAAGGTTTTCAAAAACAGGATAAATAAAGCCAAAAAGACATCTTTTACAAGACCCAACAACCCTAAACACCAGGAATACTAAAATGGCTCAGCCCCTGTCCTTTTAATTCAGTGCTTTAAGTAGTACAAATATTTTTTTCTCATTTTGATATTTCTGACTGGTTCCTTTATATTTAGCACTGAGCAGACACAGACTAAAAGAGACCATCCTTGGAAGTGAACTGAATGTGTGTCTTCAGGTTATCACTCTCTCCTATATCCCAGCATGGATTACCCATACAAGTAAGTGGCAAGAATCCTCATCTAAGTAAAATCATCTACTTTGAATGAAATTCTCTCTTTGCCAGGGAAAAAGGAGTATTTATTTCGGTGTGATACAACTTTTCCTTTCCATTCCTTCCGTTCTATTTTCCTTGGAAAGGTGGGAGATCACAACGGCACTCTTAGAGTCCAGTTTCCTGGATATGCTTATGCATATGAAAAAAAGTGATTCAAAGTTCACAGTCTTAGCACATCAGAATGTCAGTGTCAGAATACACTATAGAAAAAAAACCCTAACTTGAAATAAGGATTTTTAGCCCTTCCTTACATATCCACAATACATACTGTAGAAATGTTCTTTTTTTTTTTTTCTTTTTGTCTCTTACTGTTTGTGGAGATGGCAAAGGTGAAACTGATGCAATTATTAAATAAAGATTGTGTTTTAGATATTTTGCAAGGTCACCTAAACCTTGGAATAGCTGATGATTTGGTACAGACGGAAATAGATGAATTAACATGCAGTCATTTTTCAGAATGTTCAACTATGAATTGGTGATTAACCTTTGAAACATACTATGAAGAGAAGCGGCTGATTCTCTCTCTCATTGCCTTCAAAATCAAACCCGCTCATCCTGCTATAACACATGCTATAGCCAAGACCGAGTTATTGTGTTCAGCACAGGACTATCTGTCTGAAATTCTTCAGTCCTATTCTTTGTAATAGAAGAGACCACATAAGCACATAATCTCTCTCAGCTGAAACTCTGTCAACCAGTGTATAACATTTCTAGTACCTACAAGCCAATATTTTAGTATTCAACTCACAATCTTCTGGTGCCTTTTAAGAAAATCAAACATCATTCTTTAATACCGTGTGGAAAAATGACAGTTTGTTGGTATTGCCACACTCTAGGCCTCTAGAAACAGTGCACTTGTCTCTAATTCTGAAATTTTCTAATGCTTCTTGTCAAATTAGATAGATATCAACTTCACCTGGGTGGGAATCATTCCAACTGGCAGCCAAAGAGAAGCTGCACTGACAGAATCCCAGAAGCTGATAATTAGGCATGGAACAGAATAGTGGCAGCAACATCAAACATTGGCAAAAAGGGCCATCCAGCCTTTGTAAGTGGAGAAAACATTATTCCATGAATGGTAAACTGACAATATTCCTCACTGGCATGTGTTGTTTTTTGCTCTACTTCGTCTTCATGGAAGTACAACAAAAATTTCAGATTTGTAATGAAGTATTAGGACTTGTCCTTTATACGGTGAATTTTATAAGAGGGAAAAGTAACCTTAGTGTCAAAACAATTCTCCAAAGTTGATGAAAATGACATTGTCACCGCCACCTCAGTTAGGTTTGTTCACTGCTTCCAACCGCCGTCAGAAAACAGTGAAAAGTGCTGTTCAGGTCCTACAAACCTGGGTTTCCACTCTGTCAAAGTGGCTTTAGATCTATTCCTCTAGTTTGCAAAACTCAGTTGGCTGGAAAGAAAGATTTACATAGCTGTGTAATACGAAAATGAAGAGGGAATCAGGTTTCTGGAAAATATGTATTTTTTCCAAACTGGGAATGTGTAGTACATCCAGAAGTTACTTGTAATTGCTCAGAATTAAGAGGAGGATGTGAACTGGTTGAATGAAGGCAGAGTTAGGAATGGAGAAATCTCTGAAAGAGTATCCTATCATGACAGAGAAAACAGATCCACGAAGCCCCAAAAAAACAAAATCAGGTTTGAAACCAAACTTATTCAAAATTAAAAATACCCGGATGCTTAAGTCCCACTGTAGGACCTTCTCTGATGAATAACAACTAGCTAGCAGTGCCTGGCTCCAAAGACCCAATTAATACTCTTCTCCAGCTATGTGTGGCTATCAGTTTGACTTCCATAGTTCCTGATGAGTACAGGAAGATGCCTTTTATTGTGCATCAGACACCAAAGAAAATTTGTAGCCCTTTTTTAAATCCATGCCTCCTTCTGAAACGGGGGGGGGCTTTAAGAATGTGGCAAAGGCAACAAAGGATAAAACTGCAAAATTCTTTATTAGACGACTAACCCTAGTGCATGGTCATTAAGAGCAGTAGTGAGTCTGTCCATAGGTGTACCGATACAGTGCTCTAGGCTTCGCTACTGTGTATTTTGGAAAAAAACAGATCTGGCAAATACCCTTGCTCCTTCTGAAACGGGGGGGGGCTTTAAGAATGTGGCAAAGGCAACAAAGGATAAAACTGCAAAATTCTTTATTAGACGACTAACCCTAGTGCATGGTCATTAAGAGCAGTAGTGAGTCTGTCCATAGGTGTACCGATACAGTGCTCTAGGCTTCGCTACTGTGTATTTTGGAAAAAAACAGATCTGGCAAATACCCTTGACATACCTGCTACGTCAAACTCAGTCTTCTGGGACAGAGGCCAGAGTGAAGGATTTGCTTTCTACTTGACCTTGAAGAAGTCACTTGACCTTTGAGTAACCATACTAGAAAACCAGGTTAATAGAACAACTTTAATGAGAACCAGATACTGTATCTGAACTGAATTTTCACGAATTATAGAAACCTTAGCAGCAGAGGTGGTATCCAACTTATAATTCAATTTCAGTTGATGTTTCAGAGTCCGGTTCCAGCATACAGAGATCCGGTGGGAATCTGAACAACTTCTGTGAGTTCTTTTTGTTACTTTTGAATATCATATAATTCACTGATTTGCTTCACACCTCAGATAAGAAATCTCTAAGTCTGATTCTTCTTCATCTATCCCAGTGGGTAGTCTCATATGCAAATACCCTTATTATGGCTAGGTACCATGTTTCACCAGTGTATACATGGTTAAAGACAGTACAGGACAGTTGAAAACCAGTCTGTCTCTGAAATCATGCTTAGCCCTGCTTGAAGCTTCCCCCAACTCTGCTGGATGCTTTAAAAAATACAGCCAACTTACAAAATAGTAAACAAAGGCAGCCACTAAACAGTCTTTTCATGCATTTGGTGGAAGATTTTAAAAAACATCCCACCCCCGTTATCTTTTAGCAGCTGTTAGTGACTACAGCAGGTGGAAAACGCTTTTTCTGTCTGTAAGACTTGCGCTATGTAATTTTGCTGCCCTAAAATGAGAGAGCACGCACGCAGAAACAAAATGCAAACTTCTTAGCTTATTCATCTTTCTTCTTGTCTGGCTAACTGATACTGAAAGTGACCGTGTGCTTTTTGTCAACATGCAACACATCAGCACTGAGCCCTTTTACTTAAGAGCCAGGCAGGTATTAAAGCAACCCAGGACCCTGTCTGATAGCACCATCTTTATTTGGCTCTTCTGTCTCAAGTGTTGCTGGTTGAAAAGAAAAAGCAGCCGTGTGTAGCAGGTGGCCCGCTCTGCTTCAATACACTGGCGTCACATGCGATGCTGCGCATCCGCACAAAGCCTGCAGTTCCAACCTCAGACCTTGCAAGCCCAGCACTCTCTCCTAAACTATTTATTTCTCAGATCAGGCTTAATAATGATGTGAGGAAGAATTTGGTTTTGTGATGAAGAATGATTTAACCCAGCTAACAGTACGTCTACAAGCTTTGCCGGGGCTATTCAGCAGAGAGGTGAACACTCTGCTGCTCTGTTAATGGTTATGGGTAGTTAGTCATCAGGCATTAATCAGCTTTCATGAATAAAATCTCTGCAATCGACCAATTTCTAGACAGGTAACAAAGTAGTCTGTGCTATGGACAAAAATACTACCTTCTGGACCAGGTGATAGGAGCACAAGATGTTGCAGTTTACTTTGGTTTTGTTTTGCTGAGAAACTGGCATTCTTGTGGTTTGGATCAACCCTAATGAAACACCTGCTAGGTTTTAATTAAAATAAAATGGAATGCAGTTGCATGAACAGGTGGAAAGAGAAGATGATACACAATACAGCTCAAATCCCTCCATGTGTTCAGAGACTTTGCAAAGTCCCAGCTATCACATCCGTAAAACAGCGATGGAGTGTGTCAAGAACATTTTGATTGTGCACACGAGTCTGGTTAAAAAGGCATCTACTTAGTCAGGGAACAGCAGAAAGATAATATTCAAGCAGCCTTACGTTACATCCAGGTAATGACTGGTGGAATGGTTTCTCGCTTCTGATGTACTACATGGTGATATATTCCAGTTGTGAGATGCTGGACTATTCAAATCATTCACAGTAAAATGTTAGACATCAAAACAACAGCCAGACATCAAAATACATGAAGCATATAATGAGCATGACCGTAAAAAAAAATCCCCATTACAATTCCTATCCTATCCTGAGCTTTCTCCCATCCTTTGTTGCAAAGAGTCATCCCCAAGAGGCACGAGGCTGTGCACCTCTAGCCAACTGCCAAATAGAGCAGGGCAAGATTAGCCGCTTCATTTCATATTTTGTTTAGGCATAGAAGAGAGGTGGTGCTCTTCAAAATACCTCTGCCCCTTGAACTTGGCACAAGGTTAATTGCCATCTGTATGTGGCAAGAAAATGGAAGGAAATGAAGAGTCGGAGCCATGCTCCACACAATCCTGGCCCTGGCATAAGAGAGAAAGTAGGTAATTGTGAAACGTGCACGGTGAGCAGCTAGTGTAAGAGCCAGTTCTAGTGCTATCGTTTATGGACGATATCTTTGAATGACATAAGTGAACTTAGTGGGCTAGAAAATCTGGCCCTTTGCCAAGGAACACTTAATACTGATTGCTTTAAATTAGGTCTGTCCTTTAAGCATCGGCTTTTTATGCATTTACTGTCAGTGAGCCTGTAAGTGTTCATCCATTATTACTTCGGTGGGTACTTTCTTCTAAAACTGTAGTTCTAGAACAAAACAAAAAACCAACCAAACAAAAGAAATCTGACAGCCCTCCCCCCATTTTCCTGAGGAGAAACTCATGAACTTTTTCTGTTGCAACTAAACTACTACCGAAGCCCTTAGTGCGCATTGTGTTGATCAGGAGATAGAAACTATTTAGTGCATGGGTTATTTATCTTTAATAAACTTTTCAGTCTATCAGGTTGAAGCAGTTCAATGTTATAAAATACTTACACAAGAGAGGTTTTCTGTACATAAACATCCACTATTTTCTGAGATACAACGCATAAAGCCTTTCTGATTTTTGCTTTCGACATAATAAAAGTCCTCTAAGGACTAATGATTGTAAAATTTCAGTTCAATATCAAAGAACAGGTGAAAGCACATAGCATGCCGAATTCAAAGGAGCGCTTAATTTCAAATAACTCAGAGGATTGCAACTCTGTGCAGTAAAAGGTAACAGATGGAGCTGGAAGTTTGACCTGCTAGCTACCTGCTAGTTCTGTTTGCTGTATCCTTTGTACAGTGGGTTGATTACTGGTTATCTCCTGTAAAACAAGGAGTTTTCTGACACGCTCGACTCCATAATTTGGAAAAATATCTGCAGTTTGTGCTTTGATTTAGAAAATCAATTTTTCGGGGCAACCCCCGGCATCAATACAGGCTGGGGGATGAAGGGATGGAGAGCAGCCCTGCCGAGAAGGACTTGGGGGTACTGGTGGATGAAAAGCTGGAC
>NW_008794776.1:2809238-2887222 GCF_000699145.1 Aptenodytes forsteri
CACTGGCACAGGTTGCCCAGAGAGGTGGTGGATGCCCCATCCCTGGAAACATTCCAGGTCAGGTTGGACAGGGCCCTGAGCAACCTGATCTAGTTGAAGATGTCCCTGCTCATGGCAGAGGGGTTGGACTAGATGACCTTTAGAGGTCCCTTCCAACCCAAACTATTCTGTGATTCTAAAATGAAACAGCAATGGTATTATAAAAGCAAACTCTGTAGAAGAACGCATAGAACTCTGAGAAAGTTTTGCTTTCCAAGGGGTGCAATCCAGGGCACTGCTCCCAGGCAATGGGTCATGAAGCCTAACGAGGCAACAAGCCCGACAGAAGCTGGTAATTGAAACAATTTCAGAACTGTAAAAATGGTTTGGGGAGAGCGCAGTGTTAGGAAGGAAGGATGACCTTGGTATGAGCCAGATCCTTACCTAACCCAAACATGTGCTGCCTATCTGAGGACAGGGAAGTCACTGGATCTAATTACTTATAGCAGATAATTCAGCACATTTAAAAGCATCTCTCTGCGTGATTTCAGTCCATGAGAGAATCCAGAAACAAAGCACTTCAGAAGGTGGGTTGGTTCTGATCTCCCATATTAAGATCTATTTCCATAACTTTTCTTATAACAACTTCACCTTCCATATAGACTTTTGGCTTGAGTCGCAATTTTTGGGTAGGTCTCCCAGGACAAAGTGGGCTGCACTAGCCAAATGGGTCTTTGCATAGTTTAAAGCCATGTTTTCTTTTCCTCTCACTCTGCAGTCTACATTTGTAAATCACATCTTCCCTGGCAGCTACAGGGATTGATTTTCTACTGGTTCAGATGCAAAAAGTAATGTTTGATCTAGAAAAATCCATTTAACAAGGTTTTTTTAATCGGTTTATGCTGTCACAAAATGTGAGTAATACACATTTTTACATGACAGGGTTTATTTTTGAATGTGAACTACCTCCCACATTAAACAAGAGAAGTTTCTCTCTCAAGAAACCTTAAAAACAATGATGCATTATGAAGTTGCACACTCTGATAGGAATTAAGTTCCTAGATACGTATCTTTAAAGATCTGGGCCTGTGTTATCCAGGTTCTTTAATGTCCTGACCCGCCTGCATTGGCTATACTCATGCACGCTTTGTATAACCACTATGTTAAAACTCTGCAGCACTCTTCATCCACTGGTGTCATAGTTATTTACAACACAGAGAGGAAAAAGCAGCAAGAATTTTGTTCCTTTGTGGTCATCAGCTGTGACGATTTGTGAAGCCAAACATTCAAGAACAGAAAGAACCAGGTAAAATAATAGTCATGGCGCAACAGAGAAAGGGCAGGGAAGTCCAGCAGATAATTGCACTTTTTGTGGTGTGTTATACCTGACACTAACTCTGCATTTCCATAAAGGCGAAAGGACATGAAGCAACAAAAGCACACACACCTCACATTGCACAGAAACAGACGCAGATCTTGTTCATATTAGACAAGAAGGTGGCCAAGGTATACAAACATACGTGGGCAGAGGTAGGAGCAAAGAGAGAAAAAAATTGAATATTGGGTCTGAACTCACTTTTATGGCATTTACGCTACCAAAGTTCTTGTGGTAATACCTATAAAGCAGAATGAAGATCTGAGGCTTGGCAAAGCAGCCTGAATTTTGGCTTTTATTATGTACCATAAAAGTGCATAAACCATTTAATCACAAAGGCACCCACTGTTCTGGTCTGCAAAAAAAAAAAAAAAAAGCAAAGCAATTGCCATCTCTTATTACACAAACATTCAAGCTAATCCTGTATGGGGTTTCAATCAACAACCACAAACAGATGCTTCAAAGAAGGCCAGAGAAACTCCACAGTAAACAATTATACAATAGTCTAGTGTAGACAGAAGTACTTTCTAAGTATCAGAATTAATGCTTCATTTTTTGCCCAGGAGCCTGATAATCTGTATTGCACCAAACAAGATTTCTATGTAACTGAAGAAGGATTTGGCATTTAAACGACAGTGAAAACATAAGACAAGTTGTGTCATCAGTGCCACAGATAAAAGCGTAGTGCATTTGCACAGCTTGCATCTCTCCGAGCTCTGGAGTGGATTACATTGATAGCTAATCCAGTTCCCCTGCTCTTAGTATAAGAATAGACTCACCTGGAAGACCACTGAGCATGTTTTTCTTCTGAGGTCCACGGATAAAACCATACTTGCATCACAAGTTTATATATTTATATTTTACCTATTTATATTATTTATAACATCCGCAAGCAGATGCCTCTGGCTTCTTTGCCATGTGAACTCTGTCAAGCCAGTAACTTTTCAAGTACCTTCCAAAAGAGATGAATTTATTTGCTTGTACACTCATTGCAAACAGCAGGGAACACTGTCGATTCATTTAACAGATCCTTTAGCATCAACAAGAGTAGACTACAATAAAAACTATGTATTTTCACGTATCACTGAAACAAGGCAAACTCTTCCAGTAAAAAAAATTAAGCAAAGTTTAACTAAGAAAACACTTGCTCATGCACAGTTGGATACAACCTGATGTCAATTAGTCATGTTGTCTGCACCAAAAAGGCAGTGACATTTAAACACAAGTAATTGGGTACACATTTCTCTTGGCTAGTGCTGGTAGGCCAGGCACTCTGCTATCTCATTTTCATCATTCTTTCTCTGGCCCTGAGGATGTTTTTTTTCTTAGGAATGAAAAGCAATCCTGTGGAACAAGACAGCAGCATGAATAGGTGTAGCACAAATCCTCAATGTGGTTGCAAGATGTTGTTTTCCTAATACTACAGTTTCTACATCTGCACATAAGAACTCCAGCCAGTTACATTAAAAAAATAATAAAAAAAATAGAACTCAGATTTTTTTTAAGCTTCTGGATGCACATTGGTTCCATTCTGTAATTTAGTCTCCTGAGTACCTGAAGTGTAAGGTCTTACTAGGTTAAGAAAGAAAAAAGGCACGTATAACCTATTGGCTCTTTGATGATTTAAAAAAAAAACACTTTTGGACTCTATTTGAATACATAGTATTTCTTTGAATACATCCTGGTGCAAGTTCTGGGATTTGTGGGAAGCACAAAGGGCTGCAAACATTTCACAGGTCAGAGATTAAGTTTACCTAGTAAGACTGAAGTGGTTTAGGATACTTTGTCAGTGAAGATTTTATTCCCTTCTCTCAACCGCTTTAATAACGGCAGTGAAATGAGCCCCCGATGTGCCTTGTCACTGACCTATCGAGCAAGTTTAACAAGCTTTCCTCTTAAATATTATATTGCACGGGGCCTTGAGACATCTTTTCCTGTTTATAACCTGTCTCAGGCTGGGCTAACCCTTTCATACTTTGTTCGTATTCCTCTTCCAGTCCCATTCTTCTCTTCCCAGAGATATGAACTTGGAAGCTGGAACTCAGGAATGCAGGCAGCTCCTACCTTCCCTAGTGAGCTCAGCATAAGCTTTACTTACACCACTGCTTCCCAACTGCATAAAAAAAGATCTCTTCAACACTTGCAATTCCCAAACCTAACACTTCATTTTACTAAATCAGAACAGATTGCCCTACTTTTTACATCCTAGTAATTGTCCATTAATAAATCCTACTCCTGCTCAGCCTTATCCTTCAGTTATCCAGCAGCATCGCTGGCACCAGCAAGATTCAATTCAAAATTGTTCCCAGGAGAGCAATAAGTAGTAAGCAAGCTTTTGCCCTTGGCAGGCATCAGTGATAATAGCAAGTGGTAAGGTGCTGACCTACATCCATCTCACAAACACATGAGCTAAAGAAAGTCTTGAATGTCAGCACTTCGATCTGCCTTTCGGCCCCAGTCTGTTCACATGTCTGAGAGTATCATGTATTTGGAATTAGAGCTAGGTTGTTTTTTTTCTAGTGCCATTAGGTTTGGGACCCAGGGAAACTGTGCCGGGTAAGTAAAAAAGCCAACAGTTTCTGAGCTAACCTGTCACTGCCCATACTTGGCTGTAGAGAGGAGCAAGGGCAAAGGAAGATCACACGTCTGAGGAACAACATTACAAATCTGGACTAGGAACGAAGGGAGGTGTGAAGGGTGAAAGGGGTCTGGTGCTGGAGACATACACACATACATCCTCCAGCAGTGTCTGAGTGCATTTAGAGGGCAGGGGAATACTGTTCCCTGGATGGTGACTCCTGTTCCAGAGCAGAAGGAATTAGGATGGTCATGGTTTTCCACAGAGCTTTTCTATAGCTGCCTTCATGGCAGTACAGAGGCATCCTGCCCACTAAACTGTAGCCTTACTATCTGCTTATCTAACTCTTTTCATGCTTATCAGTCGAAAATGCTGAAGGTCCAGTGGCCTTGAGTAAGAGCCGCTTCAACATTAATTGGGTTTTGTTCCCTTTGTACCATCAAACACAAGAGGGGTCATGCTTTGGGGCCCACATTTTCACTTGTGCTTGAACTAAACTATTTTTTGTCCTGTGGAAGTTACAAGTGAAACAGAAAAGAAGCTTCATGTTAAGCCATGGCTTGGAATTGTTCACAAGCCCTCTCGTGGTGGTCACTGTCACCTACACTTCAGAAGCATCAAGTCACTGCAAAGATGCAGAAGGCAAGCTCTGCCAATAAAACAGATGCTCAGGGAAAGACGGCACCTCGTTTGACATAACCCAGTGCCTCTGTGCCTCTCATCTATGGTGTGTAAAGAGCAAAAGATACAGAAGTGGCAGATTCTTTGCAACTCCTTGCCCCTTGCAAGTTGCCTTTGCAACTCATTTTAAACGCGAGTACCCTCAAAGGATGAGCTTTTCCTTTTTTAAAATAATTGTTTAGCAGCTATTTAAGTTTGCTTTGTTATAACTCTCTTCTCTTTCTTTGTCCTCCCTTGGGCACATGATCCCCTTCTCTTCATTTGGTTTCAGCGGCTTTCAAAAGAAAACCTTTAAAGGGGTACCAAGACCTCCACATTCGTGCTGGCTTCTTCAAATCTATTTAGACAAACTGATTCCAGGTTATATGAGGACAAATAAATTCTAGTTAAAAGACAACTTCATTTTGGACTGTATTTATCTAAAAGACTCAGAATAATCCTGATTTAAAATGAAACATTTTTCCCCGAGGTAGTAAATAACTTATATGAAAACAGTTAAATACTGCGTGTTCACAAAGCCAAAGTCTCTATCCCATTCTCAGTGTCTCACTAGACTTTTTAGCTAAATTGTTGAGAGTCTAGAAGAGAAGTTACAAATCAAGGTCTGATTGGGAAAGTTGAGCTCTTTTTTCAAAGCTGAGAGGTGATAATAAAGAGATAATATTTGCTTCAGGGAAAAAGCTTTGAAGCAAGTGTCGCCCATTTGAACAGCATACTGTCTACTTTGTCTGCCTCTCCTCCTTTAAAAGGCTAATAGAAATAATTTCCTTAGAGACTGCATACAATGATAAGTGCAACAGAGTTGTAGACGTCTAGTGAATGTGCTTATCAGCCACTTCCAAAGGGCATGGAAATGAACTAACTCCTTCAACTTCATCAGCAGATAGGGAACAATTCAAACACTTTGGCCCCGCAAGCATTAGATTTGCACATCCATGGCAAAAGGAAGGGTTACAGCAACATGTATTTCTATTTCCTTTCCTACAGTCTCAACAGGGAGTGCAATTTGGTTTTTTATCTGCTTCGCAGCATCTCACAGAGAGGATTTTTGAAAAAATTATTGAAAACCCAACTTCTTGAGCAATTCATTTGTCCACCTGACTGGTGCTAAATTATCACTTTCTATTTCAAATAATGATATTTAAGGGAAAATGACAGATATAACACGTGAAAAGGAATTTATCAAAGGTTCTTAAGAATAGGATCACATTTGCTATAGAAATGCCTTATCCCAGGATAAAACAGGTGCGCAGAACTCTATCTCATAAACTGAACTTGACGGGTATTGCCACCAGTGGAGTTGAGTGTACGGCTGTAGGTTCCCATGAGCTAGCGCTACGTTAGCTATTCTGAGACGTGCAGTGCAGCAACATTTAGATTAGACTCTTAATTTAATCTACTCCGCCTCCAAACAGATTTTGCAGCTCCTACATACTTAGGTGAATGCATCCAGTAAAAGCAGCTTGCTCCTGGCTGTTGGCAAGAGATTTGCTCTTCTTGGGTAATACTCTCCTTCGCTGGCCCACTGCTGCTTTTTGTTCACAACCGCTTAGCCCAGTTTCTGCGGCACTAGTCAATTCTATCACCTATTCCTCCAAAGGACTATGTTAAGATGATTGCGTGCATCCAGTGGCATTCCAGACAAGCTGACTGTAATTATCCGGCTAATTTAATTTTTCCAAGTATTTTCTATTATTTTACCCCCGAGCTTTTACAATCATTCTGTCTCATATTTGTATTCAGAGAAGAGATAAAGAACCCATGAAAAATTAAAGTGTCTGATGCCCCCCAAAATGATCTTAAATTGTGAAGCTTTCCCAGAGAAAGTACTGTATTTGCTATGGCACTGAAGCTCACAAGAGATCTCCCCTAGAAAGCATTACACTATATTCATTTACACTAAAGGTCATGCTGAACTAAATAAGAAAAACAAGTAAAGATGGTCAGTGGGAAAGTGGTCAGTGGGAAAGTGGCACAGAGACCAGTATTCTGTCCACCATACAAAGGACTCTTCTGCTGAAGACGGCTGTATCTATGTGCTGCTTTTCTCACTAGTGAATGTTACCATTCCTAAGGAGAGCAGCTTAGCAGCAAGCTCCAGGCATCGACTTCCATTTAATTGTTGGAAAAGGGAAGGAGAGAGCAGAAAAAAAAATAGACGAGGGAAATAGGAAGAGAGATTGTTTTTCAAAAATCAACAAGGTACAACAGGGTGATCAAACCGCACAGAAACACAGTCATGCTGCTGTCAGCCCCGCAGTTGCTCCTTTCGGTACCTCATGCTCTCAATCATTCCCTTCATGTATTCTCCAAAAGATGCAACTCTGCTTACCATTTGTGTTTACTTTTCAAGCTCTATTTGCCTTAAATGAATCTTGGCAAGATGATCGTGGGATCAAAGACTAATTAGAATAGGACCCATAAAATAGGTTTATGATTTATTAACCACCGATTGTGCCTCCTCAGCTTCACTGCTAACATGTCACTAGTCCAAGAATTTGGCTTTTATTCTGTGGTGTCAGTCAGGACACTCCTGAAGGGCTCTGTGAAGAAGAGTGATGTTTTGCATTTGTGTTAAAGGAAAACAAGTAGAAATGATAGACACAGCTATTAGACCCAGTCTTTGTCATTCATTAGCACAACGTTCTGGTAGGAGTCCTCTCCATGCATTTTATCCCATGGAAATGCTTGAGATGCTGTGGTCTTCCCTGGGCCCCAACAAAACTAGAAAAACCAGCAAGCAGAAGCCATAGCCATACACCTCAGCTGCAAAACCAAACCTCCTGCCATTTAAATTCAGTCCTGGCCAGTAAACTTGGCCCCATTTTAGGTGCTAAAGCGCTTTAAGTGCTTAACCCGAAGTTGCCTGCATTTTAAAGGTTCTCACTGCCTCTCTTTGTATAAACAGTCTTTTACCTCTCAGTTTACTGAAATGGGGTAGGCTATGCAGAAAGTGTTCTACTGAGGCAGAGTCAGCCATGCTCTAACCACTGCGGGGAGCTGTGCAAGCCTGGGAAATAACGTTTTATCAGTCAGTGCTAATTGACCAACACAGACCTTGCTGAGTCCAGTATTTCCACAGCTGCTTGCGATATTACTGTAATGCAGCAACCTTGTAATAGCTGTTACTGCTTTCAGCACTAGCTCACATACTCTGACACAGGATTTATTTTACTGAAAAATAAAACTGTTCGCCAAGACAACGCGCCATCACATTCTCCCTTTGGGAAGCTACAGACCTTTGGGTTTGTTTTTTTTTAACTATCAGAAGAACACAGTGCATCAATAGCCAAGAATTCCTACATGCAATGGCTCTGAATGGAAACAAGGCTGCTTTACAGATGTGGTTGTATAAATATTTCACAGATTAACTCTTTTTATTAATCTTTGCTAGCCAGTTCTCCACAAATGAGTTACACCTGCTCCTGAAGTATCGTGTTTCAGAAGTGCTGCTTTATCACAGGGGCCTGATCAGGGCTTACTGAAACTAATGGGAAAGTTTCCACTGACAGCTTCTTTTTGCTGGCTCAGTTTCAAGTGTTTTGGCAATAAACCTGCCCATTTATATAGCCTAGTGTCTAATTTTGGAAGATTGCATTTGAGACAAGCAATAATCAGCCAACTTCAATATTTCACAATATCCAGTGAGTAAACCTTGTAGTTAATGCCTTTACAAAAAGCCCTTAGTGCCATTTAGTTCTTACAATGGGAAAACTGGTTCTTTCCTGGCAACGAAAAACAGAAGAGAAAAAGACCTTATAAGCCTATAAACAAAAATACAAAATACATCCTTGGAGGAGAGTTGCAAAGGAGACAGATTTCAGGCAATGAATATAAGCACCAGTTCAGAACACAAGCAGCTACAGAAAATCAATGCAAGGGCTGAACACTTCTCTCGACACTTTTCCTTTTCTGAATGGCTCTCATAAATTAGTTTTTTAGCTTCTTGGAGTGCTTTGCGTCACAAAACATTTAGAAGTGTCTGGATCCAACATTCCAGTCACTCCCCAGAAGATAATGCACTTGCTCATCCCAAGAAGAGTTATCTATAGAAAGCAAATTAAAAAATGCAAGATCATAGCAAATA
The DNA here is from genome assembly GCF_000699145.1 of Aptenodytes forsteri. Lineage (NCBI taxonomy): Eukaryota > Metazoa > Chordata > Aves > Sphenisciformes > Spheniscidae > Aptenodytes > Aptenodytes forsteri. The sequence continues at coordinate 2,817,939 of NW_008794776.1, forward strand.
AAGGTGAGTCAGTCTCAAATATTAATGCCTCATGTCATAAAGGTAAAAAATGATAAAAACACTCCCTATAGGCAATTGAAAAAGGAGCAACTTGGCAAGCAATCAAGAAAACTGCAGCCCTGGTTAATAGGCCTGCTCGAGCTGGCTCAGCGGAGCAACGAGGCTCCTACTCCATGGAGTACGTAAATGCATGCATAAATCCCATGGTTCCTAACTGGATGCAGCCCTTGCTTACGTGTTTTGTGTCACAAGGGTGCCAGGGAGGTGGACAAGACTCTTCGGGTAGGGGTTCCGACTTTATAGATCATTAATCTGGATTAGACCAAAAGCTCAATGCTTAGAGCAAGTTCATTAGTTGGTAGCCTTGGAAATGTCACATTACCAGTTTTACTTGTACCAAGTTCTGTTCCTCTGCTAACAACTCCTAGGTCACAGAACTAGAGATGTCAAAGCTGATGTAGGAACTTTCCTTCTCAGATCATGAATTAATGAAGGAATCGTACTGTTTCTGGGAGAGTGATACTGCTGCACCACCACTTATACTTGACGATGAGGACAAGTTCACCCACAGAAGGCACATCTACCAGTCCACCCCCAATTCTACATGGGCAGAGAGTGACAAAATTCCAATAAAAATTTGTCAGCTTCCCTGAAAAATGGCACGATGGAAATAGAGTTTAATTCCAGAAGTTATTTTGTCCAATTACTAGTAGAACACAGGCACGGAATTTTATTCAGTTGGCCCTTTAGTGGCCAAATGACTTGTGTTCACTTAAAGCTAAACCAAAACCGTCCAGACAGGCTGCAGTGTCTCAAAGGCTTGAAGAGAGAGAAGGAAGTCACCTATTACTTAGCAACTTGTCCTAATTGGTAATTATGCTCATCTTTTAAAATAAAAGTGTATACACCCCATTTTAAAGTTATTTGGATTTCTTCTTCAGCTCTTGGGCCTTTCAAGTTCACTTGAACTGAGGGCATTTCATCCAAAATCTAGGAAAAGTTTTAAGTGTTTGGTACCCACTCTTGGAAGATCATAATAGTGGGACACTCCTGGGAAGTGAAAGTGGTCTTGTTCACTTTTTTATAGTGACCAGCAGTTTGTAAAACTCATCAGGGACTGCAAGTATCACATTTGCTTAGCAAGGCTCCGTAAAGTACCTTTGCCATGCTGGAGCCCTTCCAGGGCAAGTGTCAGTACAAGTCTGCTAGTCAGTGCCACACCACCATTGACTTCAAACTAAAGCCACTTCTTCCCACCTCAGTCAATAGCACTGGATGAGCACTCATCAAGGCAAGGGATTCTGGCTTGCACAGCCAGCCAGTTCCAGTCCTGTCCATCTCATTAATGCAAATTAAGAACTTCATTTTACCCAGGGCTGAGCTGCCACCACTCCTCCCTTCTCCTGTTTGTACGTTATCATGGCTGAAGTTTTTTGCCTTGCCATGAATGAGTCTCCTCTTTTTTTAGAAGAATCTCTCATTATAAAAGGCTGTGGTTTTTCTCCCCTCCTTCAGGCATCTTCATTACTGGGTAGTTTAAAAAAACAACAACAAAAGCATAGTGCAGTGTGCCAGTCAGTAGTGAAATTATGAGAAGTGTAATCTACTCTCCCCACCCTAACGGGCTGATGAGTAAATAACTGTCAGGCCATTGCACTGAGCTATCGACTGGAGCTTCCCACAGAGCAGATATGCTGCATAGGTACCTGCTGCTAAACAGAAGGGATCAATATAGGAAACTTCTGAAAACAATACAGAAAGGTTTCAGGTTTTTAAGATGCTTTCTCTCATGTGCTGGGGCAGAAAACGTTCATTGCTACATCAATCTTCATTGTTAGATCACACCTCCCACCCTGCTTCCTGCCTTTCACCTTGAAAAGGTTAAACACGTTCTGTAAACACATAGTCCCCTGGGACAGAAAAGGCTAATTAGCAAGAAGTGTAGTTTATAGCAGATATTAAAGCAGCTGGCTGAGATAACTTCACCTGCAACAAGTGCTCCAGAGAAAATTCCCTCAAAGATTTAAGCCTTATCTTCTTGCCCCTACACAACACAGCCATCACATCGCACATGTTGGCTTCCTATTCTACCAAGAGCCAAAGCTTGAAATTGCTTTACTTCCAAAAGCTTTGGAGGGGCTCCTCCACTGCGTGTCATGCTGTGTCACTCCCCCGTTTTCCACACTATCATCCTTCATTTAGTACGAAACTTTCAGGGCAAGACTTTTATCTTCTGCTGCATGTTTCATTTTTTTTTTACCTTTCTTTTCAAGTTGAAAAGTTCTCTCCCCTTCTAGACCTCAAAGTATTAAATTTTCTGTCCTCTGATCCTATTATTTACTTGGATGGTCCAATTTTCTCAACACTTCTCATAGCTTTGCTTTTGTCCTCACCTCTTCTTGTTGAAGCTAGGTACTGACACAGATGTCAGCCTTGAATACCAATTTTGAAGTTTCCAGCACAGAACCTTTTTTTCTTTTCATAAAATTACTTTTCATTTGAAGTCTTATAATCTTTTTTTTTTAAAGCCCACTTACACTCACTAAAATGAGAATGAAACATTTCTTTTTTCATGAAAAAAAATTTCAATTGACATAGCTCGTCTTTTAAAAAATTCCAGAGTATGAATAATTGCAAAGATCTTACTTCATTTGGTGATCTAAAAAAAATTCAAATTCAGGGAAATTCTTACAAAATGTTAAATCCCATGGTACTGTAAAAATAAAGAGACTTGAAAGTTACGTGATTATCATTTGATGAACTCACAAGCAGCTATACCTGAAACTTCAAGTGAATAGCACGTATCTCCAGACAAACAGCTAGTGACTTGAGTCCCTATTAGATACTGTGTCTAAATCAACAACATATGGAAGCGCTGTTCTCCTTCCTACAGAGCTGAGATTCTGTAAACACAAACCATAAGGTTTGTCTTATATTTATGCATTGTCTCTTACTGAGAGCAATTCTGACATAAAAACACTATCATGTTTCTATGGACTAGTATTATTGATATATTTAAATATTAAGTTGACCACAAATAAAAATAAGTTTTCCCATCAGAAAATGGGGTCTGTAGTATTTTTTAAAGGAGTAATAATTTGGATAAAGTTTTTCAAATGGGAAAATTCAGGAAAATGTTTGGGTCATGTCAAACAATATGGTAGTTTTGAAACACAGAAAACTTTTGCTTCCATAGAGAAACCTGATGAACAACACATTTTCAAAAAAATGGTTATTAAGTTTTCAAAATCAGCACAAGTTTCCATCTTGACATCTTGATCTGCAACAGAGAAAAGTTTCAGCACATCAGAGTTTTCTGCAGGACCAAAGCTGTATTTGGTGATTTGCTGTAACAATTCTTTAAGGCATATACATAGCTTCACCACTGCTGTCCTGTTTTTTCAGAATTTGTTGTATACTCTGGATATTCGGCTTCATCCCATACCTCAGAAGGCTGTCATTGCAACAGTTATTTTAAGTAATATCAACCTTTTCTTGCTCAAACTTAATAATTAAAGATAGAAAAGGGCAGTGGATTAGACAAGACATTCTACCCCTTCCTTTTACACTGCCCCAAATCATTTTATCACAGGGAAGATATTTTAAGCAGAATGGTACTTGTCTCCATTAAAATGCAGCAGAGGAAATTTTAAAAATTATCAAGGGGACACACTGAGACCTTCACATTAAGCAAACAAGAGAACTTGATGTACAATTCAGAAAACAGGGAACAAAAAGAAAGCATAGACAAGATAAAAGGGATAACAGCATACAGAGGATGAGTTATCAAACAGAAGACCTTGAAGCAAAGCATATTTTGTTCATTTCAATAAAGAACATAAGATTCCACAGAAGGAGATGGAAAAAGATTATTATTTTCTCCTCTGACAGATTCATGCTTGTAGCTTTTTAAAATTTATTTTTATATAGCTGCTCTATAATCAATTCCCTCCTTCAGTCTCCACTCCCAACCTATAGATCTCAAGCCCAGAAGCTAGTGTGCAGTTGAAGTTATTCAGTTAGGAGATACTGTCAGCTATGAAATTTAAAAAAAAAAAGAAAAGAAAATAAGAAACTTGGAAACTGCAAGGTATCTTTAAAATGAACAATGGACAACACAGCAGCATGCACTGAAAGCTATTTCATAGTGCCAGTATCTAGACTGTTAAACTTGATATAAATAACTGGGTTGCAAAAAGAAAAAAGTCTTTATTCTTAAGAAACAATTCATTGCAATCTAGATTCCCAACCAATCATTCAAGCATGGGTCAAAAAGCAGAAAATACTATGTTCTTTAAATCCTAGTAACATTCAGCACTTGTTGTAAGGGCTCATTTTTAAGATTTTGTTGCATGGATTAAGTGGATAGATGTAATGCAGAGCATGATCTCAACATCTACTAATTAAGGAGAAACACACCCACATTTTCTCGGTGAACATGAAAGTGATATATGACCACAGAGAATGGGAGGGACCATGAAAACTGCCAACCTCTCCTTCGGTATATCAAGTAGCAAAAACAAAAAAGTGAAAAGCAGCTGGAGACCAACCAGGACCTTGCTCAGCATTAGAATCTCACCAGGTTTTTCTTCACATTTCTTTGTGAAAGTCACCTTCCACACAAGGCAACTCTTGGAGAGCACCTGTGAAAATGATGATCAATAACAGTAGAAGGAAAGACGAAAGAACTGATATAATTCTCTTCCCATCACCTCGGGACACAGTGCTAATAGACAAGGAAGAGCTACGATGTCTACAATCACAAAAGGATAATCCCCCTGTCAAACAGAATGCCAGCAGACATCAGAATATTAATCAAGGAAAAGCTTTTCTGGTGCTCCTGGATGTGATTTGTATTACACTGTTGATGTCTAGGGTACAAAGGTTTTACTGCCATAAATCTGAAGGTGCCATGTGTTTTCCTGCAGTTAGGATCCAAGACAAGTTGGCTTTTTGCCTGTGCGCTGGTTTTGGCTGGGGTAGAGTTAATTAGCTTCCCAGTAGCTACTGTGGGGCTGTGTTTTGGATTTGTGCTGGAAACAGTGTTGATAACACAGGGATGTTTCAGTTATTGCTGAGCAGTGCTGACACAGAGTCAAGGCCTGTTCTGCCTCTCACCCCACCCCACCAGCGAGCAGGCTGGGGGGGCACAAGAAGCTGGGGGGGGACACGGCCGGGACAGCTGACCCCAACTGACCCAAGGGATATCCCACACCGTATGGCGTCATGCTCAGCATATGAAGCTGGGGGAAGAAGGAGGAAGGGGGGATGTTCAGAGTGATGGCGTTTGTCTTCCCACGTCACCGTTAGGCGTGATGGAGCCCTGCTTTCCTGGAGATGGCTGAACGCCTGCCTGCCGACGGGGAGGAGTGAATGAATGCCTTGTTTTGCTTTGCTTGCGTGCGCGGCTTTTGCTTTACCTGTTAAACTGTCTTTATCTCAACCCACGAGTTTTCTCACTTTTACCCTTCCGACTCTCTCCCCCAACCCACAGTGGGGGGAGTGAGCGAGCGGCTGGGTGGGGCTTAGTTGCCAGCTGGGGGCCCATGGATAGTATCATCACAACTGTATTTCCAAAAATTGGATATGCAGGGGGAACAAAAGAGACTCCTCTGTATTTGAGACTTCAGCTGACATACATCAATCCTATAGCTAGTGGTGGTAGCCAACATTAATCAGAGCTGCAAGATGGCAGATTCAAAAATATTTAAAACACCTACATGCAGGCACTTTTTCTGACAGCATATAATTAGGCTGAGAAATTCATTGGCCACTGGATGCTCATCGAGGCTGAAACCATCAATCAAAGTTGAAGAGGGAGTGGACATCAGACAGTTATGTAGTGGTACAGATGACCCTAATGCTTCAAAGGACCACTAAATCTCCACTTTCTTGTCTTAAGCCAATTTTTTTTGTGACTAGACATTAGGACAAAGCTTTAAGGCAGGGAAGAGGCAGCAGTTTATTCCTCATCCTAGCACGTGGAGAATTTTCTTCTGGAGTACTTTGTTACAGGTCAGGATACTAGCAGGATGTACTAACTAGATGGAGGCACAAGCTGGCAATCGCCACATCCACAAATAATTCCCACAATTTCTTGTTAATGCACTATGACATTGTTCCCGCTATGTACCAGCTGCTGTTCAAATAGGCAAAGAAATATTCTGCATTCCCTTGTGTGGTAGGCAGGTATTTATGTAAAGTTGCTGCCTTACAATACGCAGTACAAAAGCCCCCAATGTCTTTTGCAGCCTTCCACGACCCTGCTCAGGGAGTGCAAGTTCTGACGGCTTTTGCCGAAGTGAAGCTGTGAATTGTGGTAATGAGGTCTCTTCCCTCCTTTCTCCCAGGCACTCTTGTAGACTCCTTTCCAACTGGAAAGATCACAGGAGAGGAAATGTTGGTGGGCTGCTTCTTTGCAGGACTGGCCACAGTCCAGACCCAAGCATCTGTTAGAGAGCTCACTATTGCTCTTTTCATAACAGATTTGGCTGGTAAACCTGGTTAACAGCTGCATAAGCTATGCTTGTGATCCATACAATTAATTTGCAACTGGCAAACCTGTCACTGTTCATCACTAGATGACAGCAATGCACTTCTGTGCATGCCTTGAACTGTTACTAAGGGCTTGACTCCAAGCAGCCTTGTATGGTTCTGTGGCCTGTTTCCCTGCCACAATCACAGCTACATCGGAAAATGATGAGAAGAGGATGCACCTGGGGAGAAAACTCTGCGTGGATGAAGTGCCACAGTCTCAAAGGGAGAGAAGACACCAGTTCAGTAAAATACAAAGTAAAAATAGTGGTGGGGCTCAGCATTTACCCCAAAGCAAAGACTGAAATATTAGCTCCCTTCCTCTCATTACCACAGGGAGCACACTCAGAGGAACTTAAGGCAACTGCACTACACTGTGTCATACATACGACTTTCCTACATCCATGGCACAAGGGCTGATGCTTGTTGCAATATAAGGCAGAGACATGAAAAGTAAGAGCAACTTCTAACCACGTGATGCCGTACGACTCTCATGACCAGGAATAAACATGCTGTACTGCAGGAAAGGGTTACCACAGGAGGAATGAAGCCTGCAGTAGCAACTCCTGCCTTCCCCTCCTGCTCCTGGATGCAGCACAGCGACTATCAGTTGTGCCGGCAAGACCATTTGAGTGACTGCACTGTGAAAAAGTTGGTCTGGAAATACAGTGTCCTATAGCAAGCAACCTGGCCAATCTGTATTTTCTCAAGAGGTTACAATTTAAACTAAAGGGTGTATGCAAGTGAGCTCACAGATGGAGATGGGAGGTAGAGGAGGAAGAGAAACAAATACAAAACCCCAACCAAAACAAACAGACTGGATGCATGACCAATTCACAGCCAAACACTACTTCAACTGAGGCAACAATCATTTAATCCTCCAATTTCCATAGGAAGGCAGTCTATAAATTTAGCTGCATGCATACATATGTATACCCACATTCACATAAATCCTCGGTGAGAACAAGGAACATGAGTATCTGCAGCTTCTGTGATTCCTCGCCCTTCTGGTGAAAAAAAGAATAATTTCTTCTTATTTATACCTATGACAAGCCATTTATTTACACACAGTTTTTTCATACTCCCCTTTTTTCCTTCTCACCTGATATTTTGCCTTTGCTCTATAGTTCTTCATTTATGATAGTTATTTTAATTCTGAAGTTACATTCTGTAAGACTGTTTACCCCAAAGGTAAGTCAAGCTCTTGACCACTTGAGGTCATTAGAGACTCCATAGCAAGAAAATTATTTGTGAACAAGAAAACTTCATTTTCTCTACCTACAAGGAATGGCTGTACCTCTGATAAGACAAAACAAAACAGCTATAGGAGCATGGAGAAAGGTTCAGCTGAGAAAAAGAAAAGATTTGTGTTTGTATTACTTCTGTAATATCAAGTTCTCTGGGTTATCCACCTGCAGGTGTCAGGGAACCATGCATTCTTTCTCCCTCACTTTAGTATAATCATCTGTGGTTATTTCTTTCTGGAATGGGATCATCCACTAACAAGCTGGTCATTTTGTTCCAGTGGAACCCATCAGCCAGAGGCGCACATCCTACGTAAGATACCTTTATTGATTCCTCATCCTTACAGGAACCAAATCATCTGAAAAAAGCTTATAAAGAAAGCTGCCATATTCACCTTCATGACAATTACTCTCACAGAAGTCACTTGTTTCAGAAACAAGGAGAGTAGTGAAAGTAATAAACATACAAGTTTAGCATGGCAGCCATACTATGGATGCTTAGGCTAGCAATATTAATTTATAGATTTTTTTTTTTTTCCTTCTCAGTCATCAACCCTCAAATCCATAGCAACTTCTCAGATAGCCCCTCAGTTCCTTGGAAGGTCTAACAGGGCCCAGTCTGACTTTCCAGTAGGCAAGATTTGTGTGTACAGGTGTAGGAAGACACAAAGGAAAATGATGTTGGGCTGCTCAAGGAGCTAAGCTTCCTATAAATTGTATCTGGGCTGCTCTCTACAACACAAGTACAACAGGTTACAAAGAGTTGAATCCTTGTTTTTTTTGCAAAACAATACAAGTTATTTTAGACCTTCTTCTACAGAAAATGAAGATCATCCTGGGATAGCCCCAACCCTCTTCAAAATGAACTTGATCAGTTCTTCACTGAGTGAACCCAGATGGCTCTGACAAACTCTGTTCTTACCCTGAGTGTCTGTCTTCTGGTTTTATAATCGTGCACAACTTGTGGTGTTTCATTGATCAGTGCAGTATGTGATCCAGAAGACCTATACCAAATTGTAGAGTTCCTTCCTGCTTCTTCTACATTTCCATTCTCCCTTCTGCTGCAAACTTCCCTGTTTTGTTCATTCCCCTCCCCACCTGCATCTAAACTTGCCCCTTACCCCAGCTTCTGGTCTGCAGGAAATCTCTTTTCCAACAAGAGTGGCACTCATTCCCACAGCCCATTCAGTATCTGGTATTTTAGAAAATGAAATTTCTTAAGAAAACATCAGACGATATCATTGTGCTTAAAGGATGCTAATGATTGGTAGGGGACTGACTACTTCCTATAATGAAAGGGAATGTGGAACAGACTTCAGTGTTTGCAGCTCATTGGGGAAGTGTTGTTGTTTTCCCTCTTTAAATAAATTTTGAAAAGACGACAGGTGAACTCTAACTGCAACTCCCTCTGTAGGCAATAAAGCATCTGATGGAATCGCTGCACATCTGTGAGTGAAGTGATATGGATTAATCAACATACAACATCATCTATATGGAAAGTATTAAAGCCTCCCTTGGATTGCTTTGCAAGAACATCCTCTGGATATTTATATCTCAGACTTTATTTGCTCCTTGTCTTTTGGGGTGATGGATGAAGGTTAGAAAAACAAATCTCAGTGCAGAATTTTCCTTTGGAAAATACTTGCCCTAACCTTGCACACTGTACATAAGGGTTGATAAAAACACGTTCATTTTCTCCATTGGTTTTCATTCATGTGACAGTAGGGAGAGTACTGGCTGGCAGTTTGACGTTTTCCGTCTCCACACCCCCAAATGGAAAATGTGTAAAACTGACATTTTTCAGAGAAAAGGTCTGCTTTACCATAAAAGTCTTCAGTTAGAGTTTTGTAATTATTAGAAAGCCCATTTTAACATACACTGGAAATTTCGAAAGACGTGATTTCACATTAGTTTTGACAATATGAAAGTGCAAAACTGAGATACTTTCAAATGGTTGAAATTAACAAAATAGTGCTTTTTTTTTTTGGAGTGGGAAGAAGTTCAGCAAATACCAGGTTTTGATTTATAAGTTTAAAGAGATATAATTTTTGTCCAATAAAATACACTTAAATGAAACCTTATTAAAGATCTTGGAACTATAGAGGAAGTAATGTTTGTCTCAACACAAACATCATTTGATTAAATTATAGGGTATACTAGGAGGTATCAGTGTTGGTGTCACCAGTACTCTCAACTGATTTGCTTTAAAACTTTGGTTTTAACAGCACCTTCCACTGAGTTTTGAGATAGTCCTGCAAGCTTCGGAGGACTTCCTTGAAAGAATAGCAGCCTGTTGTTTGGTGCGTCACATGAGCTGTCTTGTGTCATGTAGGACTGATTTCAGCCATCTTTCTCTAAAATTCAGTTTTGTCAAAAGACCTACTAAAGAAACATTCAATTTGAACCATGATATAATAGTAAGTCTTCAAATTCCAATCTAAATTTATCCAGAGCCAGGTTATACAGGATTTAGTTTTGTGCCAACATTGTTCTCTAGCTCAAATAGGTATTTCTCTCTTATATTTGTAGTTCCTTCTTCTAGATGAATCTTCTGCACCTTAAAACTACTTTTCAGCCTACCTAGCTCAACAAATAGGCCTATTCATCAACTTATCCTCTGAAATGTTCCTAATTCTGAACATGGTTCAAATGCCAGATCAAATCTTTCTAAATAAACCTACTCATAAATCTTTGTAGGTAAACATCTGTCACACACCTAAGTAAACTGAAGGGAAAAGGAAATTCATGGCCAGTCAGTTACTTGCTTTACTCAATTTCTCTCTGCTGGTTCATCTCTCTGGTTGCCTACAGCTTGGCAGAGACAGAAAGCACCATTTGTAGCAGCCAGCTCTGACTGCATTTGAAAGGGTTTGCTAACACGACCTTTTTATGCCAGCTTGAGGACACAGAACAAAGCCAAAAGGGAGATGTTTGTGAGACAGAGACAAGTACTTCATCAAATACCACTAGTAGCAGGACACGTTCAAGGGTATGCCAGTGAGAGGAATCCCCAAGTCCAAATCTAGCAGTGATTTGAGCAACGAAAAGAACTGGTAAAGATGTTTAATCCCGTAACAGACCAGCAGCCAACCCCTAAAAACCAGAGCTCAGAGAGGAGTTTAATTTCTGCAGTCACGGCACTGCTGCAGGTACCAAAGCAGCTGGTACTACCAGTGCTGGAGAGAAGCCACTGGACACAGTAAACTGATTCAGTTTTTACATATCTTCCTCAGCTAATTCTCACACGTACTTTTCTGTTTAAATCAACGTGATGATTAGGAGTGACTTGCTTGTGGCAGGACTGCAGGAGTTTATTAATATCACATAACAGAAAAGAAATAAAGGGGCGCTAGGGAATCTTACAGGCCACCAGAAACACGCTGCTCTGTCTTAGGGGCTTGCTTCTGTTATACTGATAAATTATGTCTCTATTGCTTGTCAGCTACAGGATAAAACAGGGCATCTTTATTAGCAACAATGTACTCTAATTGGAATTTTAAAAGAAATTACTTGCTTAAGAGCTTACTCAACACTATTAGGGAAATGCATTACTTTGTGTCACAGAATGGAAGGGACTGTTTTAGTAGTAACAGCCTATTTTGACTAAATTTATCTCTGTATCCTGACAGTGTATTGTTGATTTAGCGCTATGCCTGTCAGTTATCTTAGAATGGTAATTCTGTCTTCCAGCTGGGGAATAAAGCTTTAATAAAAATATTTATGGAACACATGATTTTTCTTAACGATGCCCAAGTTGGACAGACTCAACTTACACTAGCTAAGCAAAACATCACCCAAAACAATTACAATCAATTCTTTTCAAATCTATCAGCAGTTAGACTCGAAACATTAACAAGTGACAAACTGGGAACACTTACAGCAGAGTCACTGAAATTAAACCAGCATAAGTGAAAAGATGTACTATTCAGAAATCTGAAAGCGCTATGCTGCAACTGCTTGGACTATGCATCCTTAATACCTTACGCTGCTTTGGTCATGTCTTTTGACTCAAATGCTCAAAAAGTCACTGCTTGACAGTTCCAAGAAAGTGACGCTTAAGAGCGTGGTCAGGAGAAATAAAGTAAAAACAACAGACAAGATTCAGCAAAGAGACCATTCATCTTTCACAAATGAGCGGGTGGAGAAACCAGTGCAGAATTACAAAAACAGACAAAGGAAGAACCAATTGAGCAAAGACCATATGGTCCAGAGACACCATTGCACCATCTGCCTCCATTTGCAATGGAAATGGCAGAGTTGGGAGTAAATCTATCTTTTGAGCAGTGGCTGGACGGCTCCTCACCCCATAGGGATTACTGCCCTCTGAAACAAGACATTCCAGGAAGAACTATCCTTGTTTACTTAAAAAAAGGCTTATGTTCCAGCTTTTGGCTGCTCTCATCTAAAGCCTTGCTATCTTGCTTCCATCCAAGTCGCACATCTCACAAAACATAACTGGCAGTCCTAAATCAGGGATAACTTGCTGTGACAACTAAAGTAACCTTTGCAGTTGGCTGACAGTCAACAGATACGGCTATAAGATTCACAGAAGTGTCAACTGAAAAAAAAATGAGTTTCAGCAGCACTAATATGTTTACAACTTAAATGAAGGTTTATATTTATCCAGGAAACAGCAAAGAAAATGGATGAAAGGATGAAGTGAATGCTGTTCCCCCAGGGCTGAGGCTATTTTAGAGGTAGATTATCTCTAACTTTCTCCATAGGAAAAGCTAAAGATGATAGCCGAACCTGATTCCATAATCCTATTTTGTGAAGTTTAAATACTCATCAAAAGCTTTTGGAAAAGAACAGTATTTTCTCGACAGCTAATCAACCAAGGACTATTGCTTATCTCTAGGAATGACCAATCTGTTGTTGCAGTGTCAGCTTTTATTTGAGGAATACACCACAGTACATCAATGCAGATGTGCAGGCATGCAAACTATTCTATCTGACAACTGTCATCTTCAATTATTCTTTTCCTACCTACCTCAGTCTTCTTGTCTTAATCTGTTGTAATGAATTCTAAAATCCCCCCTGGGGATCTTGGCATCTTGTAAAAATCCCTGGCAAAAAGGGATTCCAGCCTGTCTCAAGTAGATCTGTGACTTGATGCAATTAGTACACAATTGCACAGAAGCAGCTTGAAAGAGAGAAAGGAGTACAAACCACACGTGCACAAGTGTAGCCCAGAGACCCGTTTATGTGCATTTGTAAGCTGTATTGCTATAAGTTAAAAATGATATTTAAAATTACTCTTAATTTTTTCCCCAGCTTTTGTCTCCAGCAAGCAAGTTCAGCATAATCTCACATAGGGATGTTAAAAGAGGGGTAGCAGGTGGTTCCAGTGGTACTCTTCCTTCTTCTAAAACCATATGAAGACTAAGCTCTGATGCAATAGGAACACACACAGACTAGAAGCAGAGTCCAGGCAGCTACTATAGCACCGAGTTGAGCTCACCTCAGAAAATCCTGTGAAAAACCCACGGGGAGTTGAAGTAACATTAATTCATTTTCAACAACTTGGAAATCAATCGATAGATTTGTACTATTGGCAGGGAAGATTCAGTCCACCTGACTTCTGACAGAGCTGCTGGAGAATAGCAGTTTGTCTTTTCAGGAGAAAATTTTGTTTGAATATAAGCCCAAGGAATTCTCTCTGTGAAAATAGATCATTCTGATATTCAGCTGAATGTCTGCCATTAAAAGAAAAGCATACACTTCCTCTCTCTTGAGGTCATTGTTATTCCTAGCAGCTTTGAAGGATCTCCATAGCAAGGTAGTTCAGGTTTTAGTTCTGCCAGGTGATACAATTCATGTGCATCTTATATCGCAACCTGAACCACACAGACTTTGAGGAGGCAGAGTGCTTGTGTTGGAAGAATTTTAAGCACCCTTAGGGTTATTACAGGTATGATCTAGAAAGCTTGCTGCATAAACAACCTCCAATGCCAGTGGGAGAACCGTGATACACTAAACTGTCTTGAATCCCAGAATACAGGAAACTAATCTTTTAAGCAGCATTTAATTCTCTTCCCTTCACACCAGAATTACCTATTCTGTTTAAGAACAGATTATTACTTTCCCAGTTTCTTCACATTCAATATTCATTATAACCTGATCAATACACGACCCTTGTCCCCTTGCAATCAGCTTTGCCAATAGCTCCAGTTGCATGATAAATTCTTGTATTTCTTAAGCCTTTAACACTTTGCTGTTAGTTACACTGTTTAGCACACCAGATCACCTACTGATGCAAACTTCACGCACACCCGTCCCTAGAGGACCTCAGTTTTCTCTGGGAAAGATGAGTTTACAACTGAGAAATTCTTGAAAATAATTTCTGATCCTCATACCTATAAGAAGCAAGTTGATTCCATGCAAGAACTGCTCCATATGCTTTTATTTCAGAATTACATCACTTGGTAAATATGAATGGATATTTACCAGATACATAAGGTGTGCAGAAACCAAGTCTTCATGAACAAAACAAGTGAGGGAGGGAAGTGCTTCTCAAAGATTAAAACGCAAATAAAATTATTTTGACATGTCTAACTGTTTCTGTACTCTGGCTTGATTTGAATATTAAATAACTTAATTAGATGACTGTGGTAAGTATAAGAGACTAGAATGGAATTCTATAAAGACTCTCAAGCAGCTATTATTATTATTCTTATTTATGCTGCTTTACGCCTTGCCCTAACTGCACTAATAACAGAAGAAATAAGTACTGCTATTGTCTTCGTATATCTGTTCTGCTTTCAGAACAATTTTATTTTTCCCTCCTTCCTCCAAGATATAACTTCATTTCCAATTACTGTTTTCTGTTCCATTTCCTTTCCATTAGTTTTTTTTAAGAACAGGAAAAAGATGAACTCTATGCTGTTTTGACTCTGCATGGTCATCCTTAGTCATGTGAAGCTCTCAGCTATTTTCAGCATACGCAAGTTTCTCGGGACCCAGCTGATATACTCACTTTATTTCCTTCGCAGGGTCTTCTGAATTTCTTTGTTAACATATATTTTAAACAATATAGTTTGTGTTAAACAGTGAGGTTGTCAGACAACAAAAGAAGTCAGCTTTTTGTGTACACACAGCTATGTGACAAAACGTGGTCCCTGCGGCAGGGAAGCAATACGTCTGCATTAACACAGCCTTACACCTAGGCCTGATAACTGCACCACAGGATGCCTCAGTACTGGCAGAGCAGTGCATTAACACAGCTATGCTGCTTCGGGGTCCAAAAGTAATGCTCACGTCCCTCCGAGTATCACAGCACTGTGCCAGGTAGAACAACAACAGTACAGAAAAAACTCAGACTTTCAGTTGTGCTTTCTAGAGAGATAATAATAGCTCAAGCACACAATTAGGCAAATTAGCAATTGTTTTAAACCTGAACTACATCAGCAACAGAGAGATTTTGAGACTGTACATTAATTAAAGAGATGAAAAGCTTTTAAAGACTAATTCTTATTTTCTACATTTTTATACCTTGCCTTCATTACCAGAAAGTTGTAGTTACTCTGCTTTGAGTGCCACCTTTCAGTGTTCATTTATGTACACACACTGCCCACTACTTCTTGCGCTTAAGTTTACAGGAGAGAGTATTCTCTGCCTCTATTGACTGCCTTTTTCGGACTTGGAAAACCCAACCATAAATTGACCTGTTCTTAGTTAAGGCAATCCTTCTGCTTTACAGTTACCACAGGCAGCAACATTTAATCACCTACTTGAGTTTATTCATTTTCGTTTAGGCATGCTGCATCTCCATCATGCTGTAACTGATGTGGTCCAGGAAGTCATTTGTTCTAAATAGGGGTAAGCATCCTTGGCATTTGTAAGGCAGTTATCACCATCAGGTGCTTTCATTGAAATCACAGGGCAAACTACTCATTACAACTGCAATGCATATCAAGCTTAATTTCCAACATGATGTAAATCAAATGTATCATCTTGGGCCACAGAACAATACATTTACCTGCCTGGTTTCAAGGTTCATCTTCATTAGAACTTGTGTTCCACAGTTAGCTACAATAAATCAGCTCTACCAAAAAAAGGCTCCAGTAGCAGCAGGTTTCCAGCCTTTGTTTTAACTCATCTCTACCTGTAATTAATGCTTCATCATTGTCCTTGAGGGAGAACATCTGTTTCACAGATCATGCTAATGCTTGGTTAAATACAACTGTCTTTACTGTTCCCAAAAACAAATGTTTAGGATCTGCCAAATATTGTAGCAGATCTTTCAGGAGGTTTTTACAACCTTTTTCCTAGACTCTTTACCATTCCCTTTGCAGATCCCAAGCAACTTTTTTTATTTTCATTAACTGTTAAGGAATTACCATCTTACTTTCACTGCCTAGAGACAGAGCTGCAGTATGAGACCATTATCATTATTATGTTTTCATTATTCTCAATTACACTAAGCTACAGTCACAAGTGGTGCATGATATCACCATTAGCATCACACCCATTATTCCTGAGGAAAGTAAAGTGTGAAGATAATTAGCAAAGGGACACTAAGACTTGTAACAAGCATGCATTTCTCAGTGTAAGAGTTTCAAAGCTCTTCTATCCTTGAATACAGTACTTTTGCCTACAGACACAACGCAGAAAGGGCAGTCAACTCTGACCTCAGTTTGCTTACCTGCTTCCCTTCCAAATTGCACTGAACTCCAGCAGCTTCTCTTTTACTCTGGGGAGCAGTGTCTTACAAGATTGCCAGTGGTGCCAGGAGTATGCCTCTTCACGGATAGTGCCAACAATTCCAATTTGCAGAGATGGTGGTATCACTGAAGTGAAAAGAAATGCCACTGATTAGCTTCAGAGACCAACACTAACCTAGCTGAGCATAAAGGGAAACAGCCAAACAGCTCTCCCATAAACTATAATCTTCAGCTGAAAGATAACAACAAAGAGTGAGAGACAGCAGCTTCCTAAATCATTCTGGCTTGATCAGCATGAGGTTGTGGTTTTGATTTTTTTTTTTTTTTAAATCTGCCCACAGTTCAGACTATGTAAATGACAAAACAATACTTCAGTGACATTGATGCTAAGGTCACAGTGAAACATTCACTGCAGAACAGGCTGTGGTACTTGAAGATATCAAGTCCCTCCATTCCAAAGGAGTTTGATTTTTTTAGCACTGACAAGGATGAAAAGGATGGTGGTTTATCAGCCTAGCTCAGCTGCAGAGACAAAACCCGTGGTCAATGATCACGCGTGATAAGACTTGAGTAATTTCTTTCTTTTTGTAGTTGCTTTTCTTTCCTTACTATAAAATACCGATGCCTTCCCTGATCTCTACCTTCTCACCATAGCGCATGAAAGACAAGTGAAACCAAAAGACACACCATGGTCTAACAGGGCAATCCCATGCAACGCCAGGAAAAAAACACGGACTGTTTTGCCACTCCTGTGCAGGAAAACAGCAGCTGTGACACTCCAAGCTTATGGCACCTGGCTAAGCTCTCATGAAGCTGAGGGTGGAGCACAAACAGCAGGTCAGGCTCTAATTTACCCTCTTCAGTAACCATTGTCTGGGCTTCACTGACTCACTTCACCTTTCTGCTTGCCCCACAGCGTATGTAGAATGGGGCTAAACAATAGGGGTGTAACAGCTGTACTGAGGCAGCCTCCTGAATCAAGTCTAGGCCTATGCTATTGTTGCAAACACATCATAGAAATCTCATTCATTAACACAGCTTACAAGTACTTAGATTGTTTGCCCCACTGTAGGTATTACAAGGCTGGTTCAGAACCTCATTCCTCTAATGGTTAAAAAAATAACTTTTTGCTGTACCTTACTAACAGAAGCACTGGGAATTAATAAATTCCTAGTGCCTACATGACACTGATCTTCACTATGTTACAGATGTGCTGAAATAATAGAAGAAAGTATTTAACAACCAATATCCCACATTTCTGGGAGATGCTTAACACCTGCTTCCTATCATCCCACTCTACAAGTTGCTGGTACTTTCAAGTAAGGTCACACAGCACTAGCATCTTCAGAAAATTCCCAGCTTAGATCGTAGGAATGTAATATATTTGAGAGATGTTTCATTCTCATACAGGATGAAAAAGAGCATGCACTCAAGGAAACGTTGGTTAGGACATTCTGAGCTAACAGAATGACAACAGCCAACACGTCTGTTGTCAAGACACAAATTATATTTTAACTGCAAAGTGAAAGCAACCAACAAGAGGATAATTCTAATGATCAGAGATTGCAAAGGTTACAGTCTTAGAATCAAATAATCATATTGCCAGCAGAACCATTTCAAAGAAAGTATAAATAGCACCTCATTAGCAGAAACTCAAGGAGCCAGAGGTTAGCGAGAGTTAGAGCCCAGCCAGATTTGTAACAACATTTTCAAATTAAACCCTTCATTTAGAATATCCAGACAAAGTAGAAGTTGAGTTTTACAGCCCCTGTACATTTGTTACCTTAATCAGGTATCAGTCATCATTTTCTCTCTAGTATACCACAAAAAGAAAGATTTCCCCTCTCTCTCCCTTTTATATGCATACAATTGTCCAGTGTTCTCAGGTAAAAGCTTTAATTGTTAGTACGTGGCAAGCATGACAATGGGAGGATTTGCACATCCCGTGTTTCTTAGACAGGAAACAAGCCCTGCAATCCAATTAGCTGCCTTTGATGGTAACACCTTAATTTCCAACCCTGGGTAAAACTCTTTCAGGTAAGCCACTTTGTGCTTTGAGCTCCCACTGTGCCTGGTATTTATTTGTCACTGTCAAAAAAAATGCCAGGAACTAGCATATTTTAACTCTGAAAGTTAAAAAGTAAGGGTATTACAAATGGAGCTAATAACTGCAGAAGCAGTCACAATCCCGTTCCAAGCTTCTATTGGATTAGTCACTGTAGACTTAGTACAGACAAGTATAATTGAGCAATCACATGGCAGGGATTTTTGTGAGGGAAGAGTCTGTTATGATTTCAGACACCCAAGGAAGAGCAGGAGCAAGCTAAGAGGATTCTGCGTCATCCCAGCAAGGGAGCAAAAAAGCACCATGTGATCGCACATCAGTGGTCCACCTCCGCCAGTCAGCCAACTGACAGACTGACAGGTTCGTGCTCTAGAGCCTCGAGTTGTTTTGTCCAAGGCATTTAGCAGAAAGTTACCGCATGTAACTGTAAGAGTATAAGGGAAGGAAGATGTTAAGCTATTGTCTCCTTCTAACAAGGAAATTCAACTGACTATTATTTCAGAAATAGTGAAAGCAATTTCTGCTTAATTCCTTTAGAAATTCAGGTCTGACTCCTCTTAGTTACACCAACCTGCAGGCAAGCTTTTCTGAAGCCTGTAAGGTAGTGAAAACAAGAGACTACACAAACAGATACTGGGATCTACAAAGCTTCTTACTATTTTTTTTCTCTGAAAGGCTCCACATGACAACGATCACGTACAATACTCATGCATCAAAGAGCACCCCATAAGCAGACATAAGTTTTAACTACAGCGCACAATTACCATGTACCTCCCATCCCGGTATCTCAACTTTGACTTGAGGCTTTGAATTCACATCAGAAATTACCTATTACTTCGATTCAAGCAAAGCAGTAAGAGCATCTGTATTTTGCTATCATCACATAAAACAATCCTTAGCCTTCTATCATATTAGGCTTGTTTTATCATAAGACTTGGTGATCCTCAGAGAATGAATCAGCTTTTTCCCCCCCTCATGTATGTATAGATAAATACCCCACAACCAAGCACACCAGATTAATATTTGCTGCAGAATTAGGTCCTAACAACATGAATTGCAAAAAACCCCAAACCAATAAAAAGCAAAACAAACAAAGCAGAAGAGCAGGCAAAACAATTATAAGATAAAATAAAATGGTTATAGCCCTATGAACTGATTTATCAGTATAACTTTCCCTGTATTAGAACTATAATTCACCCTTCTGAGTAGCTGACAAAGTTCCCTCAAAAGCAGCCAGCAACCCTCAATTTTTTTTCATTCTAAGTAGTACTTCATATTACATTATTTTACTGCTGTGAGACAAAGTCAAGAGAGCTCTTAAATACAACAAGAGCAGAACAATAATAAATTACCTTTCCCTATAATTTCAGAAGGCTTCTCTCTCAACATAAGCTCTTAACAGTCCTAAAAACCATGCGGCAGCAAGAGCACCAACCCTCCACCACCTCTTTTTGTATGGCTAAGGGCACCTGTTTAACCAAATGCTAATTGCAGTTAATTAGCCATCAATTATGAGAAGCTACATTTTTACCTGTTTCAGATCAAAATTGCTGGTACTCCGAGCTTGTCCAATTACCTTGTTCCAACTAGCAAAGTCGACCTTCTGTTTGAAGTTAACTCCTGCCTTACTGACTTTTTAGATTCATGACAGAATGTTTGCTACGTGCAGTTGTTGACTTGTTGTCCTGGTTTCAGCTGAAAACAGTTGTTTTTGAAGCAGCATGCAAGTTTGCTAAAATATTTTGTTAAATCATAAGTAGATTTTCCAATTAAAATGCTATCTTATTGGGGACAATTCCTCTTTGTAGGCAAGTCCTTCTGTTCTTAACAGATAGTATGCTTTGGTACGGACTCTTATTTACCTTCTCAGATATTTAGCAGTGTTCTTCTTGTCTACAGTTCACTTGTTTGCACTTTATTAAAACCGCAGCAGAAGCTGGCCTGCTGCTACGATCTGTATCCTTCCTGGATTCTCTCTCTTCTTGTCTGAATTTTTTTTTTAATTAAAAAAAAGAAAACAAAGTAGAGAGTTTATTTTTATAAAGCCATCCAAGTTTTTAATTTTCAACCTTCACAAATAAAAAGACATCCAGTTCTGGAATAAATAAAGATTAGCTTAATTATTATGAAGATAAATTAACTGCAGGTGAATAATGTTGATATCATGGGTACCTGATTTGCAATAATTTACTCATTGAAGAACTATAAGCCAGTCAATTTGCATTAGAATGGTTAAGTACTTTAATTCAATTATGGAATTACTATTGGGTGATTAAAGACTGAGAATAAATAACAAATAAGTCTGAGTTCATTTTATTTATTTACTAGCTACACAGCTTCGCAAGATTGTCATGTCAAAATTTGTCCCTATGGGAATTTATCTGGTATTGCTAAAAGCAAATGTGTACATGGAGTCACTAAGGAATGACCTTGCCTTTCTAGGAATGTTTGGGATTGGGAAGGGAGACCTTGTACAAGCTCTCTTTTCAAAATTATTGAGACAAAAATCTTCCATGAAGTCAGGTTGTAAAACCAAGAAGAAATACCCCCACACTCTCACTTGGGACTTTATAAATAAATTCATACAAAACTGGATGAAACATAGAACAAAATAAAAATTGGACCATAAATCTGTGGGTTGCTTCTCACTCAGCATGTCATTACAAATGAGGAACTGATGCCTTGTTCGTGTGCAAGGTTTTAGATCAAAGTGAAAAGTCTTCAGGTAACTACTTCATGCTATCTGTTGTGAACCTGCCTTAGTCAAATAGGTATTTAGTGGTACATGATTACAGGTCTCTCTTCTGGCACAAGAGGATTTCCTTGTACTTAGACACTCAGCATCGTGAGTAGCAACTCATGCTCCTTTGGGCTGCTCCCAGGCCCTAGACATTACTTGACGGTGCTCACTCTAGGAGAAATATAAGTTGGAAGCTACTATATTCTACATTCAGAAGGCTGAATTGTAAAAATCTCTTTATTTGATGTGCTCGTCCTGTCATTTGTCCCTTTTAGCACTCCAAGGTGATTGTTAATGAAAACCTCAGTTCTGCAAAGCATTATTAAAGCTGGCTAATGGACAACAACTTGCATTGTTGTTGTGCATGTATGGTAGGCACACTCATAAAAATCCTCCAACACCGCGAAGTTACTGTTCAAATCTTGGCTTACAGTTGTTCTTTTTGGCACGCTGAAGACCACTTGGCAATGGTTAGGAAGCTGGAGTGTTTTGATCACTAATTATAGCTGTGCCATAATTGTATTACTGGGCTATCGACTTCTCCCTCACCCCATCCCTTTAACTGGCTCTGTCATTACATCCCTTACAGATTTTAACAGTTTTTTGGGGCAGCTGCCTTTCTATAAATGCTCTGTACCACACAAGCTATGATGGGCCCAGACCTTCTAGGCACACAACAGACCAAACAATAAAAAAGCAGAATTATTAATAGCAGTAATCACTTGCATGCAGTTGTGTCCCAAGCATAAAACGTGGGACAGTGTATATGTGCATTCAAACCCGGCATTCACAGTACTTTCCATTAAAAGATATTGGTAATTTAAATATTTCTGGTCATTTGCTCTTATTGTACCGATCACATTTCTAATTTCTCCCAGGCTCTTCCAAGAAAATGATTTAACACGCAGTGCAGATCTTCCATGTAAAAAGGACCAGCATTTTTAATTATAGTCATTTCACAGGACCTAATAGCAATAAGGTTCCCATAAATGTTCAGAACCTAACAAGCTTCACAGCACTTTGCAAAGAGTAGCCATCATTCAGCAGAAATGTTAGAATGCCCTTTATTGCCTTTCTCTATTTCCCAGCAAGCATCCCAGGAGAATCATGAGTTTTAAATTTGCTCAGGCATGAAGGGATTGTGTGCCCCTTGAGCCTTTGTATTATGATAATGCATACATAAAGGTAAGTTTTATTAATTGGAGCTCTATCCACAGGGGTTACTACAACGAAGGAGGCAGGGGAAAGGGAACTGAATGGAAGGAGGAGTGACCCTACTGAGTAGTGATTACAAGATCCAAAATTCAATCCTGATATACTCCCCCTTGAACCAGCCCCTCTTTACCTGTGCACTGATTTCATGGGAACTGTTCCAGGCAGCACTAATTTTTAACAACTCACTCCAATTTATTGTCTTTTAAAAAAAATCAATACTCCAAACTCTCCTTTGTACTTACCTTAAAAATTGCTCTCAGGCACGATTGGAATTCATTACTGTAGCCTTTGCATAAAAGTACTTTGAGTTCATGCTCTGTGCCTTCCTAACACCACGAGCATAGATGTGATAGATTTCTCAGTATTTTCCTCATTGCTGTCAAATTACACGATATTTCACTCCCTCTTATTTGCACCTTTTTATATCTGCGACTCCTATCATTATTGCTTTCTTCTTATATCTTTCCCCATTTTAATAGCTGAGGGATATACAAGGACGTTTTGATGGTGCCAGATCCCTTCTTCCAATCTTGCTACAAGCGCAAGCATGGCTAAACTGTCGCAGAGACTTTCGCCCATCCCTACCTCCCCAAAGGTTTTGAGCGGGTGTAAAGGTGAGCTTCTTCACTTTGGGAAAACAAAAGCCTACATGACAAATGCCCTCTTGCTTTCTTATCAGCTAACCAGGCTTTTGAGGGAAGGAAGGCAATAAAATGTGGTGGGAGGCTACTCTCCTGCTTCATTACCCATCTGCTCAGGAAGCCAGCAAACGCACGCTTTGAAGACAATTTGTAAGCTCTGATTTGTCAGAGGGAACGTCATCATGAAAATGCTCCATATTCACAACAGTAAACTAAAAAGGCACCTGCACTGAGCAGATTGACCTCGTTATGCTTTCACACATTTCTAGTGAGACATCCAGAGAGCCCCCCAGGACAGAGACCAGTCCAAAGACAATAAATACTGGAAAGAGCCCTGCCACGTATCATCTATCGGCGGAAGGAAATAACTGGCGTAGGTTGGGGACACACAAATAAGCCTTCAGACATACGATATGATAGGAACTCAATACAAACATGAAGAATTCAGCAGTGTATTTTCAGGCTCCTCCCTTCCTCACTCAATCCCCCCCAAATACAATAGGATTTTTTTCCTAACTTAAATTCACTGAAAACAAAAATATCACAAAATTTGGACAGGTTAAAGTTATTCATTAGGTAGCAGGAAAAATTTGCATTTCTAAGGAAAAATAAGCAGGCTTTGTAATTTTTAATAGGCAAGTTCAGAGTTACATTAAGAAATCACAACAATAGCAAAGTTCCTTCTCAACCAAGACTACTTGTCTCCAACTTCATTTTGGTATGAAAAACTGAAATGTGGCATTCAGGCAAATCTGAAAGAAAATTTGTTTCCAGTTTCCGCCACCAAACATAAAAAAAGTTATTTGCATGGATCTTCTGTTGTACTAGAGGAAACAAGGTATCAAATATTCTACAACGGTCTGTTTATACCTTCTCTCATATTAATTCAATGGAATAGCAAAGAGCAAGACCAATAAAAACCAAACGCTATAAACTTTCTGCAGCTTCTTGGGTTGTTGCTTCTGCCTCTGATGCTCAAGCAGAGCCTTTTCACAGTTAAAAATGAAAACAATTAAGAGGCTTTTTCCTCCTTTTTCTGCTGGAGACTCATTCTCTTTTGAGCTAAAGGGCACAAGCGGAGTGTAGCTAAAATAAACTTCTTAGGATCTGATGGCTGACAGCTGTAGTTTTTAAGATGTGGTTTGATAGGGATGGGGGAAAGCGTACAGTGACTTCAGGAAATTCGAGCAAAATCAAAGAAGGCATGAAATGGGCCTCTCTCTTCCATCCTGCTGTGTGGCTGGCCCATATGTTCTGGGTATCCCCAACGCTGTCTCTGAGCAGAGAATGCTCTGAGCGGCCAATAGTTTTTGCGCATCATGCTACAGAAAAGGGGACTGGGTACTTTTCAGATCCCTGTGTTTCTCAAGAGCTGACCAGGCTTGGTTCCTTCCGTCCATAACGTTCTTAGGGCATCGTGTGTCTTGGAAAAAGACTTCATGTTGTACAGCGTATGAGGGCTGGTAAATAAATCTGACAGCACCAAAGCAGAGCTTGAATCAGGGGTGTCTGTCTCATTCCGTTATGGTTCTGGCAAAGAGATTGGTTTTCGTATCATGCTCACACATACACGTCTCAATAGCATCTGAGCATCCTGGTCTTTTGTATATTCACCTACTCACAAAGCAAAGCCTTCTTATGTAACCGTATGTCCCCATTTAGCAAACGCCCCACCAATCCAGTCGGAATGCAAGTATTCCTAAGCTACCATTGAGCCTTCCCACACCTGCCACATGTTAGAAAAAGAGTAATTTATTAAGAAACAGGCTTGCAGAGTTGATATCTCCTCAGGTAGCTCCAATCCTGCTGGCCCTCCTAGCTACCTCACTGCTTCAGTAGAAAGCGATAAACAACTTTCTATTTCCTAATCTGACAAGTAAGGGCAAATTGACTTAAAGAGTTTAATTACTTTTTAAAAAAAATACTAATGCCATTGGTTGCCATGGCAATACACTCTCATTAGATGGAACAGAATTGGCAGTATTGGAGAAACAGTCTGTCTTTGTAACTGCTGGTCTTACAATAAAATACAATTATTAACTATAAATGCTTCTCGCTGTTAGAACTGCAAATGCAACAGCCAATACAATAGTCAAGGACTGCTTTTGATGTACTTCTACAGACATCTGTGTGCTTATGGACCTATGGGCTGCTGCTGAGGCAGTGGGAAAGGATAGAGCCCAAACGCTACCGTTTGCGTGTCATACGACAACGATGATGTGTGGGTTTGGAGAACTGGGAACGGCCCTCCATTGTAACAAGTGTGCAAAGTTTGATTACTCGAAAAATATTCATACATACGTCCTGGTCTTAGTCTTTCCTAAACACTTGCTTAAAACAATTTAAACAAACAACCCAGTGACTGCAAATGCTTTATTGTTGGAAGCAGTAAATAAAGCTAACCAACCACTGGACAGGCAGTTTGGAGCCTAACCAGTTATTGCTAAAGGTGAAGGCGAGGTCCAACCTTTCGCTCTCATGAATATGGAATCCTCACTTGCTTCTCCAAGTTTTTCTCTGTTTCAGGTTCTTCGTATTCCTTTTCTCCTTTTCCCTCAGGAGTAAAGCTTAGGTAAAAAAATGTGTCCTGGAATAACCATCTTGGAAATGACTGACAAAGTGATAGACTGTCTCAACATAACCACTTCCACATATTTTGGTTAAGTATGATGATATACCATTTAATTAATACAATTCTTTAGAGTGGAAAAATCCTACAGTTCTCCTTCCATCATCTCAGCTCTGCCCTTCAACAAACTGTTGATAGGTATACATGAACCATAACAATTTATTGGGTGCTTTTTTTCTTTTGTTTTTTTTTTTCCCCCCAAGTGCTACTGAGAGCAGAGGATATTCAGCTCGTATATTTTTGCTGGCTTAAGGTAGGTCTTCATTTATGCCACATAATGCCTGTTTACTCCAGAACCTTTAATTCTGAGGAAACAGAAGAACATTTCAGGGGATAATATTCTCTGCATTTCTTTTATTATTTTTAAACTGATGTCAAAGACATTAAAAGCCACAACTTAAAGAATCTCTTTGCAAACTAAGGTGTATTCATGCACAAGTAGCATGCCAGAAAAATTCTGAAGACTTTGAAGCTATAGACAAATTCTTACTTAATAATCAGGTCCTCTGTGTCACACGCATCTTGTACATCAAGTGATTATGCTGAATTTTGGCAATAGGGTCTGTATGACAAGCATTAGGTGCATTAATTTAAATTAAGCAATCCAATTTTTCTCCTCAAGAAAATTTTGCAGTGAATTGTGCCTTTTGGCAAGACTAGAACCTCATGAGCATTTTATGAGGTAGATTTATTCCATTATTTACTGGATACCACAAGGACTGCAAAGAAAATGGCATGAAACATTTGAAGCACCCAAAGAAGAAACACCAAAACAAAACAAAACAAATCCTCAAATTCTTTCAGTCACACCTTCATAGTTTAATAATTTTAAAGGTAATATTTAAAATAAAGTTGCATAATGAACCTCAGACCTTGAAAGAAAAATACCAAACCTAGCTAAGGTGAGCAATGAGTTATTTAATAGCACTGATGCTACTTTTTTTTAGAACAATTCCAAAACTAAACCAAGAACAGATCAGAGCTGCAAAAACCAGAACAGAGGTTCTGCTCAGCAATGCTATACTCTGCAAAACAGTTTCAGGAGAAAAGAAATATTTGTTAAGTGAAATCAAATTTATTTTTAAGCTTCTAAGTTATGAATTTTTCCATGGCATAATAGGGAAGCACAGTATTTTCTTCCATACAAACTCTTGACAAGATAAAAAGATACAACTAACCCAAGATTAATATTACAGTCCTCTCTTTCAACTAACATTTCCCAAAATGATATTTTGCTGTTAAAAATTCATCTGGTAACACTGAATCCTTGTCCTTATCAAACAACACCTTGGGATTTAACACAGCTGAAATATTCTCCCTTGCTATTATCTCTGGATATTTGTATTCTAATTACAAAATGAAAGAACATATGTATAATGAATATATGGCATAAGTTTCCCCCCAGCCTCCAGAAGTGCACAACACAGCATTTTACGTTTTTTTTTTTTTAGCTTTTACATTTTTATTCCAAAGTCTTGAAATTGCTTTACAAAGTATATGCATTTTCCCCACTTTGCTGTTGACATATACTGGGAAAAAGTAGCAGGACAGAGGTTACGGAGTGGTTTTCTACGGGAGCTCAGACTGGATCCGGTAACTTGAGCCCCAGTCTAATGGCATAAACAAAAGCTGATGAGTGGACATGAATTAGAACATAGCATGCAGTTGCCGTAAAATTGCTGTATTTCACGAAGAAGGGACTGCAGTCACAGCTCCAGTAAATCAGTACCTCCAAAGCAGCCAATTTATAACAGCGGGGAAAGGGACTCTGAATATTTGTTTTATTAAAATTCCGCTATAATGAGCTGCATAAAGGAAGACTGATGCATCAAATACATTTTGGGTTCCTTTCTCTTTGGGCTGATTTGCAAGAAATAAATCAGCTCTCATCAGTTGGACCAGTGCAAACAGACCACAGTGAAGTACAGTGGGCTCTGGCTGAGTAACTATCTGCCATATGCAAGTATAAACGGTACCACCTACCCACGACTCCTCAGTAGCCTTCCATCAACCAACACCCATCTAAACCCTCTTTAAGTTCTTTGTATAGGGTTTGATCACGCACACGCATCGCTGTTGCCTCTCCTCGGGAAAGAGCAGGCAACAGAAACGGTGTGCTGCTATCACGCTCTTCCCCAGCTCTGTTGCGAGAGTCTGTTGTTCACCTGAGCTAACCAGCAAGTGGAGAAGTGCTAGAGCACAGTGACATACAGACCACGTCTGACGTTTATTTCCTAGAAATCAGTATGGATGGTACTAAGGACCTAGCTAGAATGGCCTAACAGCATGCAGTGCAACTCAGGAGATGGAAGAATAAAAGGAAGATGTACGGGGGTCACAGCTGGGTACCAGAGCTGGGCCCCCCAGAGGTCAAAGAGGTCCCTTGCCAAAGGAGCCCACTAGTGAAAATTTACAAGCACAGTTCAAATACAACACAGCAAGCAGTGAAATTGGGAGACGGTGGGGTTCAACCAAAACTTGTCAGTGCCCTATATATTTTCAGCTGTTTAAGCTTCAAGGTGTGGAAATAATTGAGAAATTTTATGGCATATTGTTTAAGTATAAAATCTGGATTGTTCATACCAAGCTGTGGAATTACAGGGGGGTTCTGGAAGAAAGAAATATTTGGTTTAAGATTAACTAGCTGGCCTATATTCTGGGTGAAGCCCCCCCCCAAACTTCAATTGTATTGATTTTGCTATTGAGATCATCAGGATCCTTCTTTAGAATTTTCTAAAGGAAAAAAACTACTTGCAGCTTAGAACTGGGTTTGGAAGACCGAGTTTTGCTTTTGTTCTGTCAATATATTTCTGAAAAGCTCTAAGAGAGCACGTCTGCAGATGAGGATTTTGCAGCTTTGCTTGCAAACGTGCAAGCAGACAAAATAAACATTTCCAAGTGTTCATAGCTTACATTTTTCAGGAGCTGACCTGGGGATCCTAATGGTGAGGACATGTTCAAGGTATAAAATTATGCCCTACATTAATGGCTTTGAAATGTTCTCCACTATCAAATTAAAAAGAAGATCATAACAGTATATACACCAGCCAAACACAAGAGATTTCCTGTGGAAGGCATTACTCTCTTATTTGTCATCCAGCATTCAGAAGAAACCTCTCCAGATTTTGCTTTTTACGAAGACTAGGAAAGAGCTTGTCATACCGGCACACAGCGTAGAAAACCAAAATGGATATTGGATTGTTCCGTTAATTCAAAGGATGAGCAGATAGACATGCAGTATTTATCACTGAAGGGCAGAGGAAGCAATCAATAATGTTTTCCCATGTGGGCCATTTTTCTCATTACTTCATAGGACAAACCCAGGTCTCCAAATACATGAAGCACGGATAAATTTCACCCCTGCACACAAGGCCAGTGTTAAGACCCATCTGCTTCTACTGCCCTGCTTTGGAGGTCTGAACTCTTGCACTAATTCCTCTGCACAGGAGTGAGTTTCATCCAACAGATATTGTTTACCCCTAAGCAAGAGCAGAGTACTGGCTTCTAAATTTCACCGTGAAGACTGCTTATGTAGGAAAAGATAACAATGTTCAATAGCTAGTGTTAAAAAAGAAAAAAACCAAACCCACACAAACCCAAACAACAAAAACCCCCACCTAAACGATGACTTGTGAGTTAGGAATAATCAGTCTTTCTCAGATACATTAATCTGCTTACCTTCTAGTTATTCTTTCCCTACTTCCCTTCTTCCTCAAATCCAGATAGATTTATTCCTGGTGCTAACAAAATTCACCAGCTTCAGCTAATTATTCCAAATTAAAAACAGGGGGAAGGAAGATCTAGGTAAGGAGATGAAAACACCTAAACAGAGGCAAATATCCTTCATATTTAATTAACAATGCCTGGGATCCTTAAAGAACTGGAATTTATTTGTATGGGTTTCATAGTATGCTCTGTACTTTTCAAAAGAAATCAAACAAACTATGTCAGATTTCGAATTCAAGTCTAAATGATAATTCATATTAATAAAAATGTCATCCAGGAGCAGTTCATTATTTGACAGCTACAGGAAAGGAGAAATATGTCCAAGCCGCATGCAGTTTAACAAACAAACACTCCTTCTCTCCCCAAAAATCTGTACCAAACCAAACCCCCGGGTGCCAGAGTTTAGCAAAACCTCCAGGTTTCCTTCACTCGTGAGAAATAACATTTGGCAAAATGTCGTAACTTTGCTTTATGCTGCTGCTTTGAGGATTGCAACAATACAGGTACTTTCTTGAAGTGTCAATTTAATTAATTTCACAGTTCTTTTCATACTTTCCCTTATCGCCAGCAGCCCTTGTACTTGAGCAGAACAAACACAGAACTCCTAGAATGGAAAAACTGTGACTTTTTCTACTTTTAAAAAGAAGCAAGCAAACAAACCCTCATTTCAAATGCTTCCCAAACCCCCCCCCAAAAAAGTGATGTAGAGAAAAGCCTAGTTTCTGCACACCAGTACAGCCAGCTGGGCCACACTGATCACACCACAGTCCCTCGGGCTCACACTGCCACAATTCTGACTGATTTCGTGCTTTGCCTCTGAGCCCGAGGAGAAGCAGACCACATTTACATACGAAGCACAAATAATCTCATATAACTCTTAGTGGCCTGTATAGAATCCCATATAGAAGGGCTCTTTATTTTGAAAGCTGTAAGAAAGATAATCAGGGATAACTTCAGTCTCTTTTTTAATTAAAGCAAAAAGTTATTTTGATGAGAAATCAAAATGCTATACTTTGATGTTGAAATAAGGAGAGAGACTACACTGTCATGCAAGAGATGGAGGCCATTTAGATTCATCATGTACTCATCTCTGTACAGGTAAGGCAACAAAATCCTTGACTGCATAAATTATCCTACAGAAACAACCATTCCAGATAAGGCCACAGATTCAGTAATGGGTTAATCCACGGAAACCGGAGCTTTCCAGCTGAAGAACAGTTGCACAGCAGATGCAGGCACTCCAGGTAATGCATTTTGCCCCTGTGGAAATATTTTACTGCTGGACAAACTAAGGCATCTTCCCCTCAGTCTTCAGGCAAGCAACTAAATGCAGTCTATTCATTTAAGTGCAGCAGTCACAACATGATGTGCTTGAGGTTTATGCCTTCAAGTTCCACTTCTGACAGCTTATCTGTCTCCTGTGTTGGAGGCCTAAGAATTGCTGAAAACAAGAAGGTAGTCGCATCTTGCTCCTTGCTCAGCTAATGAGCAAAAAACAATGTACTTCAAGTCTCTTCGGTTCATTCCTTGCTTATCTTCCAGGTATGCAAAATTAAGGCTACATCTTCCTTTCTTTGCAGTCCCTGCCTAGCAGCTGCTTTGGCCACAGCATTCTGGTACACAGGAACGCAATGGTACTTCGCTTGTCATTAGCATTCTTGTCCTTAATACCAGATAAAAGATGCACACCCCAGCTGAAATAACAGGTTTCTTTTTTTTCTCCTTTCGCTCAAATTTTCTATCTTTGAATGTATGCCATCATCAACAAGATTCTGACTGACGTAGAGGGACCTTCTCTGATAGATACCAGAGGCCACCGTCACTGAAGGGCACCAGCAGTACTAACGTTACCAATACGGACTGTTCAGCTGAGCTCTAACGTCATTAGTCACACAAGGGCACAGGGCAGCGCAGTGTGTGCTTAGAGTTCAAAGAGAAAGGTGCTGCAGGTCTTGCATAAAATATTTCTCAAAACGTGTGGGTGGTAACTTCTTCACATGTCAAACTGTTCAATCATTGACGATTCCTATCCAAATACAAAGCATATATAT
Source organism: Aptenodytes forsteri (assembly GCF_000699145.1). Lineage (NCBI taxonomy): Eukaryota > Metazoa > Chordata > Aves > Sphenisciformes > Spheniscidae > Aptenodytes > Aptenodytes forsteri. The sequence goes on from NW_008794776.1 coordinate 2,849,447, forward strand.
ACACACAGCTAGAAGCTCATTCTGGAAGTATTGCCATGATCATTTTGTTCAAGAAAAAAAATCTCTACATCTCTATGCTTTCTCCTGCCAGACAAAGCAAAAAAAAAAAAAAAGCAGATTCAAGGATACAAAGACATTTTATAGATGTGTGTCATTTTTGTTGGACATTCCAGTCTGACTTTTTTCCCATAGTTCTGAAAGACTTAAGTTGGTAATGTTTTGGCCTTTTTTTTCCCTTCCCAAACCAAGTGCATTTTTCCATGAGCTTCACGTGTTTAGCTTCAACATCCTCTTTTTTTTTTTAAGTTAAAAGCTTGTAAGTTTTTCAATTTTAAAAAACTTTGATCCAAATCTATTTTTAATGACATGCTAAACACTTAGACCAATTCTCATAAGTGCAAACGTTAACAAAAAACCCCCAAACAACCCTCAGCATCCACTCAAAGCTGCAACAACATAGCTACCTATATCCACCCCCTTCTCAAATTCTTTATAAACAAGTCTCCATTTAAAGCTAAGGAGACAATGAGAGATTAAATTCATCTCACCTGAGACAACTCAATTATTTAATTAACAATGATCTTTGGACATGCTAATCCTGACTTAGGTTTAGTTTTCAGTCTCAGAAGAAGAAAGTGATTACTAACACAAGCAAATCAACATTCTGCAGCAATATGGTACCTCAAGTGTATTTATAAGCAGGAAGGTATTATTAAAAAATAAAGAGCTCCCAAGCTCAGACTGAGTATGCAATTACAGCTGATTATAAAACTCTGCCATCATCATAAACTTATCAAGAGAGATTGCTGAACCAGTACCAAGAACTGTTCTGGTCCTTGGGAACAAGGGGATAATGCTGCTGTTCCCTTCCCCCAGGCCTCCAAGGACAGGGCTTACTGCTCGGACTGCAAAGGGTCAGAATTAATTTCATCTGGGCCCACACATCCATTCTGGGATTTAACCTTTGTCTTTGGCTGGTGGAAGGTGATAGCTAATGAGATCTGCTTCGGGGTTAGACAGGGTAGCACAGTGTATTAATGCAGCAGGAATAACTAGGCAAGGAATCCAGGCTGCGTTCCTTCCTCTTCACCATGCAAGTGTGGCAGCCACTTCTCAGACAACTTCACTGCTTTCTAGGCACTGAGCACTGACTTTACTTGATGGAGGAGAACTGCAATTAAAAATGGTATTTTTACAAGTTTAAAAAAAAACTTTTTAAAACCATTTTACCATCTTCACCATGAAAATGGTATTTTTGTGGAAAATGGAATTACTATTAAAAATTGCAATAGCCATACCAATGAGGGTCAGTTAGCTTCAACAAGGGAAGAGCCTCAATTTCTTCTTGCTATTTTTGCAAGGTATAACTAAGGCTATGAGAGATGCTAGTGTCATAGGCAGTAAAAACTGAGCGTACTTGAAGGATACAGGGTCAAACCCTCTTCTCTGAAAAGAAAGCCCTTTGGAGCCAAAATGTCTGGATTTATTTTTTTTACAGTCCATTGCTCTAAGGTGGTCTGAGGGATAAATCAATCCATTTTAAAACATTTGCTGGCATTATTTTTCACTCACATGCATTAGCATAATCTGGTTTGATCACAGCTCCAGAAATTTACAGCTCTGAACAATACTTCCAATGCCTTGACTCAAAAAGGATCTTCTTGTCAGCATTTTCGTTCATTTGCAAGGACAAGGAGAGGACAAAGCCTGTTTCCCTGAAACTGTTTTCCTTCCCTGTGATTAAACGCAACGCTACACAGCAAGAAAGTAGAGTAGAAAAGAGCAGATATCTGGCCACACATCATTATACAGCCCTTTCGGGAGTTAGGCAATGACCAAGAGTCACCCCCTCCGAGGTGACCGCCTCGAGCTTTGACTCCGCTTCTCCAGAGGCCGCAGGACTCAAAGCCCACCCAGTCACTCCTGAACAAAAACACTGATAATTATTGCACCTCCAACACACCGCAAAAAAACCTGCAGCCTGCAAACTTGCTACAACTGGAATTATCTTTGGCACAGTAAACTGAAGTCATTAGTTATTTATTCCCTGGCAGTGTAGGTGGATAATTAGCGCATAATTTGAGGTTTTCTAGGCATGACAGCCTGCTCTGATAGCTGCCCCTAGTCCTGATTAAATCTCTGCCTCAGATCTCGCAGCAGCATCTGATGTGAGAAAATTCCAGGCTCTGCCAATATCAGGTTTCTGTCTCGCAGTTTGAAGCCATCGCCAATGTTTCAGGGTTTGTTTTTTTTTTAAGAAAAATTTTTTTTCTTTTTCCTGAAGCTTTGACTAAACATTGCTTTGCATCCAAAGCACCTGCGAGAACACAGATGCGACTGCAGGGGAAAGAAAGCGATATTACACATGAGGCATTAAAATAGCATTATGAACAGAGACATGCACAAGCTTCAGAAAGGAAAATAAATGTGTCTGCGTGCTAGAAAGGGAAAAGCGATTTCAGTGTATGGGGTGTATTAAGACTGCTCTAGCCCACACACCATGGAGAACACGCAGGAGCTGTTATAACGCACCCAGTCTGTCTGCCCAGATTTTCTGCCTCCCACACCACAGTGCCTGGCGCTTCACGAGAAAGCGTCCTGGACTGAGTAAAAGCAGTCGCCTGGCCATTGCCGTGCCAGGTCTGCTTCCTGGGGAGGGAAAGGCCCTGCAGGCTGCCTCCAGCTTCTCCCTGGCGAGCAGCTCTGGGGAGCCCTGGCTCCCCGCAGCGCGGCTCGCCTCAGACACGCTGCTGCGGCGGGGGGGGGGGGGTGTGGGGCCGGTGCAGGCAGTCCCCGGGTTTCCTGGCAGCGCGGAGTTGGTGGCACGGGACTTTTCTTCCAGCCCCTCAGGAAAAAACCTTTTCCCCGTTCCCCCCTGAGGCCTGAGGGCGGCCTGGAGCCGCCCCCACGCTCCCCGCCACTTGCTGGCCCCTCCCCTCTCTTCCAGAAGCTTCCCCGGCGGGGCCCGCTCCAGGCCTCCGTCCCCCTCAGGCGGCAGCACTGCAGGGAGAGCAGCCGCCCTGCTGTACCACACCGAGCCTTCCCTCACGGGGCCACAGTGACCAGGCAGCCGGCTGTACCCCCCGCCAGCTAATACCTGCTCCCGGGGGAGGACAGGGGGGCGGAGGGGCTGCACAGCACCCTGCTGCCCACACAGAGGGCCCCTCCATCGTGAGGAGAAAGCCCTCAGCAGCCTCTTGCTGGAGGCCTGGTTTCTGAGCGCTAGTGCTCCCCCGAGTGGGGTTGAAGCTATGGCCCCCCCCCGCCTTGAGGTACACCCCTGTTTTTTCAGCCTCGCCCACAGTCCCAGGGCAGGCAGACAGCGGCAGCTGAGTTTAATGAGGTATTGATTTTGCGGGTGGTGGCAGTGGTGGCGATGCCGGGTTCTGCCCGCGGCGGCCAGATTTTGCAGATTTGGTCGCTCGTCGTAAGTGAGATCGGCAGATTTTATGTGTTGTGCTTGGAAAGGTCACAGCTCTCGGAGGTCTGCGAGCCGTATTGTCGTCCCCTTCATCCCTCAATTCACTAAATGCCAGTTAGCTGAGTGGCCTCTGGCAACAAATGAAAACCAGTGGGATAAAATGGAGCATAATCTCTGATTCACAGAGTGGGGATTCTGCACAGATATTTATTTAAGATTTTTCCGCTCCCATAAAAGGGTACCCGAGTCCTTACTGATTCTCTCTCCACGCTGCTTTTCCTCTGTTGTTCCCATTTTCTTACTGTTGGTGCTCTGCCTGAGAGCACAGGAATAACCAACGGCAGAGACCGGCCCAGGGGCCACCAGAGACCCCACATTTCTGCTGCTCACCAAGTGTCAGAGCTCCGGTCCCGCGGGCCCTCCCTGAGCGCCAGGACCAGCACGATGAGCACTCCAGGGGGGGCATAACGGCAGGGAGAATCTGACCACGTTTCATGGTCAAAACAAGAAAGAAAGGAGGTGTCCAGCCACTGCTCGTGTTGTTAGGCTCCTGGGGAGATTTTGTTGTGGTTTTGGGGTTTTTTTTGTTTTAAATCACAATCCCTTCAGAGTGTTTTTTTGACACATCCAGAAGTTGTAGTGGAAGGTAGCTTCATTATTCATCTGAAAACTGCTAGGTCTCACACACAGGCCTTTCCTTTCCCTGCCTCACCTGAGCGGTTCAGCTGGCAGGCATCCTCACAGCACAGCAGATACAGGATAGCTGTTCTCACCTTCTCTGCGTCCCAGCCTTGCTCATACACGACTAAAGAGCCTGCCTTGGGTACCACCAAGGGACAGAGGGAATTCTGGCAATTACATTAGCTAAATCCCTCTGTGGATATAGATTTGATAAAGGCATCCTTGACAGAGCCTGGCTTCCGGAGTCCAGTCCAACACCTCAATCCATAGCTATTCCACAGATGTTGAATAGATGTCACCCCAAACTCCCATCACAAAATATTACCTCTCAGCATCTTAATAAATACATTTCTTTCTTTCCTTGGACTGATCCCTTATTACATTTCAGGGGCTAGCTTGCAGAGGACAGGTTCATTTGCTAATACATGAATCATTATTGCATTGAGCCTCTGAGCTAGTATTTTTATGAGCACGTTTTAAAATGTATTTGATTGTTGTTAGAAATCGTTTTGGTTCACACTCGACAACCAGGCCAACCTAAGCCAATATGCTCTGCCTGGCACTGTGAAAGGATGTTGTGAAAATTTAATTACTAACTGCAAGTTACTGTGCATATGATGAATTTTAAATGTACTATTTCTTTTATTTTTTTGCCTCCAAGATAAAAACACCCAGTTGTTTAACTCCATCTTATTAAGATTTCTATCTAGCAGTTCTTGATAAAATTGTTTCAGATTGTACTCCCTACAGAGAACAGTACGCTGCCTTTTCCTATCTGTGAGCTGCTTGCAGCTTGCAGCTGTGTGCAGACCATGAATGCCATCCAAGCCAGAGTCCTCTTTGCCCTTCTGAAAGCCTGGGCTACATGTTAAAGATTAGACTTACTTCATTGCCTTCATGTAAGAAAGCTTTTGGAAAAACATTTGTTTTATGTGATAAGGTACAACACAACATCACTAGAACAGAACTTCTTAGTTCTGGCAGCAAGAGTCTCACCTTGGGGAAGGGAGGGAAGGAGGGATGGATGGTGGAGGTGTAGACTGTAAAAATATATTTAAAATAGTTTAAATCCACTCACTCTTTACTTCTCCTTTTCCACTGTTATGATAGGGCTGATGCTCTTCTACTCTTTGGCTCCTATACACTTTTGTGACGTGAAAGCTCCATGATATACATCACACTGATATATACACACAGAGTGAATCAGAACCTTATATTGAATCAGATTTCATCAGCACATTAACAAGAGGAGGAGGAGGAGGATTTTTCAGAATGTCCCTTATTAGTACACACAGTACAGCATAAAGCCCGTGGAAAGTTCAGCCCTTACAGGCTTCTACTTCTACTCTGTGCTCACACCCAGTATTCTTTCCAATGAATTGACTAAAACGCCTTGGGCCCCACTCTGTGTGTATATTCCCTTGAGCATTTTCCCCTGTGGAATATATAGTGTGCATCGCGCTTCCCGCTGTACACCAGCTCACTTTCACCTCCAGGAAAGCTCGGTGATGCAGTCTGGGTTGCCCTTGGTAGGAACCTGGCACCATACCTTTTATCAGAACCCGACTGCCCAACCCACAAAGAAGCAGGATACCGGTTCAGCCAAGCTCAGCGTGCAGTAGAAACAGGGAAAGTATGAAGAGAAAGCGGGAGGAGAATTTGAGGTGGGAAAAGTACCTTTGTCCAGATGGTAAAATAACATATATGTTTACAGTTCAGCTCCTTCCCCTTGTCTTTCCATAAAACAGACATTTCAGTGCACAGAGCCTCCTTTAGGACAAACTTTTTCCACATTCAGCAGCATGGACTGCCTTACATACATCTTCTTACCTGTAAAAGCTGCGTGCTTACAGGGATGGAAAAATAAATCATTAAATAGATCTGGAAACCTCCCTCCTTTTGGTGGATTTTTTTCCTCTCCTTTGTTTAAATTCCAGTGCTAATCTGCTTTCTTTGTGAATTTTTTATCTTGAGCAATTCAGATTGGAGGGCTGGATATAAAGAGTGTGATTTGAATTTATTGTAGAACAGAGAAACTGCTGTGGATGGTGAAAAGCAAGACTGGAAATCTGGAGTAATGATGCCAGAAATAGAATCATAAAAACTGATTTAGAACCAGCATCCAAAGAAGCATCTGCTGACTTCCACCTCAAGCTAAAACTGAAGCTGCTCCTGAAAACCCACTCTCCCTAGATGACACTTCTCTTTGGAGGAGGATTTGAAGGGATTTGATAATGTGCTACTCGAAGGAGAACACCACTGAAGTAGAAATGACCTGAGACAAATACACTGTGTAAATGTGGACTAGCTGTTCTGGAGGCCAGCAAGTTACCGTTATGCTTAATTGTGGGTCTGAGGGGGCGCATTCCCACCCACCGTCTTGCATTCAATTACATCTAATTTCCCCATAGCTTAACTGTATCTGCTCAGCATTAAATCCGACAACTCCGCTGAAGATCATGAGCCGCTTTTCCCTGCCTGTACGAATAAAGGAGGAAGCACGTCTTGTCATTGCTTCATTCAAGAAACAGGATATTCACCCCTGTTTTGTTACAGACTTCCGCCGGTGAACCGCTTCAGCCAGGCTTTTTGCCTTAGTGGCTTTAGATCTTGACCTCAAATTTTGGAGAGAAAGGTAGAAGGAAAGAGGAAAAAGAAAACAGCTCTTTGCTCTTGGGGCCTCTTTTCCCTCCAGACAGAGCCATGAGTGATGAGGAGCCTGACATTCTCCTCGGTTAAGTGTTTAAAACGAGCTAGGATAAATTCAGTCCTTATCCCCCCTGTACTGCCATTCCTCCTCTTTGTGAGGTGGACGATACCTTACAAAGATATTGCAGGAACAGGTTCATTAGTGGTCGTGACACATTCAGATATGTAACAATGAGAGTCACATTGGAACTTAGAAATTTCTGCAGACACTGTGCTGGCTTCTGATAGTTTACTTTTGCGCCTCTCTCTTTAGATTTTAGTTCTCACTGTGAAATGCTTGGAAGGAACTGGACTGTACATTTCAAAACAGAAATTATGAGCACCAGCTTACTTTCTATGCTTGCCACTTCAACAGTTCTTTGATTCTCATGCTTACAAAAACAAAACAAATCCTAAAACCTGTATTTTATCTTCTTCCTCGGTGCTGTGAGTTGCCAAGTTGGCTTGATACCTTCTGGTATGTGAGCGCAATAAGCACATTAGACCTCCAAAGTTTCATGAAGTCCTCAGGTCTGGCACAAATTAACTAATTAGGAGCCTTGTTTTTCTAAGCAGCCAGCATTTTTCTACTTGTTTAGATGAATCCTCTGCTGGTGTACAAAAGAACAATTCTGTGAGACACAGATGAAGCTGTGTACATTTACCTCAGACTAAATTTTTGGCCACATTTATCAATGCATTTCAAAAGGAAAAGAAAGAAAAAAACCCAACCCTAAAAGTCCATTGTTTTGCCTTGTGCTCAGGCAAAGAAGTTAAGAAAGTGCTTCAAAAACCTTAGAATTGTAAGGTTTTAAATAGGTTTAATAGTTACACAGAGTCCCCTTCTACTAAACCCAGTGAAGCACTGGTATAAAGAACAGCTTTATGTCACTCTGGCCTGATGGATAGCAAAAAGGGTCTCTGTTACCGTTTCAGACTTAAGAAAGGAGCTTTGGCTCCAGGATCAAAACATAAAGCAGGCTCCTAAGAGATGAAAAGTGTCCTGACTTTTTTCTGATAAGGCTGAACACAACACAAATCCCTCACTGCCCCTCAGGAGCCCACTGAAGCTTTGAACTTCATTTCTGTTCAGAAAAAGAAGGCGGCACAATGCAGTACCCTGGCCCTCAGTATTATGATAGCTTGAGACTGTGAGGGAAACACATGGCTTGGACATGCCAGCATGCATTCCAGGTATTTTAAACAAAAGCTCCAACAGAATAATTCAAAATGTACCTTTCCAAAGAACAAGGAAAAACATTTTTAAAATACCTGTGTCACTTTAATGAGCCTACACTCTGCTCTCAAGATTGACTCAAAATGACCTATACCATGTAAAAAGAGAAAAACTGGATCCAAGGTAATTTAGGTTCAGATTCACAAAAATATTTAACTACTTACCTTTAGTGAGTTGGACCTCAGCTGATCTGCTTGACTTGCATTTTGCACCCTTGATGCAGATTCTCTTCTCATCACTCTCTGCCCTTTGACCAGCAAGACGAGAACATCCAGTGTTTGTCTAGCCTAGACCTCCTCTTGCAGCGTAAGAGTGGCCGGCCAGGTCAGCACCTCATTTACCCAGAATCATCCTGAACAGGCCAAACACCGTGCTAATTGCTTTTTAATACAAACCCCTCAGCCTTGCAATGAAAATAGCAGTTTCTTCAGTTTAAACGCATCATTTTGCTGTTTAATTTCCTCCTTCTTGCTGATAGGTGGCACCATTTTCTGCACAGAATGCCAACACTTGAAGAATATTGAGAATTTCAATAGGTTTTGGCAAACGTTTCACTGCTAACACACCGTGGCACCAACCCGTGTGTGTTTTGGAGCTCTGTCAACAGAATAGACAGATTTCACTGTAATAAACTGCAAAAGCAGAAGAATCTTTCCTGAATCCTGATTAAAATCTCTTTATTAAAGCTCAGTTATTCACGTAAAGAACCCAGGGCCTTGTCACTTGGTGAATTGCCGTATGTTGGTTCATGCTTTCCAGACTGGACAGTGCAGCTCAGTCTCTCATGTTTAACTCCCACTTTTCCAGTTCAAGGAAATCCTGATATGCCTTGCCCTTCCCTTATCATCCCGTTTCTGTAACTCCAGGTTACAACACTAAACCACAATCTTTTCCTCAAGAACTTTTTCTGCCAGCTGGGCCCACCCAAGGAGTCACGTTACAGCCTCCATTGTCAGCAAGATAAAGGCCATTAGGAAGTTCTGCTTGGCTTTTCTAAAACAAATAGTAGACTCTTAAAAATTGTACACACGGTCACAGCACTTCGCTGGTCGCATCTTTACCCCTAAGTTCTGTAAATGACACAATTATTTTTGTTAGTTAGAAGGCTCCTTTTTCCAATGCAGGTCATCTATGTTAGTAGCATACCTGAAAATAAGTTACACAATTACATTAGGGAAATAAGATGATAGAAGGAGGTGAGAACAGCCTAAAAGGAAAGTCAGAGAATACGGTTAAGCAGTAAAGGTGAGCTTACGATAAGAAGAATGCAGTCCAGAAAAATGTTGCTCTAAATTTGCATGAAAAGAGCTGAGTTTTGTTTGCTGGTGCTTAGGATTATAGTTGGTTTTAGGCACTGAAATAAGTTCTTGGATTTGTTCACAGGTTAGGAATGTTTCCTAAATTCTAGCACAGAGAGGGTTTTGTTTGTTTGTTTGTTTGCTTTTACCTCAGCATTACAGACAGGAAAATACCTCAGTCCTCATTCTCTTGTTTTGAATTCCAGATAACCAGTCAGGATGCAAAGGCAAGTCTAACTAATACAGGTGCTCAACTACATTACAGTAACAACAGATAGCCAAAACAAAACAAAACAATGACCCAGCAATGTATAGGCTGAAAAATCATTATCACTGCTACTTAGCGCTCAGTTACAGGCACATATTCATGATTCACAGTTGATTCATGAAGATTTATTGATCAAAAAAAGAAGAGGGGTGGCTACATTCATGACACACGTTCTTCACAGTGAAAAATCTGAGACTTAGGATAACTTCTGCAGTACAAATGTTGTCAGATGCAGAACTGCTGACAAAATATTTACATGAACCTAATTTTGCTGGATATTATTCACAGAACATTCATTCTAGCAAGCATATGATACCTTTAAAGGTGACATTTCTCCTTCCAGGAAATGCTGGCTTGATTATAATAGGAAATTAAGTCCACAGAATACCTCGGCTAGCAACAGAGCAGTGTTTCTACACAGAGTCCTCAGTGTGGATTTACAAAGAAATGCCTCACCCTAAAAAAGACTGATCCTGGAGACGGAGCTCAATTTGCCAAGGCTGTGTCAGGCTATTCCTTCTGAGGCTGGCTGTATTGTTGCCCACCTGAAGACTGCAGCCAACCCTACTAAATCAGGGAATCGCTTAACAGCTGCTCTTCGACTTAGGCAGTCACTGTCCTTGTAGAAATCAGGAAGGAGAAAGCTTGTGCACTCAGGTCTCACCCAGTTAATTCAACTGAACCAGAGGTGTGCAAGAGAGTCAGGAACACGGAAGCATGTCCCAGTCCAGTCACACAACCGTAACCCATGGGTGGGCCCTACGGCCTCCTCCTAGCAGGAGGAGCAGGGCAAGGAGTTCTTTCTAGCGGAGTGAAAGAAGGCGTCAGATCCTTTCTCAGATGCTCTGTGCTCTTTGATCGCAGGTTGCAAACTTTGTGCATACACACTAACAGAGGAGAAACAGTCTGGCTGAGATCCAAAATCAATGTTAAAACCAGTAATGTATGTTTTATATTGCTGAGCAGTTCAAGAACCCGATCAGTTCTCACCGTGCTATCACCCAATCCAATACATGACACAGAGCATCTGCTTGCGCTTTTACGAAGTCGTTTGCTAGCGATACAAAAAAAGCATGACACTTAGTCGGTTCTGAAATATATTTTAAAAGATGACAGAGGTCAAACTAAGAAGGGTGTTAAAAAAGAGTTGGCAGCAGTTATTCACAGTTTTTTACCATGAGAGAACTACAGGGCATCCTATGGAATGAAAAGCAAAGATACTGACTGGCAGCAATTGTGCTATTTACTACAACAGGATGTTGTGACATCCAGAAGTGTAAGTGGATCAGGTACATACAGGCCCGCGGTAGTTGTTAAATATCATGGTTGGGTTGGTGCATACAGCCTCTGGCTTGGGAATTCCTTACCTTTTGAAATTAGGGAGAGAGACATGATGAAAGGATCATTCTACGTTTTCCCTGTCTCCTATTTCATTCTTCTAAACATCAATTATTGACTGTTTTCAATGATGAGGTGCTGGGCTGCGTAGACTTCTGGTAGAAGTATGACAGTATAGAAGGGAGTGCATAAGCACTTTGTATCCCCTTTCTATTGCCTTTGTGCAGGTAAAAATGACTTTGGAAGCAGAAAAAAAAATCTAGTCAATAGCAATATCATCAGTTGCAACAAACCAGGTCTGTAGATGGTATAAATTACTATAGTTCCCACAGCTTCCTTGGCTGCAGCAGAGCAATGACATTTTACATCTTCTGCAAATCTGGCCTCTCTATTGGTATAGGTCAGGTCACAGGGTGTGAGATATCCTTCAGTCCTTTGTATTAACTAGGCAATTTGGGAAGTATAAGCTGTTCTGTTTCTTTGGTTGCGGGAGCGTTCTTTAGAACAGTAACACCTCAATGACAGATCAATTGTGCTCTTACACATCTGAATTGCTAAAACATAGCTCCAATGCAAAACTCCTAGAAAGAGAACACTTCCTTCATCAGCTTCCTGTCTGTCATTCGATAGCATTTTTTTCCCCATGGTTCAATGATTCCAGGAATGGTGATTGCAAGGTCAGAATTTTTTTATGGGGAATTTTTAATCTATGTTTGAATGCTTCTTGTGGAGCACTTACGAGTCCCACGGGACCGTACAAGAACAGAGCTTGTATTGCTGTGTGGGTTGGTACCTGCGAGCATCACTCTAGTACGTCTTTGTACTGGGACGGCAAGGTAAGCCTTCCCCCAGGTCTGACAGTCACAATGCAATCGTAATCCGTACGGTTGTCAGTCTAGTTGTGGATGTGCACGCTCAGGGGCCAAGTCTCCAATGGGTGTGTGGTGGTGCGTCTCCTCTGACACGCACAGAGCTCGTCCCCTTTAGAACAGCTTGCGATCATCTGCTGCAAAGTGGGATGTGCTCATCTCAAAAATGGGCCGACTACCTTTCAGAACAGATTATGTGCAATTTAATTTTTCAAATGCATGTATACTTTGCTTTTCTAGTTTTAGTTTGTGACAACTTTGAATTTTAAATACAAGGTGTCTAAATGTACAATAATAAAAAAATGCAGCTCATGTCAGCAGTAAGATGCATAGTAATTTATTAACTTTTCAAGTGTAAATACAAATTGATTTGATGATGCGCCACATAATGAAAAATTATTTGCAGTCACAACTTGCCTTCCACTTGCTGCATTATTTTTTTAAATTAAACTTAGTACAAAGAGTTTGAAAACTGGGCAATACTTGTTGATGGCCAATAGAAAACTGTAACCCTGTGAAAAGTAATAAGTGCTTCTGTATGTCTTTGAAGAATGTTCTTGATTCAGAAATTCAAAGTCAGGTTGCCATATATCGCTTCACTGGGGTATTTATAAGTAAATATTCTTGGCCAAAGAAAACGCTGTTTTTATGTAGGGCAACCCATGAACTCAATACCTTTAGTTACATATCATTAACACTTTTGTAATATAAGTCAATGTATTTTGTGAAACCGTTCTAAAATCCATTACAATGTACTAAAGAGGTCACTGTAAATCTCTTTCTCTAATGCCCATGGTGGCTGGGGCATTGTAAAGACACAACTAAAGTCTTCATATGGCATAAGCATCCCAGATCTTTATTGGGACAAGGTATTTTTAACAGTTATCAGAGTAAAATAGGGAGATTTTTGAGAGAGAACCTGAAGCTAATTCATTACGTTTTTTAGAAGATGTAAATATTGATGTGCTTTGTGCCAAATTCACTGAGAATTATTAACTATATAATTTCAGTGTTTACTCCTTGCGCTCCCTTAGTTGACTCGGTAAGCAGACTCCATCTCTAGCAGAACTCACTCAGTGCATTCGTATTTCAAGAATAACCTTTGTTACCACACAGGAAGCTATAAATGCATGATGCACATACTCCAGTAGATCATGGTGCCAATTACTGTATTTTCTATGCGTTCAGTAATTACAGCTCTCACCTTAAGTCCGCTAATGTCACACACACAAAATCAAATTGTATCTGCAAAAATAAGATTTAGAGGTACACGCTACAGTGGTCTCTTGACTAGGTAGGTATTCCTGAGGAAGCAACACAAAAATGTGTTAAGGTTGGGATTCTTTCCAGAGATAACATAATATTAAGTTTACTTTGGTGGCATCCAGATCTAGAGACATGTGAAGACCTGATGATTCCTTGGTTTCTATCCATCTTGTTAGCTAGTTCCTCTAATTTGCAATACCATCTTTTATCTGTGGCATGAACTCACAATCGACTTTGATTAGCAGTAAGAAGCAGGCAGTCAACATAGCAGTCAAAAATGGAACATCATTGCTAGAAACATTTTCAATTAAGCGAATTCTGACAGTTGTTCTTCCTCCCAAAGCCTTTCATGAAAAACACAAAGGTATTCGGTGCCTAACTGAACAATAATATGCCAAACACCCTCTGAACTCCAACTTCTATTAAAGTTGTTCTTGCAACCCAACTCACTGGGTCCCGAAACAGGCCGTAATGTGCTTTAGTATGGCTGTTAATGAACCATTTCAAATGAATACTGGATACCGAAGGAATTACATGCTGTGTAATTGATCTAAAGAACAGATTAGGACTGGTGCTATTTCATTAAATCTTATTAGCTCTGGCTTAAGTACTTAAAATTGCAGCTGTCCTATGTCAGATAGATTACACCCCTTGTCACACGGCAAGTGAGGTTTTCATCTACAAGACCACAGTTTTTAAAAAGGAGCAGGCTGATGAAAAGAAACGTAAACAGTTTCCAAAGGACTGCGAAGGCCTGATCTTCAGACACGCCAAGCCCCAAATTACTCATTGAAATGAGATAGATAGTTCAACACTTTCAGAATATGTATGAATAACTGTTGTTTGTTTCCATATTTTTGCCTTAGATCACTTCTATGGAACCAGAGTTTAGCTTTTTGGTTGTGGGACAGTCCTGAAGAGTTGTCCTGCCTCATGGATGAGGACAATACAGATCTTTATGTAATTGCAGGGGAATCCATTGGGTCCTTCAACACCACCTTTTTTAGCTCTTCTTTCTCTTAGTTGCTTTCCACCGGAGGTTAGCATGCCTCAGGAACCAGTGAGCCAATTAAAGCTGGAGGACCATTTTGGCTGAGGAACAAATGGCTTTAATCAAGCCAAGACTAAATTCAGCTTGGAAAACAGTTTATAGCTCTCAAAGGAGAAAGGGCTTTTTTTCCCCACAGGACTCAAACTGATTTTTAGGGGTCTTGACATGCTTACAAAAGTATTTTTTTACTGGTTTGCCTTTGACAGCAGTGTACTAGACTTGTTCTTTCTCACCTTCTATTCTTCTGTCCTAGGACCTAGTATTTAACTCTATAATCTCCCAAATCAAACAAAATAGCAATTGAAGATTTTGATCTGAATTTTCTCTACAAGGCATATTACCCTATATTAAATACTCTTCATAATACCTGGACTGCTGCACTGTGGGAAACAAGACTGAAAATTTGAAACAACATTAAGCAGGACTTCAGATTATACTAAGGGGTGAAATACTGACAAGAAACCCACAGACTTTGGTTAAAACAGATAATACTCTCAAGGCTTTTTATTATTATTATTCCTTTTATGAGAGAATATTTAAGACCTTTTCAAATGCAGAGTCACCATGTTAATACCACAGCCAAAGCAGTGGTTCATACAGATAAAGACTAAAGTAAAAATAATCCAGCAGATGTGTTTTCAAATATAAGAAATTGTTTCAGTAAATTTTTAAAAAATTACAATCACAGAAAATACCAACTCTACCTTTAAGAGTTATTTGAATTCTCTTATATTATTCTGTAAATCTCAGAGCCATTTAACTGTCACAGGAATCTGCTTTCCTTCTTATACTGAAAGTCTGGTTCTTGCAAGCCTTCTGCAGCCTGTGGCCTCCGCACTCAAAGCTTGCCAGGACTGACCACCCTCAGTTAGACCGTGTGGCCACATGCAAGTGCTTTGCACTGGGCACTGAAAACGTGCAGTAGCAAAATTCTGAGGACGAGCAATTCACGTTCATTACGGTGGTGTCATAGTGAAGGGTTGTCACACTTGCTTGAAATCTTTGCCAGTAAATGAAGATCTATCTGGGCTTCTCAGCTTCAAACCTCTTAAACCGCAAATGCAACACTCCTTTTGGGACAGTAAATTTAAAACCTGGTATTCCTCCAAATGTTCAGCCTTCCTTTTTCATTTACCCGGGGTTTGAAAGGCTTGCTGCCCCATTGCTAACCAAGAATCAAGGGTAGCTTGGCAATTCAAGACAAGGGAGAAAAAGAAAAAAAGGGCAAAAAAAAAAAAAGCATGTGGCATATTAGATTCTGTTGAGTACAGTAACTTCTACTTTTAGTAGTTAAGCATTTAGTAGTCACACTGATATATAATTACTTTCAACTTCCAGCCATCTTCATATAAAATAGTTAGCGCTTATTAATTGGAAAGGCTACACATGGTGTGAATGACCTGTGACTTTACTCCCCAAAAAGCTCACCTGGTAAAACTGTCTTTCCCTTCTTTTGCGTTCTCACCTCCCTCGGCCAAATATTTCAAGGAGTAAAACTCCATCAGAGTAAACAAATACAGCTTTCATACGATTTCTCCCTTTTAAATTGTATCTGGAGAGAAGATGAAGAGTCACTTACAAATAGAACTCCTGTACAAAGCGTTCAACACCTGCTCCGTAGATGGCAGCTATCCTTTTAAATTGTCTAACAGGTTAACATAAGGAGGTTAAATGCAGGGCAACTGTTCCCAATCTATATTTAGCCCGAAGCTTCCCAACTGTTTCAGACCTGCAGGAAGGCTTGCATACTGAGCTTGTCTGTGATTTTTTTACTGCATTGCTTGCTTTTTTAAAGATGCTACCTCTCCCTGCAGGTCTTATTACACTGTTCAAGAGGTCATTTTCAACTAACCATGAACACGGAATTTTAATAATTTTTATATTTAGAATCTCACCCATAATTATTCTTTTGTATATATTCATGCATAACCTGATCCACGTGACATAAAGATCAGCTATTAGCCACAAATAAACTCCAGGAGAATTGGCTTTGTATTACATCTTGGCACACTCTGTTTCAAAACTAAAATCGGGGCAAAATATAGTGATATGCTCTCTGGATACCAACCATGAGTTGACAAGAACTGATGGATTTTGCATGTTAAAAGTAAATATTTTATTACATATCATGCCCTTGAAAAATTAACTTTGTTTCCATTTTATTTTGTTCAGCATGCCTTGAAATAGGAATCGCAAAAGCTCTTCAAGAAACAGATCACCAAGACTCAGTACCACAGTGTCTGCAATTACCTATTTTCCTGGCTCAGTAAAACAAAACAATTTTTTTTTTTTAAATTACTATAAAATATTAAACAGTGAAGTTAACAGATACCATCTTTGTCTCTCCTTCAGTGTGATCGAATCTTCTGTAACGAAAAGCTGTCTGCCATGGACCCGCATCCAAGCCTGCTGACGTTGACAGCGGTCATCAGCTCTGACAGCCTTTTGGATACGGCCTTGTCATTGCTCTGGCTATCTGTGCGCGGATGCTGCATGAACCATGGCTGACATTATTAAATTCAGGTTCACAAAGATGCTGTCAACAGGTCAACTACAGTAAAATATTTATATTTCAGAGTAACAGTACTTATATATACTGCCTAGTTCTTTCTTGCTCTAATTTGCCCTCTTATCACTAGGTTTTTGTTTGTTTTTCAAATACTGAAAAGACTTTGTTGGTTTGTTCAGGAAATTTGTCTAGACAGTGCTCACAAAGCGTATTTGCTCACATTTGACATTTTCACAGGATGGGTGACAAAATGGAAGATTCAAGCTGTTAAATTCCACAGATGGCACCTGACTCAGTCAACTTATTTTCAGAAGTAACGAGTATCCAGCTTCCAGGCAGTTTTTGGAACAACACAACAGTGCACCTGCACGTACAGCACTGCAGGGTGGGAGCCTTGCTCTTATGTACTCAGGGCTTGTGGGCCAACCGAGACCTCTAGAACTTCATCCATCTACTAGGACGTTTACTGCCTCGAAAGAGTTAAATATGCAAGTGCTATATTGTGATGCCTTTACAGTCAAGAAATGTAAAATGTAGCAATATAATGGAGCGTCTGGCTATTTTACCTATTCAACATTTACCTGTGTCTAACTAGAAGAGGTCTCTAAAATGCTGCTTTTTAGCAGCTTGAAGGTTGAGAACCACCTGTAAACATTTGTGGAACAGTCTCTTTCTAGAAATAGAGACTCCTAAACAATCAACCTTGAAATTTATCATATATTATATTATATTTCCAGTGTTATTTACAGATCTTGTTTAGTACAATGAACTGGACATGCTGAAAAGGTAGGATTTTTCCAGTCCCCTTTTATATGAAGTACAATAAAAAAGGCACATGATTATTCACCATAGGAGTTGTGCACCAGTCAATAACTTAAAGCTAAAAAGCTACCCATCAGAGAACTCTCTTTATGAGGCAGTATTGAGATCTCTCCTTTCAACTCATCATAGAAACATCTGTCTCAATTCCCCTAGGAGAGCTTAAGGAACCCACTTTTCTGTTGTGTTCTGATCTTCACAAGATTTCCAAATCAACAGAAAACTCATGTTAAGCTTCCCAGGTCATCTACCGGAGCAAGGAAGAGTCAAATAGGGCATGTATGTGTCTGCTTTTCTTCTTCTTCTTCTTTTTTGCCTTTGAATGCCCAACTGTGAAGGACTCTTGAGAGCCAAGTCCTGTTCAAACTAATTTGCTTTAAGACAAATGCCTTGCAAGATATGGCACACTGAGCAATGGACAACGGCAGGAGAGGCAGCTTCTCAGCCCCAGCAGTCAATGTCGGCCATGCTTTATCCAGTTTCTAATCATCCATTTTTGCCCCGAGCACCTTTGCACGACTAATCGGAGCCCAAAATTGGCATCCTTTGACATTTCCACTTCTAGACAACGGCCAGTGTCTCTGCTGATGATTGGACCATTCTGAGAAAAATGGAAAAACAAAAAAAAAAAGAAAAGAAAAGAAGGATTAGAAGAAGGAAAAGGTGAAAAGGCTAGAAGAAAAATAGTGCTAGATCTGTGAATCGCTAGAAAGCACTATAAAATGCCTGGAAAGTTCTGTATATATCAAGTGATAAAAGTCCCTAGAAAGTGCTAGAAATTCCTAGGAGAAGCTAGGTAATCCATATAAAGTGCCAAAATGAATCCTTGATAATTCTAGATTTAGGAATTGCTAGAAAATTCCCCAGAAATCACTAGAAAATCTCTAAAAAGCACTAGAGAATCCCTACAGACCCCAAGATATAGGAAATCCCAGAAACTGTAAGAATGCCTTTGAAAGTCCTAAAAATTATTTGAAAGCTCTAGATCTAAAATTCCTAGAAAGATGCTAGAAAAATCCTAGAAGAGTTCTAGAAACAAAAATTCCTAGACACCAAAAAAAATTACAAGTATGTTCTTGACAATCACTACAGGAATTGAGAATATTCCAAGAAAGGTTCCAGAAAGTATAACTAAAACTTCCCAGAGAGCATACCCCAAAATTCCTAGTTAATAATATACGAAAATTCCTGGATAGCACATGACCTATGGAAAACATATCTGACTATTTCTAGAAGGTATAAGGGGGGATTCCTAGAATAGTCCTCTAAAGACCTCCTTGTTTTTCATTAAATATCCTCTAGAGCTGCGTTCCTCTCCGGTTTATCTCTGCAAGGCTCCCCGAGCTCTTCCGTACCTGTGTGAAATCCCAGAACCTCTGTGCTGGCCTCAGGACATCTTCGCACTTCTTCAGAGTCGGTGTCCTGCCCTTCCCGTCGTCAACGAGGCATTTGGAGTCGGGCAGAAAGGCCGTGGAGCCCAGCGGCCCCAGCTGCAGGACGCCTTCTGAGCTGTAGCGGACAAGCTGGGGAAGAAGGGAGAGGGAAGACTTTAACCGCAGCCCCAGGGACCCCAGCGACGGGACACACAGCCGACCCGCAGCTGCCTTCCCTGCTGGCTTCTGCCCCAAGCGCCGCTGAGGAGTCCTCTGTCCTGCTGCATGTTGGGACCTTCCCGGTCTGGCACACGCTGCTGAAGGGCAAAGCTTGGGAAACTTGTTTTACCAATACAGGGTCTCTCCTAGGACACAATATTCCCTTCTTTCACACCTTCTGTTTCACTGCAAAAGGGCAATCAAGAAAGTGAAGTAATCAGTATGTAAAACACACCCACTCAGCAGAAGTTGATTTAACAAGGGCACAATGTCAATTTGCCATGCACTTTGTTCTTAAGAGCTCTGTTAGAGGCTATTGATAGCAACAAGTCTAATTAGTCTTTGTAAATAAATGTTACTGAAAAAAATCCAACCATGCAACCAGTATCCAAAAATATGAGAGGAAAAAAGAAATCATGAGGGAAATAGCAGCAAATTTTCTAACGTATGCTTCAGGCCTACATAATAAAGAATCACACCCTGATTTGTGTGAGGCTTAACTGTTCTGCAATTTAGTGATGTGGTAAATGCTACTGGTGGTAATTAGAGGCTTCAGGTGGAGGCCATTTATTATTTTAGAGGGGTTTTTTAATAAAAAAAACTTAAGCAGGCACAATCATTCATGTTAATTTTTACAGGAGTGTGATTTTTTTTTTTTTTAACCTTTCTTCTATTCTAAGTGATGATTTCACTTGCCTCAAGCATTCACAGTAAAACGGCCCTCAAGGAAAAATAATCCGTATGTAGAAGGTGAGGTAAAAAAACCCAGTCTCTTGTAATCTCAGTGTGCCAGAATATATTTTATTACATTAATATTGGACCAAGGGAAAATACTTAAAGACATAAAGAATATCTGTAGATGGCTCTTGCTGATCAGGACTAATTGTCACAACACAAATATGTGATGGAAGAGAACTGTTCTGCTGTGTTCACAGCAGGCTTTTTCTGTAAGCAGAGGGTGGCTGCTCGTTTGCCTTCTCACGCTGCTACGTTTTGGGTCAGAGGGGAGGGTGACGCTGCTCCTTCCCTGAGCACTGTGAGCTCGCTGGGACGGCACAACCTCCCGCACAGCATGCGTGGGAAGGGACACGGCCAGCGCGGAGCCTGCAGACTCCTGGGAGAGCAGGCAGCAGACATAAACCCACATCTCAAGGCACTGGAGGGGAAAAAAAAGCTTTTCCTAGGGACACATTGGGGACCTTGAAAAGTTTCTTGCAACCCAAGAAGCCACTGAAGAACTGCTGGATGACAGCAGGCCCGAAGAACACAATCTTGATGAAGGAAGGCTGATTTCAAAGCCTTTATTCTGCCTCTTCCAGATCTGATTTTTCTCTACTACAATTTGTTTCAATCTGTATTCTAATAAAGCCTCAAAGCCTTAAGGGTGGTTTTAGGATGCTCATTTAGAGGGAAAAGGGGCTCTGTCAGTCACTCTCTATCACATTGCACTGAGATAACTATGATAGCAATGGAGTCCTCATTTATAAGCTGCAAAAATTAATAGGTAATCCCCTTAATTACTGCTACTTTCTAGATAGTTGAGGGAGAGCCTATTGAGGGAGATTTCAAAGCACATTAAAGGGAAAATGCACGATGTTAATTTAGCAGCAGGTCAATATATCAAATCAGACGTATCTACTTCTCACTTCTTCTGTGTTTAAATCCAGAGTCATTACACCAGCAGAACATTTTGCCCTTCTTACCCTAGAAGTACTCAAGCGCAGCACGCAGGTGCCAAAAGACTGCAAAATGGAGTCAGCTACATGGCTTATATGCTGTGAGGCAGGATGCTGCAGGGTGAAGAGCTGAGCCACTGAAGAAATGCAATTATCACCCAGGAAATTCACTGCCTGTCTGGTCTTATTGCTGTTACATGGCTGAAATTACTTAACAAGAAAGGGAAGGAAGGTCAGAAGTGCCTGCCATTTATTGGATGCTACTAGCCAGTGCATGAGATATCACTAAGAGTCAATCAAAAAAACCTCAAATTAGAGTCTAGCTTTCTACAGCCATCCTTATTAACCTCAGAAGAATCATGCTGCGAATAATCGTATCTTGCTGGTGGTAAAAAGAGCATGGTCTCCTTGCTCCCAGACCAGGTACCCTTTGACAAACTATGTGTTCATTTTCCCACCTGCCACTTGTGTTCAGAGCAACCATGTGAAGCGCGGAGTTAGAACAGAGCCTACATCAGAGAAGGCAGAGGGATAACCACATGAGGGTTCTCCTTGGTATGAACAATGTCATTGTCAAGGCACTGTCTATACACACTAAATCAAGACACTTTTTTTTTTTTTGCCTTTCACTATAAGGGTATTGGGGACATATGTAAAAGAAGCTCAAGCAAGCAAAGTGATTCAAGATATGAATGGACTGCCAGCTCGGACAAATTACCTTCCTTTTTTCCCCATATAAAGGAGGGGGGGAAAAAAACCCAAACTTTTTTTTTTTTAAGTAAAACCTGTCTGTGTATTTCACACTTCTCATATCTAATGGGTACTCAGCAGATTTCAAATGGACTGCAGGCATGGCTGAAACTTACACTGACTGGGAAACACGTTCATCTTGCAGTCTTTATTATACCTCTCCAGGTCCCAAAATACCACCCTGCAACCTGGTTGGCTTTGCCTTATCTAGATAATCAGAACCACTGTTTATAATATAATGGGCTACCTGCTCTGTAGTATAGGATCAATTTTCCCTGTGGTTTAAGATGAGCAGCATTTTCTGGACCGATATTAAAATGGTCTAAAATATTCTTTGTCTTTAGACTCTCAACAGCCAGAATTGCACGTGCTCTGCGTCGCGGTAGCCATGTGTTTGGGAAAGACATTGTTATACAGAAGCCTGTCAAAGCAGAAAGTACCATTTCTGCTCAGGCCTTAGAAGCGGAAGATACACTAACTGTATTACAGACTGTCTCCACTATTGAAAGTGGCAGTTGTGTGACAGCTCAACAGAGTCAGAGGCGGCTCGGTGCAGGAAACTGATATCTATACAATGATGAGACAAATGGAACATCATGGGCTTAATTTTCCTGAATCCGTACTTTCTGCCAAGAGTTCCAACAGTCATAAAAACTTAGGTTTATCCTAAAATAAAATAAAATTCTAAAAAAACACCCACAAACAATTATCTCAGTTCAGACCACATTACATAGTAAAGCTTTAGTGCCTGCTTCTGCAAAATCAGACCAGAAATTAAGGTTCAAGGAACTACTATACGATTAATGACATCTCCCTCCAAAGACTTTGTATCGTAACTTCCTAGAGACAGCATAAACTGTGAAAATAAAATAAGCATTTAAATAAGTTGCTTATTACTGTAGACTAAAAAGCAGGAACTGGGATACAGAGTCAATGAAATAGTGGAAATTACATCCGCTGTGTTCGAATTTGATCTTAGGTGCCACTAGCATACCAAAAAAGAAATAACCTCTGAATTTGCATTAGAACTGTAGGCATGGTACATCACGCCAAATCCACTCCCAGTGCCAGCCAGCCAAAAATCAAATGACAGTCTCCTTTATTAAGGAATATTCAATCCCATTCATTAAAAAAAAAAAAGCCTGTGCAAGTCTTGATGGGCTGAGAGCCTTAGGCATCCACATACTCCCATTGCAAGCTGCAGAACAGAAACACAGTTTTACACATCGCATGAGGATGGACCTTCGCTCAGTTTTTCTCTTTTATCTGAGAAGAGCTGAAGGATCCACATAAACCACACTGAAGCTAAGTGCTCTATTAAATACTCCAAGATCTAATCCTGATGCTATTTGCTGTACCTATGATAACACAGGACACTTTTCCCTTCAACATTCAGAAATCTGAGCAGAGTGGAAAAGATGTCAAAGGCTGTTTATCAAAGCCACCATATCTGGTTCAAAAATAGTGAGTGGTGCTGCCTATGGAAGGTGATCCTCCAGGAGCATCAATGTGATAAGGAAATGCCAGCTTTTAACTGAAAATTCCTGCTCGTTTCCAGTCAAGTGGAAAAAAGCACAAAATAACAACAGGCACTTGTTTGTAGGAAACAGTTACAGGGGTGACTCCAGTAGCTTTCCACACTAAGTTTAACCCCTCTCTCGCTCCTGTTCTCCAGCAAAAGGAAATATTTAATGATCCTTCAACCCTGCAGGTTAAGAGAGCTGTAAGCTGACACAGAAATTGAAACAGTGGGCTATACAGGCGTATGAAATACCTCCAGAATACTTGTCACCGTAAGACAAACCGGGCTATACAGGCGTATGAAATACCTTATATCTCCAGAATACTTGTCACCGTAAGACAAACGGATCACAAGAGAAACAGTTACCGAACTTCCAGGTTTGTCACAGAATCTCCCCCGCCACTTCCTGCAACTTAAGAAACTACCTTTTCATCCAGCCTGCTCTGAGCAATCTGCTACCCAGAGTGCAACTCTGGAAAACCATAGCTCTACCGAGCAAAATGTTAAATATCTGCCCCCGAGCAACAGTTTAAGTAAAGCCTTTCATCTCCTCTTATTCCATCGGTTTGCGTAGCTGCGAGCTCCAGGAATCCGAACGTTGAGATCTCCCTTCTTTCTGCTTGATCTCAACGCCGAGGGAGTTCTCGCTTTCACAGCTGCAGTGCCTCCTCTTTCTCTCGGTGTGAAAGGGAAGAGGGGAGGGCGGAGAAGGAGGCTGTTCACCGGGGCCTTTCTACCCCAGGATGCCATTTTATTAACTTCTCTTCTTTCATATACCACATAATCAGCTCCACATCACAGCATTCAAGACAGACTCTGAGACAGTGAGTATTTCCACTGAGGCTGTATAAGTGCTCTCAGATGGTTCAAAACCTACGTGTCCTATAACCATTCTAAGAAGCTTCTAGAACAACACATTCCACTTTTTGAGGGGGTTGTGTCATCCATCACCCACCCACCCCTTTTTTTTTTTAATTTGTTTTACAACAAAAGGGTATTACGCAGTGCTGTAGAACTAATGGGCTTTACAGGTGATTGTACAAGACAGAGGCAAGGCAGTTCAAGACCCCCAGTATATTTGTTTCTGAATTTTCTCTAGCCCCGGACTGTTTCTATTGCTCTCCCAGCAGTATTTGCAAACCTTTTTTACTGAAAGGGATTAGATTCAAACTGCAGATCTAATGAACGCACATAAAAATGACACTACTTTTCTGTAAAGTGAGTTTTGAAATCAACTTAGATTGATGCAAAACCTCGTCTGGATATTCCTGACTGTTAGCTTACACTGACTTAGCTTGACTCAAATTCATTAAGCTAAATTGATGTAAACTCAGGCTAAATGCATTCCAGAGCATCCATAAAAGATCTTGTCCCTGTTTGAATAAAGAAATTTAAAAGCTGATGCCATCAAAAAGATGTGATTTATCATGGTAAAAAATGATCTTGAGAATACACATAGGGAAAGGCATTTTGTTCATGGAGCAGTAATGGTGGAGTGGTTTTATTTTTCGCTGGTAATGCAGGGCAACACCATTCGGAGGTGTGCAACATGCAAGGGGAATTGAAGGGTAAGAAGTAGAAGAAAAGAACATTTTATCACAGATGAACAGTAATCTTACTCCTACCTCAGCTTTCTTTAAACACTTGACTGACTTCTGTTGGTTTCAGTGGAACCATGTGTATACTAAAATCACTGGTAATTTGCTTGTCAGAATTGAAGAGTATGAAAAACAAACAAGACTGTAGCTGAATAGCAAGAGGCTTTCACACCAGTAGGACACATCAAGCACCAGTGATAACCTAACTGGTAAAAATGAGTTCCATGTTTATATTCATTTATATTCAGTAGGCAGGTACAACTAACCCAAATCTCAACTCAGTAGGGGTATTTTATGCCCCATGCTTGAGATGAAAAATGTCAGAAACTGAAAGCTAAACATAACAGACAACTATGCTCACCCAGGCTGATTAGAAGAGGGGCTTTAAAAATGTTTATTTAATATATTAAAAAGCTCGCTGTCAACACCTTTCATGCTATGTGCTTGAATATCCTTGATTAGGGTTTGTGCAGCTGTGGTTCTCATACTGAATTGATTTTGTAAATTTTTGTGAGATGATAGAAGTTTTCCAGCTGTGTAATCATTAATTAACTTGGCTGCATTTGAGTGGCTCCAACCCACACTTGTCTGTGAAAAACTCAACTTAGATAAAACAGCACCTCGTTTTCCAGCTGTAATCATTAATTAACTTGGCTGCATTTGAGTGGCTCCAACCCACACTTGTCTGTGAAAAACAGATAAAACAGCACCTCTGCCTTCTGCTTGGTGTTTCTTATTTCTTAAAAACTATTTTCCTTTTTCTTTTTTTTTTAAAAAAAAAAAAGGAAATGGAAAGTGCTGCAGGATGATTTGGTAGATTAACTTTTTGCCTTTCCCATACTTTTATAATTCTCACACACAGGGGATGCTTTGGATTTTAAGGGTTTGGGAAAAGTGACTTTCTCTTTCTACACATTTATACAATGCTAGTAACCAAAGGGCTCTAGGTTGTGGCTGTAATGTAAAGTCTAAAAACAGCTTTTCAGGCTTTTCCAGAAAATTCACGTAGACAGAACACTGAAGACTTGTAGCAGAAACGAGCCAGGGGAGATTTAACTGGTTACTACCCAACTTCAACTTCTTGGGCAGTAAATACTTTGTCTATTGTTATTTGCACCTGAGAAGAGCTGCCCAGTGTCTAGTGTAGGGCCCTCAATTCAAAAGGCAGCATCTACTAGGCAACGTATTTACATCTTGCTAAAAGGAGAATGACCTGTTCCTTAATGGAAAAAATTAGTCAGAGCTGGATGCTGAGAGGTGAGCTACTTTATGCCCCAAAATTTACAAGAGCTAGTCAGAGGAAGCTGGGCACATTGTACTGCCTTTCAAATAAATTCACAGTAACTTATGCCCTCAGGCATTTTCTTCTTCTGGAATTCAAAGCATATTCTATGAAACAGGAGTCACGGAGGCAAACAAGTAGGTTAAGGACTTAAATTGCAAAATAAACTACAGTCAGAACTATTTATTTCATTATTCTTCTCAATGCTAGCACGAGAATAGGAGATTAGATGTTGCAAAGGGACCTTCTGGAAGGACTTAAATTTGCAACTTTCTGGTCAGAATTAGAATGGAGCAAGAACTCTCTCTGAGTGCCTTGACATCTCTAACTAGAGTCTTCTTGAAAAGCTCATTTACATCTAATTAGGCAACACTATTTTGTTGCCTTACTCAAAGGCTGTTCCTTCCGCCTCTACTAGGAAAGAGTCAGTCAAGTGTTCCATAACGATCCTGCCAAAGGTGGACATTCTGTCAGCAGGAATTACTGTCTATCTCACTTTGCTTTAATAAGGTATGACTCTTCATCAGCTTGCAATTAAGCACAATAGGCAATATTTATATTTTGTGACTCTTGTTATGCCTCCACAGTGATGTAGGAGCCAGGACTCCAAATCAATATATGTATGACAACTTCAGATAATTGTTAAGTCCGTGATAAGGTCAGAATTTATTTACGCATGAGAATGTTCATTAACATCATTTTGATTCAGATGATACTTCAAAAGAAACTAAAATTATGTTTCAGACGAAGCTCAAGTCCTGGATTTAAATAATATCCAAAGTGTATTTAAAAAACAAGTAACATCACTATAAGCATGGAAAGAAGAAATGTCATTTTAAAATCTCCAGACATCTGTAAGAAAATAATAATATGCACAGGGACTGACAAAAAAAAAATCTTCTATTTTAAAAAAGCATTAAAAGATATTCTTAATTCCCTTTGAAGTTGATGTTAAATATGTGCTTAACTTTTTGCCCACTCGGGGAGTCACATCAGCAGCTTGCTAAATCATTTCTGCATAGGAGCCTATTGGACCAATGAGCAGTTAATTTAGAGGTACTATTCCTAGAATAAGTAAAGTCAAAACGAGAAGAGTCGCTCACTCAAACAAGCTGTCTAAATTCATTAATCTTCAGTGGATCGCTCCGTTATTAAAACAAATTATCATGATTCTTCTGTTTTCCTTACCGGCGTCTTCAATGTATAGATTCACACGCTGAACAACCCTGGAAAGGGCACTCAAAAAGACTGGAGTAAAGCCAGTTATTTTCCTTTGCAACTCAGGAGTATACTGCCAAACTCAACTCAAATGCACCAAATTACTTTTTGTTTCTTCTGAAAATTCTTTAAGTTAAAGGTTTCTCATTAATTATGGGATTTTAACCATTTACCTGAGAGGACATTCCATGGCACGGATAAAGGATTGCTTTGTCATCCTCTTCGGCTCCCTGATCTAAGCAGTAGCCACTAGCTTTGCTGTTACGCACCTATAACCCGATCAGAAAGAACACAGTTGTATCAGAAATTGATCTGTATGATGCAAGTCCGATCTAGCTAAACCTTAGCTGCACTACAGCTATTGAGACAGCCAGTATGTAAAACTATTCTTCTCTGAGAAACACATGCTTATTCTCCAGATATGACAGGATGCCAATAGTGAATTTGCTCCAGGAAAAGACGTTATTTGGGCAACCTGCTGTCTTTACAGAGCTTGGGCCAGAGTTATAATTTCAGCAATTACTCAAGGATCAAAACCCCGTAAAATTCACTTTAAGAAACTCAGGCCAAATTTTGCTTCAAATTACCCTTGTGTAAATATAAATTTTGACCATATATGTTGAGAACGTGACTTAAATCAAACAGCATAGGAACTACCCAGGATTGGTATGGGATGTGGCACCCTTTTGTTTGCTCCTACTGCATATATAAAACCAAAAAAGCACATGAAACAATTCTATTTGAATTGAGAATATAATATATGGTTATGTACAGAAGGGATGTAAAGCACATTATTGTGAAAGGATACAGCAATGACGACCAGCGTTGGAAGGTTTCCAAGATATTTAAAGTTGGGGTTCAGAGAACCAACCAAGTCAAAAATCCATGTGCCTCCCCAGACAAGGAAAGTTTACAAGTCTATAAAACTGGGCTGGAGCTCTTGTGAAATTTCAGGCCTTTCTTTCTCTTCAGGCTGAAGTATTACACACGTATTTTGGACATAGGAAAATTTTACAGGTATCTTAATCAAGAGGTTATTTAGATGGACATTTTGAAACAGTCAACAGGTCAGTTTTGGTTTAGGCTGTGAACAATTTGTCTGGCCACCCCCATAATAGAGAAACAGCTGCTGCATGAGGTGTCAGAAAAATCAGTAGATAATCCTTCATATTATAGTGTAGGAGCATAACAGGGATCGGATAAGGGGGCTCACCAACAGTTAAATTTCAGGAGGTTTATTTTATGACTCAAGTACTATAAAGGCTAAAGAAGATGAAGACAGCTTTATGACATGGCTTTAAAAATGTGAATTGAGTCACTAGGAAATATTTTTTTACTACTGTTTCAATCTGTTTCACATCTACTCAATACATTTATTTTCCTTTAAACTCGCTAAAATCCAGACATCTTTTCCTCCAGGAAAATAACCAGAAGAGAAGGTATTTAATAACGAACGATGTTATTTAGGATGAAGCCTCTAGTTTTTTCATTATGGGTATGTAAGACCGAAAGGGATCTATGCCAGTTTATACTAGCTAAATAGCTTGTGTGGCTCCGTTTTATTATAAATTTTAATGAATGAGATACTTGCATCACTGAACTTCCTGTTTGACTCAAGAACCTTCATGCGACCACTCAACAGAAACAAACTTCTTTTTAGAGCCCCGCTTGCTAACCGTTTGGTATAATTGACACAACATTGGCAGTACTGCCAATGTTCTTTGCAGTTAACGGCCTCTCAGAGCTGACAGTGACTAACAGCTCCCACTGAATTTACTAAACGTCTTTCCTCAGTTACTGCCAGGGATAGTTTTATTAGGATGCAAAGTGATATTATGCAATAAAACTTGCACTTTGTATCAATATCTGAAGCACCTGACTTATTTTTATATGAAGACAATCAAATGGAACAGAAAGCAAGAATGTCCATTTAGTTGTCCTGTGTGAAAATGTATTGCCTTTGGATTCAGGTGTAGTTCATGGAGGCAATTAAAACAGAATCTTAAAAACATTATGCAGCAGGAGAGCTCCTAGAACTTCACCCCAGTTCACAGTCGTAAGTGATAGCAGTCCTTACATTACAGGCACATGATATAGATTTAAGGAGTTACAAAAGGCATGTCTGACTTCTTTAAAGATTGGGGTCAAGCATATGTGGGAGATTTGATTGGTTGGCAGAAGAGAAAGAAATGATCCAGACAGCTGAGGTGAACCGAAACATCTACACGTTTCTAACACGTTTGGATCCAGCATTTCATTAGGGTTAAGTAACCTATCCACTCGGCTATCTCAGAGGAGGTGTTCCAAGGTCTTACTCAATACTGGTACACAATTGGAAATGAAAATACAGAATCTGAGCCCAAAGCAGCAAAATTATTTCTCCTCTAATGACTTTTTCATGATGAGATAAAGACCTGCCAAATGGGAGCCTCACCTCATAATCTGAACAAGGATATGTTGCTTTTTATGCTGAACAAGGAGGATTGCAAAAATGAATTAATAAAGTGAATGTAATCCTTCAAATAGTTTGGCAAAACCCAAGAAAGGGGTGGTTCTTTACCTAAAAACAATTCATCAAACTCAGCTGTTCTCATTAACTGTCATTATTTTAGCTCTCGACTGCTGAGGTTTTCTTGATGACGTCTGTGGCATCCTATTTGGGAAAATGATTACGTCAAATTTATGTTCTCAGAGCTGCTCTATTTTAAAATGAAAGCCAAGGAGGTTGTGTATCATCGTTAGTGAGGATGATGTCATCTGATGTACTCCAGTGAGAGGGACAGGGCTTCTCAAAGCCGCACTTCCTTCCCGGTGTTGATTAAAAGCAGGGGAGGGCATTTCCGTTGCTACTACTGTGCTGACTTGAAATTGCTCTGTACATCCTGATACCCGCCACTAAGATGAAAGGACTGCTCTAATGCAGCCATGATGTATTTTCAAAGACATACATTACCTCTCCATAAGTGACTGTATTATTATAAACCCTCATTTCAGGATAGACGTTCTCCAAGTACCACTTAAAACTCCGGCACTGCAATCGCTGTCGTAGAGCTATTCTTTCAGAAACGTCTCCAAAGTCAACTCCAGGGTTCTACAAAGCAGAAAAAGAATAAAGAAATCTCACTGCATTGACTTTATGGTTGTTTTCTTTACTGAAACCAAATCTGAGTTCATTTGTATACCAAGCTGTATTTCCCTCTCTTCTTTCTCTTTTGTAAGTAGCAGCTCATCAACCATCTGCTGTTGAGAGCAGACAATAAATATTAATGGAAGTCAGTGGAAAAAGAAGGCTAACGAACAAGCAAAAACCAAACATAAATCAAAATAATAAGAATACAATAAGAATGTTGTTACTTAGAGCAATTCTAAATGTTTGCAATCAAACCTGAACTCTTTTGCTTTCAGATTCGTTAGGAATTTAGGCGGTAATTCTGATTATGATATGGCAGCTTGATCATGGTTAGCTCTAGTAACAGCCTTAGGTACTCACTAACGTAAATGAGATCAGAACAGACCTGTTAAAACTTCAAAGCAGAGCTGCTCAAAAAGTCATTAAGCTCCATTAAACATTTGCACAGACCAGCATTCAGTTTTTACTGGAAATGGAGCTCATTTGCAGACTTGAGCCATAAAATGCAGTTAAACTCAAAACCTTCTTTATAATTCTACTTCAGAATTTAATTCATGTTTGAATACAAATCCCATGGAAAACACAGGCTGGAAGAGTCAAATCACTATGATCAAAACCAGCCGTTTAAAAACTGCCAGGTCCTGAGTTAGTGTCTCTTGATTTAAATCGTTATAAATCATCACAGTTCAACATTAAGACAGTAAGAGTTACCTCATCTAAAAGTCTTTTCCGACACTGTATGAATCAAATGGACTGAAACTGGGGAGTTTTGCATGGATCTGTCGTAAGTGCCTCGTACATTTCCTCCAGAAAGATTTCTGTACGTTTTACAAGTGACATCTAATAGAGGGTTGCAAGACAGCAGCAAATCTTAGCTCAGGGTTTATTAGAATCCCCAACAGATGTCTAGTTTTCAGGAGAGAATACAAGTGTAATACTGAACACGTTTTTCTATTTGCCACATAAAGAGTTTACTGTGCTCACTGCTGCTTGCTGATGCATGCTTTGTCATGAGCTCTCTGTGCAGCATCCATTCAAATGAATGTTAATTTACGTACTACTTCAGGCTGCATGAAAGGAGAGCAATTCTCGGAGGCACTCAGTACAATAAATCATTCAATATAAATTCCTTTATCACTAAAATTGTCCAGGAACAGATCATAAGCAGGGGCACACCAGATATTTGGTTAACTAAAATAAAGCTATGCTGACCTGCTGATGAAAGTTGTAGGAATCTGATCTTGCAAATGCGTCCAAAGATCACCCACTAATCAGGATACACGTGATGCACAGATCCTCAATAACTTGGAAGGGAGCGAGTTGTGAAAAAGGTGGTGTGTGTTATGAAAGGGTTAATTTGGATGGGTTTTGGTATGGGAGGACACATGCATTTTACTTGCCTCCTTTCTTCCCCACTCTAAAATAAGGCAATACAATGCCCTGTTTGCAGTGCCATTTCTACAGACCACAAGAGCAGCGAATTGAGCAGCTACGAAAATCATAGAATCACAGAATAGTTTGGGTTGGAAGGGACCTCTAAAGGTCATCTAGTCCAACCCCCCTGCCATGGGCAGGGACATCTTCAACTAGACCAGGTTGCTCAGGGCCCCGTCCAACCTCAGCTTGAATGTTTCCAGGGATGGGGCATCCACCACCTCTCTGGGCAACCTGGGCCAGTGCCTCACCACCCTCAGCATAAAAAATTTCTTCCTTGTATCTAGTCTAAATCTACCCCCTTTAGTTTAAAGCCATTCCCCCTTGTCCTGTCGCAACAGGCCTTGCTAAAAAGTTTGTCCCCACCTTTTTTATAAGCCCCCTTGAAGTACTGACAGGCTGCAAGAAGGTCTCCCTGACATGCTGTGCTTACTTCTGAATTAGCTGCAGTCACCACGTGCGGGTTACAGCGTGATGGTACAAGAATGAGATGTCCGCAGAATTTAGCATGTGGACATATTCTTTTTAACCAGGCAGTAAGGTTTCTAGTTCTCCTGCTGAAGTGTTTTCTTACGCCTTATAACAGTACAGTACTTCTTAGTCATCTAGATTGACTACTACAGTGGAATAACTCTGTGAACACTAACACTAGCTTCCTTTTCCGGAGAGCTAATGGGGTTATTTTTATGATGCACATTTTATCAATCAATTTATTTTATGGAAAGAAAATTTTAATGTTCAGTACTTATGCTGATTTTATGTCTCTTAATGTAGATGTGCCTTTTTTTTTTTTTTTTTAAAGCACTGCTGTATAGCTCAGTGCAGAAAACTACATCCATAAGTAATCTCAGAGAGATTAAAGGAAATCATATTTTGGTGTAAATGCTTATTTAAATGCCTTGTCTTTTCTCAGAATTCATTTGCAGAAGGCATCAAGCAAACAAATTTACCAAGGTTACTTCTTTTTCCTCTATTTGAAACTTACCATTTTATCAAATGGTTGCAGACAGGGACAAAATGCCCCTAAAAACTTAGATGGATGCTGCTTTGTCTTCTTCCTACTACCACGGAAATCTTGTGTGGGAAAGAAGTTATGCAGTATTGCCTTGTTAAGGCAAAAAATTCTCTGCAATTACCTCTCATGCCAAAAGAAGTCACCAAAACACATCTTCACAGAGACCTAACTTTCAGCATTGCACAATGTTCAATACTGAACAGCAGCAAGTGACATTCAGACATGTGTGAACCTCTGACATAATCAGACATCACATGGAGAAGAATGAAACATTGCTCCTTTAGGTGTATGTATTTTCAAAACTACAACAGGAATGAACAAAAATGACTTTTGATACACTACCTAGGTACCAAAGTACCAGTAGGTATTTAGGACACAGACTCAATCCGATGAAGTCTTTGACAAGAAGACTCCCGTGACTTTGACGGACTCTAGGTCATAACTGAATATTCACAAAGACACTGCTGGGTTGGCTTATTTTCCTGTTCTGATAGGAACATTCCTGTTTCCATTTACTTCAATCAGCTTTGAACAAACCCCTCATATAAGTGTTAACTAAACCATCATTACCTACAGAATGGAATATGCTTCCCCTCAGCTGCTCCCCCTGTGCCCCTTCACATGAATAATTTGGATGCAAATACCACTAAAGGATACAGCAGCAGTCGGCTTCCACCTGACCGGGATATAACATATACCTCTTTTTGCAAAGAGTTATGCTCGGTGGAGATTAGCATGCGATATACTTACAGAATAAAGTGATAAATTGAACCTACAGTTCATCTAATATTTATACTACATGGATTCCTAGAGGTCCCCACATGCCACCTACAATTCGTATGCACAGTAAGAAACAGAATGCAGCCACATTGCAACTCTCAGTCTGTAGACAATAAAGCTAGTTAATGTGCGATTCTTTTATCACATACTTTGTTTTTATGCTGGTGAGGTCTACTGAGTCTCACGATGAATGATGATATTTATTTATGGACATTTCTGTAGTCCTCACCACTGTAGCATATGAACACCTCAAAGTTTAATGGCATCCCAAATTAACAACTTCTTCTGAGGAAGCACATAAACCTGAAACATCGTGCTCTAGTTAAATTATAAATCTGTGTCACCGCTCCTGAGCACACACCAAAACTTACACCAAGGAAGCAAGTTTATATGGCAGAACTCTGCGTACTGAGCACGCACCAGCATGAAAGCATTCTTCCCCCTACGCTTAGCCCACTTCACACAACTGTAGTAACATCCTTCCCCTCAAAGAGCTAAGTAGGAACAGCCATCCACGTTTATGTTCAGGAGAGAGCGTGACCCATACTTACTGCCATGGGGATGTTCCACGCCATGTAAACATGCGACTTGAAGTCATCCATCCAGACCTCAGCGGCTCGCAGGGCGTTGCGCTTTGCATAGTAATCAATGTCATTGTTGTAGGGTTTCTTTGTGCGTTCAATATGTGCCACGCGAGAGCAGGGTAAGACCTCCATGCTTCCTCCGCACTGCCAGACCTGGGAGAGTTGGAGGAAAAACAATTAACGTGATTTTTCTTTTTTCTTTTTTTTTTTTTTCTTTTTAAGGTGGTGCAACTTCTTCTTTTCAGATGCTGTACGTAGAGTGTTCCCTAGGTGGAGATGGGCACTATCGACCGATTCAGAACCATCGCCCCATTGACCTGCTCTGGGGGTGAAACCCCTCTCTCTTCACATTGACTATAGATGAGTCCGAGGTGAATGCAGCTGGCTGTGTTAGGTAGATAAGTTTAGGTGCCATAAATATCCAAGTCCTTCCCCATAATGTCACTGTTCTTGGAACCATTAGGCAGAAGACAAATTATAAGGTGGTAACCTCTATCATAGGGACTAATTTAACCTAGAGCTTGTTACTGAAACTTCAGTAAAAGTCAGTTGGCTGTGTCTGGTGCTGTATATGCGGGGGTTACCATATCAGCTCTCCAAATCAACAAACTTTTAGTAGCTTAAATGTCACTGCCAGAAAAATCTGATACACGTTTAGCATACATAAGTCTCTCAGATGACCTATTCAACACCAGAGCCTTTTATGTAGGGATCTGAACATTACCTTTGGGAAAGGAAACAAATTATCTGCATGCACAATACCAACAGAAAAAAGAAGCACGGAAACACACTGATTTTCTCATTATGGAAACAGACTTTGATTGTGAGTCAGTCAATTATTCTTTTCTTTTTCTATTCTAGCCCCTGCAGGCTTCACTGATTTTCAGCACAGCAATTCTCCCTTCACAAACATGCTTTGCCCTACCTTCAGTAAGAAACAAGCATTGACTTACCTGGTACAGGACGTCCCATGGAAATTTTAGCCAAGAATAAGACACAAGTCTTAGCACAGGATGCCTTGGTAAATCTGGCCATTAACCAAAATGTGCCTTTATTTAACAACAGAGGTTACTGCCACACTTGGTAGTGGATGTGAGCACAGCAAATGCATTTCTCACCCAGTGCTCCTACAACCTCTCAGCCGCTTACCGGGCAGGCGGAGAGGAAAGGAGAAACCTCTGGTGCAACTATTCTGTATACGTTTACCTGCAGCCTGGTCACATAAGAAGCAATAAACGACCACTTATCTCTCTACCCCTGAGTTGATGAAGACGGGGCTGACTGGAGACTGTATCACCCAGCCTTCCCAGACACCACCGTACCCATACCATGACATTTTTTCCTGTTGATTATTGTCTGAACTCCATGGTGGGAAACAAAGAGGACTTCTCTCTTTGAATCAGCGAGATTAGGAATGATGCAGGGCGAGCAAAGCTTACGCATTTCAGTTCCCTCAGGTCTGCACCTAGTACTATACCTAGCTGAAATAAATAAAAGATATTAAAATATAAGCAATAATCCATTGCTTCCCAAGGCTGCCTTTTACTGAGCATAAGAGCTCGTTTCCAGACAAGATACACTCCAGAACAATACTGGGGCAGTTCTCTCCACCTAACCTGCCTTCTCAGGGACAAAGATAAATTATTTTATCTGCCACTTCCCAAGCAATCTCCTCCAGTTTGGCTTTTTTTTTTTTTTTTTTAATGGTAATATTTATTTGCTGCCCTTTGTAGTAAATCACTGGCCACTAGAATTTGCATTTGATAAATAAAATACACTGAAAGACACACTGCTCAAAGTTGGACTGACATATGCTGAGGGTTTCCAGTGCAAAGGGGAAGTGCTACAAAAAAGAAAGGAATAAACTGATTTTCATGATCAGAAGAGGAAATGAGCAGTACATTTTAGTATACCGCTATTTGCCCAACCCATCCTGGAAGTCAGCTATTTAGTGCACAGCACATTTTTCTTTCTCTTGATATGGCTAATGACCTTGTAATTTTTATTTATATATGTTGGTACCAAGGGCAAATACATTATCTGAGCAACAGATTTATTTCCTTCAAATGCCAGTGTTCATGCAAACCTGAAAAGGAAAAGGTACTAAACTGCAACATTAAAGGAAACAGTTTAGCTCATCTATAAATTCAACACAAACAGTTATTTATCAGCGATAAATTCTCCCCAGATGAAATCCACAGGGAACTCAGACACCTGGCTTTGAAGAAAACACAACAAAAACAGGCAGCAGCAGCCTCAGGCCAGACAATGCTCACCCTGTCAGCCAGGATCTTTGGTGCTCAGCAGTCAGCGTGAATTTGCACTGTGGTGCGACCGCCCCATCTGCGGTCGTCTAGATTGCTTTACATTTACGTTCAGTCGCTTCTTTCCCCTACCCCTCAGCCCCATTTTGCTCTTTAAAGAGGCAAAATCTGCTGAAGAGTCGGAAGGAAGGAAACAGCCAGGAAATAATCAAGGAAATTTTGCTTCCTATGAAGATGCTAATCTACCCCAGATGACTTGTTTTTTCTGGGAATACGTAACTTTTAACCCCGGTGGGGGATGTTTCCCAGGGTAGGGATGGGATTTCCAATCCCAGAGAAAGAGAACTGGATGCACAGCGTATGGGCGAGGAGGCAGTTAGATCGTCGTGTATCACCAGGCGTACATCATCACGCCACCATTTCTCCATATCCCAGATAAATGCCATGGCTGCTCGACTATGGGTCATTTCTTTTCAGGCCAGACAAGGTCTCCTGTTTCACTTCATACGGATTAGTTGCTGTTCAGTGGAGCATGGACATGACTCTGCATCCCCACCCCCTTTCAGTGCACTGCTAAGTACAGAGTGAGGCTCTTGTCCTCTCCCTTTCCAGCCCAATGATTACTTAATCTTACACAAAATGAAAGACTTCCAGTAGTACAACCAAGCACGCGCACCTGAAACCAGCCAAGATCCCAGTAGTTAAGAGCAGTCATGTGAGATTTAGATGAAGACTCAAGACTTGTGTCTGAATCAAGAGGATGGGGAGGTTTAGCACCACCTTCTCCCTGCTGGACACAGAATTGAAAGGCACGTGTGATTCAGAAAACCATTGCCTGTCTGCCTCTAATCACAAGAAGTCTCTGAAATACAACGAAGGATGAAAGAACAAGGAAAGTTTTACTGCACGAAACAGATGAGAGAGGTGAGTCAGTGGCTGCCCCTGATACTGGTTGATTCTCCTCCTCTTTTCATCCTCCAAACTGTATTTAATGACCCATTTTAACAGTAGCAAACAACCCATTTCTTTCCACATCTAACTATGAAATTATGCCAGAAAAATAACTACATGCATCTATATAGCATTTATCAAGCAGAGTTCTTAAAGTGCCTTACTGTGGGAGCAAACTATTTCTGCCTGCGAGCATAAAATGATGCCCAAGTCCCTCCGAACTGACACGTTTCAGGCAATCAGAGGAAACCAACTTCCATACGTATGACTCATCTTCTGGGATAACAACACGTTTCCAACCCAAGTAATTCCTCTCACACTGAGTTGCCAACATTAACTGTGTGTTTCAAGGTTCATTTACTGAGAACATGGAAGTTGAATGGTGACTGAAAGACCTAGAATCATAGAATTATTAAGGTTGGAAAAGACCTCTAAGATCATCGAGTACAACCATCGACCCAACACCACCATGCCCACTAAACCATGTCCCTAAGCGCCTCATCTACACGTCTTTTAAATACCTCCAGGGATGGGG
>NW_008794776.1:2887465-2935134 GCF_000699145.1 Aptenodytes forsteri
GTCCTATCGCTTGTTACTTGGGAGAAGAGACCGACCCCCACTCTGAGCCGGTCCCTATGAGGTTGCACGTTGCTGAAAAGCAAACTCAGCCTTCTGTCCCCCCATGGAGAGGCAAAGCCCCAATAGTAAACTTTGTTTCTGGCTTCGCAGCATGCACTCATCAAACCTGTATTGGAGGGCAACAGTTGGGGCGACAGCCCAGGCTCCGCTGAAGGTAAGGTAGATACAGGCTCAAAAGATGCCCTGGGCAGGGCACAGAAGTAGCGCCAGCTGATAAGCAGCAACAGCAGAGAAGCAAACAGGCTTCTGCTTTGTGTGCTCCTTGACTCAGTGCGGCTGCTACAGCCCAGGGACTCGGCTTTGCCTCCGCGAGCGTCACACTGTGCAACGTTCTAAGACACGATCAAGTAATTCCAAGAGACACTCAATTTATTTGCTAATTGTAGTTAATTTCTAATTTCAGTATTGCTCTTTAGGCTGCTATAAACAAAATTGATAGCAATATAAATGTTACCATAGCCGTGTTACCTTAGCATTTTTACTGCTAATTATCTCAATCAACTTTTCTATAAACAGACATATTAAGTATTAAGAAGAACAAGTACCCACATCAGGGGTAAATTACAAACTGAATGATAATGTTCATGGTCTGCGCTACAATGATTTACTGGCACTAATTATTAGCTATTCCTGTACACCTGAGATATGGCTGTCCTACAGAAAAGTGTTCACCATTTATTATACAGTAGTCAATCAGACATCATATGCTATGCATCAAAGAAAAACTGAGATGAGACAGTCTCTTGTCTACCATGACCTGAACTGTGCATCACCAAAGTTCTCGGAATGCAGGTTGGGTACATGATTTAAAAAGGCTAATAACTTGCTATGCTTTAACTCTTGCCAAAAAGAAGAAATTTTCTGAGGAAATATATTTTCCCACAAGTACTTGTTGCTAAAGGTCCAAACTGTCATTTTTAATAGGATTTAAAAAAAAATACTGGTTTCCTAAAAAAAAAAAAAAAAAATCCAGAAAACTTCTTAAAACAAATGTCATCTTTTTTCTTTTTGATGAAATTATTAACAACCTAAAAAGGAAGTACAGTTTCAAACCAACACAAAAAAGAAACCAACACTTCTGACCAAAATCCAGGTGTTTGGGGAACGAGGAAAGGAGGTGAGGCAAAGTAAAATGTAAAACTCAATCAAATCAAAAAGGTCAACGAACAAGCCTGGTCACCGCTGAAGCAGGATGCAGAGCTGGCTGGGCTGCTGGGCTGATCAGTTCCTAAGTTACGGCAATATATATACAGCGCATTGCTGACATGGCCTCCAGCTCTGCAGGTGAGACCTGTTTCCAGTTGTGTCATGCCCTGCTGAGTGAATGTCAGAGCTCAGAAACGTCGTGGGATTTCATACTTCGGTGAGCCGTTTGCAGCAGGGCAGCTGCAGCTCCCAAGGTGCTCGCACTGGGTACAGGGAGGGCTCTTCACTCCCCATGGACTCAGCGCTCCGTAAATCAAAAGGCACTCCACATTACCTTCAGCTATTCTGTTTTTTGAAAATACATGTTTACTGACTAACGAGTGAAATGATTCCTGCCAAAAACGGCAATGAAATTCCAGTATTTTGTGGCCATTCTTATGCGTGCTTTTAGGAGTGTCAGGAGAAGGGGGTGCCTGCAGTCTACAAGTAACTAAGACTAGAGATTATTCATTGTTTCAGTCAAAACACACAAATAGCTCCACAAGTTTATGTATGACATTTTGTACACTAAGCCGACTGCACATGGTTATTTAATTTGGTACAAATTATCTCAGTAAAAGCAAAATCAGTAGGTAAAAATGAAAATGGCATTTTACGAAGGCACAGCTGAGGAGACAGTTAACTCTCTTAACTTAGAAAACTTAGACTGGAAAGTAAGATCATGATCCTTAAGAACTTTGTATCCTGCTGTGAGTTTTGCAGTTTAAACACCTTGGTGCTCAGTGATGGAGAAAAATAAAAGCTTCAGACTCTCTGTTGCAACTATTTTTTCCATCAAATACACCTTTGATTCAAGCAGCCGGAGGGATGAGCTATCCAAGAACATGTAGTAGTATAAAGAGGACTTCAGCGTGGGGGGGGGATTTGCTTCCAAGCAATTTCCCTTTGCTAACAATTTCACAGCCTCTTTTAACGGACACACCGGTTCTGTCCATTGGTGCAAACACTGCAAGTTTACAGATGCCAAGGCAACTCCACCACGGAGTGAACCAGGCATCTGCAACGCCTCGGTCTCCACCTCCTTTAAAACTAGCTGAGTAAACATTGGCTCACTTTTCCAAAAGAGAGCTGGGATTAGTCCCGCTCTCTAGTAATATAGAAAATCAAGCAATTAATGAAATTGGCAATAATCTGAGACTTTGAGCCCATTGTTCACAGTTAGCAAGCGGGAGGTGGTGCCAGAAGGGACTATTACTGTACACCTAGCTACTGTGTTGTAGCAGCTTTGTGCTTTATCTGCTTCCAAGAACTTGTGACCCTTCCAGTGGTCCTTTGCTGAAAGAAATAATTACTGTCTGCATCTTCCAGCAGTAAGAAAATGGAAAGAATCGGCTTTAAAACACGCGTGTGGCAACAGGGTCCCCTCGTTTCTAATGTGCCCAGCAGAGCACGTTACCTGGCATTTCTGCAGTGGTTTCTGCCAGAGGCAGCACTGGAGGTGGATGTTCAGCACATCCTGAAACGAAACCCGTACGCTAGAACCAGACTCTGAGGTTTTATAAAAACAGTTCTGACCTCCACCTGAGCAGCACTTCATGGAAGTAGCCTTTCAGATTTCAGACTTCCTTTCTGTGCGAAGGCAACAGAAGTGACGGAGGAGTTTTTAAAAGCAGCTCAGATATCCCTATTTTATGATATCCCAGCGTGGGAATTCTTAAAAGTCAGGGATCTCCAATTTTCTTCAATTTTCAAAGCAAAGCCTACCAAAGACGGATGTCTTCTAGACTACCCACACACACCTACGGGCAGGACTGGAAAAGATTTTCCTATCACGAAAGAATTTCCACATGTTTCAGAAATTTTGCTGACGTAAATTGTCAAGAATAACATCAATCTTAAATGTTTTCACTAGTTGAAATACAGGCTTCTTTGTCACCTCTACCTTCCTCCCCCAGAAAAACTACCCCCAAAATGTTTTTATTAAACTGAACCACTAATGATTTTCAGAAGGTCTGTTTGGCGTTAAAAGCTTTTTTTAATATAAGCATATTTCAATCTAAAAGGTCAGTTTAAATTGAAAACCCAAACCTTTGTTGCAAAAATAGCAAAACACAGTCTTTTGACAACATTTAGAAATTTTGTCAAAGCACAGCCTTTTCCACAGAAGTATTTTTGTTTTAATTTCTCAGCTGGAAAAGCCTCAAAAACCTGCCCATCAAACTTTAAGGAGGCCAGTGGGCTCACGGCCCTTCTCAGAGTGCACGTAGCCTGGAGCTAAAGATGCCTTAAATCACTGCGACAGACCA
The DNA here is from genome assembly GCF_000699145.1 of Aptenodytes forsteri. Taxonomy (NCBI): domain Eukaryota; kingdom Metazoa; phylum Chordata; class Aves; order Sphenisciformes; family Spheniscidae; genus Aptenodytes; species Aptenodytes forsteri. The sequence continues at coordinate 2,890,978 of NW_008794776.1, forward strand.
TCCAAATGAGATCTGACAGGGTGATTAAATTGTGGTTCCTCAAGGTGAAAAAAGTCTAAGTACTTTCTGGCAAAGGCTGCAATACCTGAAGGGCAGGAGGACACGCAACCGAGGCAGTAAATTCACAACAGCAGCTACTGCTGGACCCTCCTCAGCTCCTTTAACACCGCTGTGTAAAAGAAAATCCACGTGTACGGCAAAGTCACAGGAAAATTCCTACTCTGACGAAGTCAGACAGAAAGATAACTCTTAGCATTAGAGACATGCGTAGGAAGATGATGCTGTAGTTTCGGCCTCTCTTTCCAGTCGGCCACGGACCAACAAGGTATGAATCAGAAGGGATTCTTCAAAGTAAATTTGAACCATGACAATAAGATCTTTTTCCATCTGAAACACAGGAACTCTCTACTTATACTCCAGTCCTTAATGGATGTGGCAACTCTTCTAGTGCCCACTCTAGAAACAAAAAATTAGCATAAATATAGCACGCTTTTGGTTCTTACATCTCCGATATTGACAATTTACATAGTTCACTGAAAACTGATTTTTCAAAGTAATTTGTAGCCTGACGTTTTCTTGTTTTCTAATGGGGTTTTATGGATATTTTCTTCCACGTATTGTCAGTGCTGACTAGAGAATCATATTTAATCAGATGCGCTAGATAAAGCGCTCTCTCTATTTTTCACTTCACATAGGAAGCTGTTAGAAAGTAGGGAGCTGTCATAATCAAACACGTCATATGGAAAAATTAATCACGTGGTCTCATTTTGTTCATCAACTATATTTTTATCATCATCTTTAAAGACAGCCATAATTATGGTTTAAAAAAGTCCCAACTCTCATTTCTCAAAATAGCCTGTGCTATTTAATGGTGTACTTACAGAGCAAAAATCTTTCCACGCTGGGACAAAACAGCTTACATCAGAGACACTTTTAGCTGCCAAAAAAAAGAATTGAAAAAAAGGAAGAAATCGCATCTCAAAATCCACAGATCATATGTTTTGTCAAAGACTTCAGGATAAACTTCTGACCAATGCTTGCCAATTACAGGACCCAAAAGGGTCCTCGCTTTACTGATCACGACATTCTCTCTGTTACAGTCCCTGCCTTTTTGGTTTCAACTCCTGCTAACAGCAGTTTATAGATAATCCGCTAATAGCAGATATATAGGGACTGTGACAAAATCTCACATGTAAAAGCTAATTCTGTCACTAGGATAGTCTTATTAACGTAGGTGTGTAAATACCTAGACCCCACTGCCCTCGCTGCCCTGTAAGGCTGGGAACACACAGAAGCATTTGTGGACTATTGGTTTTGGAGGGCTGAATTTCACTCAGGGCTCTCCTCCTGTTCTTTTGTCCTGGCTCACGCAGCATGAATTTCATTTGAAGACAGAAGCATAGATATGGAGGATAGAGCAGACGCGGTCATACGAGTCTTTAGTGTATGTTTGGAACTAGTATTACCTCTTTATGATTATTATTAATATTTCAGTTGCCCCAGTGATGAACACTTGGAAGCTTGCTGCTTTTCCCAAAACTACTACAATAGAGTTCAAGGGTGTGTTGTTAGATCCTCTTGCAGAGTCTTTGTGAGGTTTCATGGCAGATTCAAAATGGCACCTTTTCTTTGTAGAAAAGTAAAAAAAAATATTTCATAGATACTTGATTAGCCTTTAAAATTTGTTAGAACTGATTGGAGTTTGACCTCTTAGTTTGTTCCCTTGGGGTTTTCTAATATTTACAGATTAATTGCTTTCAGAGAAAAAAGGCAGTGGGACCATAATGTTATTGCAATGAGACACTCAACTGATGCACGTTTTTTTAAATTTCTCTGGTGGCTCTTCAGTAGCAAATTTAGAGGTTGTCCTTCACATATTTCTTAGAGGTTCCACAGAACCTCAAGCCAGCTAAGATCTCAGATGTGACAATAGTGAGAAGATAAAACCCTTCTGCTAACCCTCTTACAGAAGAAAATAGATAAGCGTGAAGAAATTGAAACACGTTCTAGAGAAGCTTGCACTCAGCAACTGCTATCTTGCTGTAAAGATAAACTTTGTGTGTAAAGAACTAAGTCCAATAAATTAATAGACTAGCTGCTATGGGAGGGAGAAGATAGGATTTAAAATTATATTAAAAATGTCCCATATACTTTAACCACTAATCCAACCTCTGTAAACCCATATTTTGCACAATCTTCCCAAAGAATATTGCACCTTTGGAAAAAAGCACTTCTAGGGGTAGGGAAGAAGCTGGTGATTTTATGTGGGAAGCAGAATTCCCTTCTGCAAGGAAAATTCCACACTCTGAAATGTCTTGGTGATGGTGGATGGAAATTGCAAAAAACCTTTAAAGAAACAACAGCAGACTGCTACCGCATAGGATAGCTGCACATGCAACACTGCGTAGGCCATGCTTTATATCCAGATTTAAAAAATATGCATTAACTGGGATGGCAAAGACTAAAATATTACCCCAAACCAAGGTGGTTCAGCAATTCTTGTTTGCCACTAGGAAAGTTCATCTATAACTGCAGTGATGCTGGTCAAGGGCCACCTGCTCCGATAGGGCTGTTTCCTGAGGAGCTGGTGAGAAGGCTTCACAGCCAAGCAGAGCACAGCAGGAGTTAAGCACAAGGCTGAAATGATGGCAAAATGCAGCCAGGTCTATACTCAAAGAAATATTAGGAGAGCTTATGCAGATACCAGACTTCCATCACTGGGCTCTGGAGCCTGCTCCTCATTCCCAGCCCTGAGCTCCTAGGATTCACATGGCTGCAAAGCAGAGCCTGCTTCTGGCGACCATGATATCTGCCCCTGCCGGCACAAGTTCCCTGGGTGCCTGCCTGCTCCAGGGTAGCTGCCCAAGAGCGGCACCAGGAGAATTATCCAGAGCCTCCACCGATCCCGACTGATGCAGCTGCAGCAATGTACCAGGTGCCATGCAGGGGACAGTGGCTCACCCCTCTGCTGAGGGCATGATCTCTGTCAGCATGTCCCTCAGGTGGAAAAGGATGGGGGAGATGATCTGTGAGTCCCAGAAAGCACTTAAGGAGCAGAATTTTGGGAGATGGCAGCTTAAGAGGTAATAACAAAGCAGGCAACCTCACAGGCATAGTGTACAGCAAACGTTGGTACGTTCTGTATTGCTGACCTTAGGTGCAGATAAGCACTGTTTATCTACCGTCAACCTCATTGACGTCATTGCTTAGGGACGGCATTAGGGTCTGACACGAGAGGAAGCACTGAGGAATGGGAATAGGGAGAAAGGACAACCTATAGAAGGGCAAGTTTTTAATTTTCAAAGACTTGTTCTTCTTAGCAAATGAATGAATTTTGGCACCTCAAAACACTCCAGGAGATGTTAACAGCTCCTATCACATAAATGACAGACATAGAAAAGAGATTGCTTTGAGGTATACCCTTAAATTTCATAGACTAGAGATAATAACTCTACTTCCTCTGAATTCTCCTCAAGTCTGAAAGAGGCTGCAAATATCTTCTCCTGGTCTAATACCAGATACGTTGGTTTTTGCAAGCCCAAATAATTTTTCCTTGTATAAAGTAAATGCAACGTGGTATCTTTAATTTAGTTTGGTAATTGTCCCAGGCAGATGCTCCTCATAACATATTCTTTAAGAACGCATTTGATGAGAATAATTTTCTGCGTTCTTACAAATTTACTCAACTTTTTCCCAGATCAATAGAACGGCTGTCAGTCATTTCTGCAAATCTGTCAGCACAGACACTGTTTGTACTCTAACTGTTAAAATTCAACAAATTGGCCTTGCAAAATACAATCCACATGGGATACATGAAATGGCATTAAAGACCAGCCCATCATCCTTGTTCCTCACCTCTCACTCATGTGATTGCTTTAGGTTGTTTCTTCTCACTTATCCCAAAAGACCATAGAGAAAATCTCCCTCTAAATTCAAGTCTCAGCAAGGGATAAAGACATATGTACATTAAGCTTACATCAGAAAATCTGCAGCTGAGCTCCTGCAGCATTTAAGTTCTTAGGAAAATATCTGTTTTGCAAGACTGAGCTTTACTAACCTGCACCAAACCACCAAGTAATGCTGACTAGTCAATTCAGAAGCTTCTCCTGAAACACAAGAACCAGTATACTAACTGCCGTAGTCCCGTGCTCGCTTGGACACTACTTAAAAGAGGCTCAAGACTAGATCAGCTGAGCACAGCAGCAGTCCAAACCAGGTTGAAGCACACAGTCAGATGCCAGGAGAAGATTAGCAAGAATACTGAAGGTCAGATAGGGATGCCTTGCTTGACATGTGTAGGTGTTCACACGACACTTCCATAAAAGTCCCTCGAAGCGACAAAACTAACTCACAGAGAACAGAACTGGGGCACTTTCTAAAAAACATCACTTACAAAATAACTGCATTGATCACACTTGTCATTGCTGTCTCAGTTTCCACTAATCTATGTCAAGATCAGTATATTCCTCAATCATTCAGCTACTCAATCACTGCCTGAACAAACGGAGAGGCATTCAACCTATTAACCATGCTGATACTTGTAGTATGGCTTTCTAAGCCTTCGACTCCTATCAGAAAGTCTTACCTAAAAATAGTAACTGGCACTTAGTCATCATATGCCTTTGGCCCATTAGTAGTTTAATTCCGTTGAGGTTTACAAGGCTCTGTATTAACAAAAATCAGTCCTTCACACAACGTAGCAGGAGACTGTGCTTTTGCTCTGAGGCCAATTCCACCCTTGCCCTAGCCCGGGTTGTCACCTATGGACACTGTTCATAAAGCAACAGCTCCTTCAGAAATCAACTTTTCAAGATCATCATCTCCTCAGTGGGAAAAGAAGTGGTGAGTATAGAGGACCAGATTTGGTTAAAACCCATCACATGAAGAACACAGAACACATCTGAGAGAGAGCTAAAGTCAAAGATTGTCATATTTAGATGGGGTTTGTATGCACCTAGTTTAAGTTTAGGTTTGGGCTTTGGATCTGTGGTCAAATGAGGACAGTCTTTGAGCTTTTGAGGGGAAGAGTTGTTTTATGTTTCAAACCCCTTCCCATTTTAATTTGGTGTCTCAGGTGAACAGGGATTATTTCCTCTGACTAAATTAAAGCAAAAATTGGACCTCCAACCCAGAAGCAAAATTAAAAGCCTTTGCCAAAGCCAGGTCCTAGAATTAGAACACCCACACTAATAACCTCAGGGGTTGGTCTACTCATAACACCAATTTTCAGATTTAAACTTACTGAACTCAGAAAGAAAACGAGAAAAAATGATACAGCAAGTTTGGAGTTATATACATCAACGCATGTGGCAGCTGAATTACAGAATCACAGAATGGATGAAGCTGGAAGGGACCTCTGGAGGTCATCTGGTCCACCCCCCGCCCCGCTCAAGCAGGGCCACGTAGAGCCAGTTGCCCAGGACCATGTCCCAGCAGCTTTTGAATATCTCCAACGATGGACACTCCACAACCTCTCCGGGCAACCTTTCAACATTGTCTCAACAGTCTGATTTCAATTCACTTTCTTCAAAATGGCAAATGAAATGGTTTTCACACTGTTTAGGGTGCCCGTGCTAGTATGTCTCGGCAATAAACTACTTCTAACTTTGCAGAAAGGGCAGACAGCAAGCACGTAACTGAAAGGCACCTTTTCTAACAGGCAGGCAAACACATTAGCCTAAAACTAGGCAGAACCTCTAATAGCATCTCCCTTCAGTTGTTACCTAAGCTAAGCCAGGATGAAAGTAAAAGGCAAAAGTTGTTCAACTTTCCCTCCCCCCCCCCCAAAGTGAGTTCTCATCTTTCTTGTGTAACAGCATTACTCCACACTTTTAGTCTTTTGCTAAAGAAATAATCCTTACTGCGTGTTCAGCCTTCAGTAAGAAGGCTGAAGAAAATGATAAAATGCTTCCTGGCATTTTAGCTGAGACCACAGGGAGGAAGAATAAAGAATGGAATTTATTGATGCTTCTATTAGAATAAAGTCATTCTTGAATAAGAAAATATTGAAACAGACTGTCTAATGAAGCGATCACAAAGGGTCTTTTCAAAGGACCCTAAGTGGAGTCGTCCTCATTTGTTTTCTCTTTCCACAACAGCCCCTTAAGTGATCTTTGCCTATTGTCTGCACTAAATCCTGCATGGTTGCTATTTCATTTTAAAGAAAAAAGCTTTTAGGCTGCATGGAATTCATTCAGTGAGAGCTATTATGCTTATTGTGACTCTGCTGTAGAGCCAAGGGATTTACTATATGCTCATTAGATCCTGCTTTGTTCCAAAACAATCTTTTACAATGCAAATTTTAGCACACTGATCTACTTAGAATAACACTTTCTAAAAGAGGCTATTAAAGTAAAAGCTTCTTCTAATGCAGAAACGCTACAAACTCAGATTAATTACTGATATTTTAGACCATGAAGACTTCTGGTGTGTCAGCTTAAATTCAGCTTTGAACATGGTTACGAGAAGTCACAGGAGACTCTGTTACGAGTACAAAGCGACACCATGGACAGTCAGAGAGCTGAGGCCACACTGTAAAGCCACCATAGATGAGGCACGTTTGTCAGTTGGCTTCTCGGTGGCTGGCGTACAAAAGACTTGATCTGTTCAAGCGCTGGCACCTGAAGCAGCTAGGCAGCGGAGAAGCCTCACCAGCAGAGATGTTCGTTCACCAGGACCTCTAAGGAAGCTACATGAGACGAGAGGTGCGAGTTCTCCACAGCCCTGCTACATAACCATCTCCGGGGCAGTGCCAATGAAAAAAGGAAAGAAAGCGAGGCAAACGTCGCTGGAAAAAAAGGCAGAAGTGAGCAGAAACAACTCACTGAGTTCTGACGCTGGGGAGCTGTGACAGTTTCCGTCTCTCGGGAGCGCTCTTTAAATTCACGTTTGGCAGCCGTGACCTGCAGAGGTATTGATGATGCGGGGTGCACTCTTGTTTTTCAAAGCATTAATTCTATCTTGTTCCTCCTCTGTGACCTTCCCACGGGAGCGGTTGTACGAACACAGAACGATGAATATTATCATCCAGGAGATATACCTGATAACTCATTCTTAATAGTTCTATAAATCTCACTAAGTCTTAGTGCTTTAAGCGTACAGCAGAGATAATACTGCTGTAAGGAATAGCGTGAACCCATCTCTCATAAGTACAGAAACCAGCCAGTCTAGTGACACTGTATTAAAGCATTCTCTCTTGCACTCTGATTAGCAGAACTCAAGCTGGAGGTAGAATTTATACTGAAAACTGATCTCTAGGAGGATAATTCATAAAATATCAGCGGTGAGCAATAAGGAAAAGAATAGTTCGCTAGCAGAAGTACTAACAAATCATTATAGTAGTCCCAGACATCCTTTCCCACACACCCATTCTAAATCAGATCAGCAAACTAAACATGCAATTTATATTAAAAAAAAAGCACAAATCATCACCTGCTTATACTGGACAAGTTCATCTGGTGGGAATAAGCACCTGCTCGCTAAACCAACACATGATTATTGAATTCAGATGATGTCCTGTTTTACACAGTAAGTGCCAAATCCTTAATAATCATAAGATGCAGATGTGTGCGAGCATGGCTTTCACTGGGAATGCTTATTTACTTCAGATGACAAACCCACAATTAAGATTCTCCTCCCGGGCAAAACATAACCAGTGCTATAGGAAGGTGCCGAAGGAGGGGAGTTGCCCATAAACAACTAGAACAGGCTACCTGAAACGTGTCTCTCAAGTTTGGAAAACACGCCTCTGACTACCCTGCCCTTTCGCCTCGGCACAGCTCCCCTTGGCAGCTGCCTGCGCTGCAAGAAGAACGTGAAAAAAATGCAAAAACACTCCGGTGAGTCTGTTACAACATGCTTCGACTTCACCTTCCTGACTAAAGGACAGTACACGTCTGGAACGATTTTTGGCTACCTTAGAGGAAATGCACAAAGGCAGAGAAGAGGAACTTTAACAGAAGAAATTGCTATTATGTCCTAGTCATTCACTCTGCTTAAATGCTTTATTGCTGCTATTAATGGACAGATAATAACGTTAATCATAGGCTGCGATGTGACTGACAAACTAAGCTATTCTATATGAACGGACAGCTTAGTGCGTCACCTAAAAAGCTGGTAAAGGGATGTGATTTGGGTAAAACAAAAGAAAAAGGCTGTTTGTGATTTTGGTGGACAACTCCCTAAAGAATCTCCAAATCCTAGGACTGCAAAGCAGGCTGTCACATTTTTGGATTTGTTGCCTCTTCGGGGAAATTTGAAGTGAGGTGTATCACCAGACACAGCCTTGTACTGGCTCTTTTCATTTTATTTCTTCAGGACCAGTTATTCCCAGTTACAAAGATTTAGACTAAGGCTTGCTTTAGCTGACAAATCCTTTTGTTTGGAGGATTTTTTTTTTAATTTTTTTTTTGTTCTTTTGTATAATGAAACCAACAGAAACGTATTGATGGTGGCATATAAGAGAGTTTGCTAGGCATGTTTTTATTCTTTGAACTAGATAGGACACATTCCATCTAGCATAAGAATGCGAAAATACACATACGCATTTGGCAGTATTTTTCCCAAGAGCTAAAAGCGTCCTCACAATCGAACATGGTAAATATTAGCTTCAGCTTATTGGGAAGATAGTGTCCTGTATTATTAAAGTGCTGAGCAAATAAGGGATGTTCTTTGTTTGCAAGAGATTTCTAGAAGTTAAATATATATAGATACAGATGTGGTTTCAAATTGAACCAAAAATGTGCTTGGCATTTCAAAGTGTTTGACAACTCAAAATACGGAAAGAAAGTTCATTTCAGATCAAGCAAAATAGTTTGCTTCAACAACATCTGAAAATACCCTTTTCTGAGAATGTAATTTAATGGATTCTCCTTTCTCAACAGATGAAATTAGAGATTTTTTTTTTGCCAAATCTGTAGTCTTTTTTCAAAAAAAATTATTTGGACAATTACTGTCCCATTATAGACAAAAAGATCATCAGTTGATTACAAAGAAAACACCGACATATACCTTTTGCCTTTTTATGGCTTCCTTAATTAAGTCATTCATCATCATTCTTCACTCCTAGGCTGGGAACCTACACACCAAATTTCTGCTGTGAGCAGATTTTAAAAAAAAACAAAAACCTTCAATTAGAGACAGTCTTGAAAACAAACCATGTAGAAGAAAGCCCCGTGCTCTGAGCCAAGTCCATGTTCTCCACCTTGGACTTACCACTTCGTGCTAAGCCAAAGAGAAAGGTAATCTACAGCTAATAAAATTTCACCTAAATTCATCTCTTGTTCTGCTTCCCTGTGTCAGACAGCTGCATGCTGAACCACGTGGTGACATCTATCACGCTGGGAATCAGTAGCAGCTCTGTCCCTGCCCTTGGAGACAACTGTAAGACAGAGCTCAGCAGACGTTAGAAACGTTTTTCTATCATCCTTCCTTGCTCTTATCCAAGGACTTTCATCCTGACACCTGAGAGTGACTTGCAGACACCCCCTGTGAGCAGGGAGAACAGTATCCCGATTTCATAAGCTAGGAAATGAAGATGGATGTATTTCATGCCACCTCTCGATGACTCTGTTCTTATAAAACTCATTGCCTCCATGAGATTCTTACAATGGAAAGGGTTAGAACAACTAGGGTATGTTAGATAAGGATTTCAGAGAATACTTAGACAACTTGCTCATACAGCGTGCTCATCCCTCCCCCTCAATCCTGCCCTTATTTACCCTCCCCTGGCCCACCACCGAATTTGGCCCCTCTGCATTTCACATACCGCTAGATGTTGAAAGTGATTACAGCGCAAACATGCACTCACAAACACGGCACCGCTTGACTGGTGTCTAAGAGAGCAAGCCAGAGCCGGTTGTATATAGCACAGTCATGAAATACAGGTATCAGCACAAAACTGACCTCAAAAGGATGTCAGACGTGACCAGAAAAGTATTGCATTAGAAAAAATACAGAGTTTACTTAATGACCTATGGCATTTTATGTTCCCAGACAGTTGCTATAGTTTTACTGCAGAAGATACACTTCAACTACAGCTTGGCTAAAATAAATAAATAAAAACAACCCTTCTCTTGCTCCAGTAATTTTTTATTTCTGGAGAATGGTAGTAGTCATTAAACACTACTTTGCTTCATGAAAGTCTGACTTTCCAAGAACTGAAAGAGACAGTGCCACAGGATTAAGTAATTCTTTCATCACATGGCTGATGTATTTTATCCCTGCCGGGTCACAAGTGCTCTTGATTTACCAAGCTCCAGGTTTTATCTATTTATTTGTGGACCCTTTGTTGTAAACATTTTGGGCTGCCAAAGAAATAATCAAGAGTCACTCCTACTTTTCTTTTTCAACCTAAATATAATTCTCTGTTAAAATAACCTTTTCTGATAAAATGGGATGGATGATAAGAAAACGATTACAGGGGCTGCATTGCTTTGCCTATCATGTATACGAAAATTTGAAAAAATATAGCTCTACATCATTTTTATGAAGGCACTTTTCTGGACTTTCACCTCATTTAATTTTGCCCTGGAGCATCTTTGCTGTGAGTAACATGGAATACAATCCACTTGTCTGTCCCGTTGCCTCTAAATAATCTCTTTCCATCTTCTCTCAGAGCCAGGCTGTCACAAGCAGCGTAATACCTCTACAGAGACGAAATAAGACAAAAGCAATAACCACAGTCAAAGCCCGCAGGGATTTCTTCACGAGCTCTAACTACAGTATCCACTGTATCAAAATCCTGCCTTGTTGCCCTGTGTCAATGTTTACATGCTCTGCTGCTTCTACCACTCGCGTTTTCAGAGGAATTCCAGCCTTATCATCTGCTTTGTCAGGTGACGGCAACAACTATTTCCTTCCCCCATTTCTCCTGTCACCGCCACCGTCTGCCAGGCAACTCTGGTCACAGCCTCTGCTCTACGACTGAACTCTGCTGGGCAATTCCATTATTATATGAAGGATGCTGTGTTTAAAAAATGATTCAAGTACCCCGTAACACTGCGGGAGAAAGGGCTTTGTGGCTGCTTGCGTCCCATTGCTGAGACTAAACTGCAGGTTACGTGGGTTGTTTTGGCTGGGCCAGGTGAAGACCTTATCCCAGAGGTGTCTGTGCCAGTCCCGGTTCATTCCCTCTGCCCTCCATATTCCCCCATCCCCAAAAGATTACCACGGCTTGAGCTGGTCATGCGAATGCCCTGTAATCTGGGTAAACTATAACTCAAAATGATACCGTCTAGTTTAAACACTTAATAATAGGAGCTGCAACCCTGTATCATTTTGAGCGATTTGGGAAGACTAAGTATGCAGTTAAGGGAATGGTAATCTCTGTTTCAGGATGAAGACAAAGAGGAGGCAGCATATATTTACCTAGCTTTGCTGGAAACAAAAATGCCTGACTGTAATTTATGTTGGCATGGACCTGTTGAAGGGTGAATTTCAGTTTTTTAGAAGAGGAGTACTGTGGCTGTTAATGTGACAGCAGTTACGGAAGCTTCAATCACATCCAGATGCTACACATGCACATATTGAAATACCAGAAGCCTTTTAGAGATCCTCTGAAAGATGGACATGGACAGAAAGAACTATTTCCTCCCGTCTGCCATAGAACAAAAATTGAATATGGGAAATAAAATGTCTTAATCAAAGTCACGTCTGAACCTATGGCAGAGACAGATATGAACTCAGGTTTTCCAATTTTTGGGCTAGTGCCTTAGCTGAAAGATTATTCTAACGCAACCAGCTACGGTCAGTCTATGGGCTCTGCATAGAACAGGCAGAGATTTTTTACTCATCTGCAGATCTCTGCAGGATTTCTGGCCAGGAAACATCAGTTCTGCTCAATATTTAAAAATTTGTGTTCAATCCAGTTTTTCTCACCTTTACTATTTTGAAGAGAAATCCTCCTTGGTGCTCTGACAGGTATCAGGAGCTGAGAAACACTGGCAGCCCCCGTGGAACCAGAGGCATGAGCAAGGACGGCACTCCAGCGAATACGCAGCCTCTCCACGAGCTGCCCCGGGGAGCCCCTGGGCTCCCCAGAGCCGCGCACAGGTGGGCTGCTGGGGACCGTGGTCTGGCGAGAGACCGGGCAAATGCAGAGAAGCCAAATCAAATGAACAGTCCGTGTGGAGTAAGATAAATGTAATGAATCATTGCCTTCCAATTAAGAAATACCCTCTTAATTTTTTTCCTCAGTGTAGTTTAACTGGGATCCTCCTTCCTGATTAGATTCAGTGATTACTGATAGTCACCAGAAAACAGGCTAATAAATTCACGTGCTGACAGATACACACAAGTTATGAGAATATAAAGACACTGTTCTTGAAGATGTCTAAGTACTGTCTCCCAGTACCTGCAACGATTCACGTCAAAATGCCTTGGGGACGGCTCGGTAGCACCATCTGCTCCCTTGAGAGAACATGTCATATACATTCAAGGTCTACCTGCATTCATGCACATAGACAGGCGACACAACCGAGTGGAGCATCTAAAGGCAGTAGCCAGAGATCACTAGAAAACTCTGCAGGTACACCTGTCCCCTATCTCCACTTGTCAAAGCGTTCAAACTTCAGGTGGAACAGGGTTTGTGCAAGTGGACCAAGAGAATGTACTTTTCTTCTGACAAATCAACTGTATTTCGTAAGTATTCCTTCTAAATAGCATGAGTATGTTTTTAAATCTCAAAAATATGCCATACAGTGAGACTTAGGAAGCCCAAGCTATTTTCTGAGAGAAGTCCAAGAGACAGTTTGATAACTAGTTGCATGGGAAGAAATTCCTAATCCTAGCTCTTTAAAGTAGCAGAAAGACATAATGAAATCTAATAATTGGTAGCTAATGCTAGAGAAATTCTGACTTCAGAATAAATCGGGTCTTCTTTAAACAACAAAGGTAATTAAACACCGAAGAGCTTACTGGCTTACTGTGGCAAATTCTCTACTACTAAAAGGTTTTTTACAGTGAGGCTAGGCATCTTCTAAGACCTACCAAAAAACTCATATGGAGCTATCTCTGTAAGCTGCTGGGTCAGGATCTTGGCCCTCCATTAGCCAGTTTAATTGAAGAAGCCTGCTAGAAGTTGGGGGATTTAACCTTGCATATCAAATTTACAAAGTATTGTGGAGCAAGAAAATACCACAGCTCAAAAGAAAGCCTGACAATCAGCAAACTATTTTTCCAGTTTTTATAAATGATACATAATTTTTATGTATTGAAAATTAATCAGGCAAGCTTCCTAGACTGGGCTCAATCCAGCCCAATAACCCTTTGATGCAGCATTAGAATTTCTTCAGACAATATTTCTTTCCTTAGATTTCTCAGGCTATGATTATTATAACTACAGGGCAAGAGATACAGATGGAGATTAATAACTCCTTCACAAGGGGAAAAAAATTGAATGCATAGTGCATCACTTTCTGGTAATCCAAGACACAATACAACAATGTCTTCCTCTGCTTGTAATCACTAAGGATGAGCAGGAAACCAGAAGTTATCAAGCAGAACAAACTTAATGCACTTGAGAGCGGTACAGTCATGGTTTTATATTAATAAACTCAAGAGTAGGCAGCAAGCAACAGCTACTACTAAATAGGCACCATGGCCAGAACTGAGCACACTATGTGACAACACCTCAGAAGCAAATGTTCTGTAAATGTCTTCCTCAGAGAGTGGAAACTTTATTTTTAAGCTAACTCTTGAGGACAGTCACCATATGATGCTAAGTTAAAAAAAAAAAGAGTCGCTCCCACATCCACCCTCTCTAAACAGCAGAGCAAAGCCATCTCCCAGCCCCCGTCAGGGTGACTGCACAAGACTCCGAGGACCTCTGCGGTGTCTCCGGAGGGCAGCCCCGAGGCGTCCTCCAGACACGCTTGCTTCACGCACTCTGTTGAGCTCTGAATGCAGCTTCTGGTGGGGCTGCACTGCAACCTCTGGGACACAGAGGGTCTCGGGACACAGCATCTTGGCGGATCTGTAAGCCTCAGCAATAACTGGGGAGCTGCCTGTGAACAGCTACTGCACAGGCAGACCTATGGACGTTCCTGTGTGGATTATCTCAACTTGGACCTTACTTCCAAACTACGTTCCATTTTTAACCTTTAGACTGCGTTTTGCCTTTGTCTGCTGACATAAAGAAAACTCCGCTACTAGAAATCTTCTTTTATATCCTTTGACATCATTACGAAATCACTTCTTGCCTTCGCTGCTGATGCAGAATGGCATTACTGAGGGCAGAAATGCAATTTGCAATTGCCTGTAGTTCCAGATCCAGCCAAGCACTTGGCTGCTTTCTTAACCATACAGCTCTGTGTTATTCCATTGACTATAGCAGGGCCGCTCACACAGCTAAAATTAAATGCCCGTTTAAGTGCCTTGTAGGTTTTTGGCTTGTTAACAATTCACCGCCAATACCTCAACCCGCTTAGACTGTCGCTCTTTCTCACTTGTAGTGGTTCTCCAGTGTTAACCAGAGTTTAAAAACTCCTTTTAACTCCGAGTTGAACAAGTAAATGTGCTTCTGAAAACACCCATGAGAAGACCTACTGAAGAACCTGCTATCTTTCCTACTTATGCAATTTTCATAACAGAACTGTACATCACACTTATCTCATTAGCAGTCACCACCTCAGGCAGTACATACAATGTGGGTGGGTTTTCTTTTTTCTGATTACCTAGGAAGTCTTGCTGTCTCTAATTTTCCATGAATCTCATGAATTGCCACTGAAATCTTTATAGCTACAGTAGCCTCGAATGTAATGCTGTAAACCAATTTTATACCCAATAAAACAATTTAATGCCTAATAAACTTTATGAAGAAAGTGGCACATTTCTAAGCAGTGCCTCTTGGTAATGAAATCAAGCCAAAGATGCCTGAGGGAGAAAAGCTCCATGTCTGCGAGTAGCAGCCTTAGGTATGTGCTGATGCCTAGGGTGGACATCAGAGACCTCACAAAACCAGCCAGTACAATTTGATTGCCCAGCCAGATTTGGCAAAGCTGTAGCAACGGGTCCATCAATGAAGAATTTCCAATCCTTCTCACAACAGACACAGTGCACTGAAGCGTACGAATGCAGATGAGGAAGGAAAGCCAAAACGCATTGAACTAAAGTGAGGAGGCAAGCAGAGCTCCTGTAACTGTTTGACTGACAGGTTTGGTTTGGATGAACTTCCCAAAGGCACAGGCTGCTCTTCCTCAGAACGGCGAGGCTGGAAAAAGCCCAGAAACAGTCTCTCACCTTTCTAGTTCAGCTGAAGCCTGAAGATGCTGATGTGTGAAAATGGGAGTTAATTTTGCAAGAACTTTCTGGAGCACTCAGATGTTGACTTCCGAAATTCTGTGAAGAGATGATTTTTGGATTTCATTTTAACTGAGAATAGTGTAAGCCACCCCCCAGATGAAAGCATTCTTGAAAACATAACTTCAGTTTGGAGAACGGAGTCTCATCCTTTCGTTCCTTAGAGTAGCTTGTAACAGATCTAATCAAATAATTATAACACGCTTTAGCTAGAAGGGTAAGGAAGAAAAACTGTGTATGTGAATGAAAAGACGATGGGTCACAACAGTAGCAGTGACTTGTAAGGGTTATTTCTCACATCTGAAAGCCCAATAACTCACAAGTACCCCTAGCCATAAGTGAATTATATGAGTCTCTTGTGCAAGTAACATTTTCCATTATGCACCTAGTCTGATGCACTGTAACAATTTGTCTCTCTTCACAAAACCATAAGGAATGTTTCCGAGAGAACTTCAAGAGCCACAGAGGGTAAAAGGCTTCCTGGCCTGCGAAAACGCCCATGCTTCAATCATCAATGCCTCTCTGCATTTAAAGCTGCCTAAGTGCTTAACACTCCCCTTTTGATGCTTCGTAGGAAGCGTGCCCTACAATGCATCATTGGCATACAGTCTGTATCCCCTATTTCCTTCTCTTTTTTCCTCTGGTACCTTTCATACAGCAAGACTAAACTGTACTTTCAGCTTTGCTGTTGTATAGTTACAATCAAGTCATTGTCTCGAGCGAAGTTAGCCTGAAACTGTACCAGCCTAAAGGCAGCAGCTGGCCACAAGAACAGCTTTTGTGTATTACAGATGTGCTCCTCTTCTCCCCCCTTTGTTATCACAACTGGACCCAGTAATCTGCTGTGTTTTCAGCATATGCAAAAAAAAAAAAAAAGCCCATTGCTAACAAAACTAGTAGCATATTTCTGCAGTTTGTCTTACAGACCTCTTGGAGTAGTTTAGATGATGTCCTCAGCTTTGCAGCGAGGCTTCACGTTTCTAAACTTATCTTAAATGAAACGAGCTTAAAAATGAAATTTTACACTATTTTTATCTTATGGAAAAGTTGTATTGTAGAGGATGATCCTGTACTGTCAGGGAAACAGTACAGATAATAGACTTTAACTCCATTTCTCAGTTTCTCAACTTAACTGACACCTTCATGCTTTGAAGAAAAAGCCCTCATTGATGTGACGACTGTATAGATGTAGGGACCTCCGAGTGACCTCATTCTGGATGGAAAACTGCTTCAACTCTAACCTCTGACCAGCTTCAAAAGACAAGTGCAAACAGCAGTCCATGAGAGACGTCATCTAAAACAAAGTGGAAGATGCCAGCCCTGGTTCTTCACTCCAGCTCCGGATACCACAACTGGAAGAAACCAATCTGTGGCCCTGAGATACTCAGTCCTGGTTGAGTATCAGAAGTCTGTGTTTCATACTACGGTAACAAAACTTGCACATTTCCCCTCCTGTCCATATCCTGCTCCATCATCCATTTCTCCAGTTGCAAAAGAAAAATGAAGGAGAAGATGGGTGAACCTTTGCACAGCCTTTGTACCCATGGAGAACTGCACATGCTACAGACAATTTTTTTTTACTTCCACTCATTTCAGGGCTACTGTGCGTATAATCGTGAATGCGCAGTGTGGAAAATCATGCTAATTACGACTGTGGTATAACAAGTTAGGTGAGTACACCATACGCCTGTGGCCCTGTGACTGAAACGGGAAGTCTGTCTCAACACAAAATACCAGTCTACCTGCTTGATTCTTCCAGTAGCACAGGAGCTGTGAGTGCTCCTTCGGGCAATAATCTGCAACATCCTTAAATACATACACGGTTTTAAGCATTTCCCCCGACGTGAGCGGGAACTTAAAAACTGTGCTCAAAGACCTTTGTCATATTGGGATGGCATTAAATCTGCGCTTGCCCTGGGTGCTATTGCATCTTTGCGTGATGGATCTCTAATCATCTTCCACTTAATCAAAACACAACTCAGCATAGCTGTGATTACACAATTTCAAATGGTGAGTAACAGTCTTCATCTTTTGTTTTGATGAATTCCGAGTTCTCTACGTAGATAACATGGTTAATTTGTTTTTCAGAAGTGGCATTTAATCCTTGAAGGACATTCTGAATCTGACCAGAAAAAAACCACACCCCAACAACCAAAGGAAAAATAATCAAACAGTATTTGATAAATGCGATGTTTTGAACAATTTTGTCTGAAGTGTTGAGCTTAGCAAAAGTAGGCTAAGATAGCAAAAACTGTACTAATCAACAAATGGAAAAAACCCCCAACCCTGTCTTGTTTCACTTCTCTGATATTTCACAACATCTACAGGTTGCTACACAGGAGGCAGTTTTTAAAAGAATTTACAGTCGTTTTGTATTCTGAACAAATTCACTTGCTCAGCAAGAGAAATGACATTAAACTGCTGACAAAATATACAAAGCAGAGCTGGTTTCAGAAATTCATGCCTTAGACTGTGTCAAAAGCACTGCAAACATTAATATCAAACCATGACTACTTCTAATAGAAACTATGAGAGAAGTCAAAATAAAATGTGTTTTCTAAAGCAAGAAGCTGAAAAAAACATGTCTCGGAATGATAAAGAGACTGTAGAAAATTCAGGTACTGATTTCATGGGTATTAACTATGCATAATATACATAAGTAAGAAGACAGCATAACCTTGTGGGTAGGGCGTTTTTATAAGTCTGAGAAGGAGAGCTGGCTTGAACCCTTAGTTCTGCCAAAAGCAGAGTATTTGAATAAGACACCCCACACCTCAGTGTACTCATACATAAAGGGCAGATAATAAAATTGCCTTCTGTTAAAAACAGAGGAGAATCAGAAGCTGAAAAAATATACAGAAATTAAATAACTTGCTTTTTTGGTTTTAAAACAACAGCACGGGTGTTTTAAAATACTGACAATCTGCTTCCAGCGAAGTAGGCAGAACTTGGTGTTGGCTTAGAGTAAGGGTCCTCCAGACATCCCTGATTATTGGGGTGCTGCAGTTTGCAGAAGGCCAATTTGGGACTCCTTAAAGAGAGTCAACAAATGCATCTCCTTCTAGCCACCTGCAGTTATTTCCCACTTCAGTAACAGCAAGAAGATGACGGCTGAGCGGGGTGCCCCCCTTTCTGCCACTGCATACTTCACCACGCTGTGCAGCACGTCATGTTGTAACCACTGCCTTTTGTTAGATGGACCATCACAAGTATAAGGGCACATGCCATTAAATATAATTCTGCCTTAACTGAAGTGCCATTCTATGAAATGGTTACTACTCCCAGCAATTTGAACAAGACACATATTAGGACAAACCAGTATTTTATGTCAGCAATGGACGGTATCTACACCAAGAATTAAGTAGATTGTATTTCTTTAAGTCTCTGATCTTCGAGGACTGCAATTTAAACCATTTATATACGGTGAACATTACAGCTTTCATAATTTTCAGCCATCCTCAGCCACAGAACAGGCCCTGCCCGCACCAGGTTAGCATCAGGGTGACCCTCCCTGAACTTCCCCCTTGAGTAATGTTGTTCCACAGCACTGCTTTCTCAGTGTTTCCCTATATCAAAATGAAAAGTGGCATCAAGTTCTGGGAGAGCAAGATTTGACTCTCAAGTAGGTACAAAAGAGGAAATTTACTGAAGTTTGGAGGAGAAATCATTTAGTCATTAGCTTCCCTTCCCTCTTCACAATCCTGGAGAGAACCAAAGCATTTAGCTCCCCAGCTGCTAGGTGGTCCCCTGGGTAACATTAGCACCTGGGGTAGGTTTGAACACTCACAGTTTGCTCCAAGTTATATTATGCTGGCCCATCTGTTGGTGTGGGAAAATGTGCCTACAAACATAGAAGCACTGCAAGTGCTTGGCTGTCCCATTAGTGAGGTAGTTAGTAGCACTGGCACACTTTCAGGCAACTATTGCACTCAGACAGAAAGAAACAAAACACATTTTCATCAGCTGAAATACAGACACTGAATCTATAAACATAGAGCATCTGCTTTGTGAAAGTGAAAGGAAAGAGGAGAAAAAAATGAGAGAAACATCACGGCTTTAAAGTGATAAAAACCCTTCTAAGAACAACATACTGTATTTGCTGAAAATGGGTGCAGCATCATTTGTCAGTTATGAAATTTTAAAGTGAGGATCAAAAGGTACTGAAGATGGAGCACTTACCTGACACTGCTCTATTTTTCCTTTTCTGAAAGCCTTGCAATGCTTTTAACACAAGAAAACATCAACGTGGCAATCACATTTCTGCCAAACAAATTCTCGGCGCTGACAGGTAGTGGTTAGTAAGCCTGTTGAGCGCAATTAGCAGTTGCAGGGATGACAACATAGGACATCGGACCACATGTCACTGCTTGCTGCTGAGAAAGAAACCAGCCTGCTCAAACCCACTGTCACGGGGACACTGACACTTCTCACCAAGTGCCTTCTTCTCTCGTGACCACGTTCTGTACTTCAGTCATGCCACACCATGGTACTGGTGTTCCTACAAGCTGTTCTTCAAAACTCAAATAAATATGCAATGGATTCAGGAAAGGGAGATCTGATATTTCTATTTACATTCTTTAAAAGCAGCCCCAGGCTGTAGAATTTCCTAGAAAACGTCTTTTTCATTTTCTTTCGCTGAATGATATAAACCAAGTTCCACCCCTGCTATAAAATCATGCCGTAGCGATGTTGTAACCATGATGGTTTAGGGATTAAAAAAATGAAAGAAAGGTCTCCGAGCTCAAAAACTTCCTACTTTTTCTATGTATGTATGTCAACTACTAAATCATTCTTTCTATGGCTTCAGCTACCGAGTACATGATTCCCTATCTATTTTACTACTATTTCCTCCTTCCACTGTAGTACTTTGGAAATCCAGTCTTGGACCCACACACCTTTGTACCTGGCACTTACAAAGATCCCGGCAGACACCGTCTCTTTTCGTCCAGTCACACGTCTTGGCATTACACTGTGACGTTACAATGCAAATGCAGGCATAAATAATGTGGATGGGAAGCCAGCCTCCTGGCTCTGCCTAGTGCACAATAAAGACAACGCACAGGAATTTAAAACAAAAATTGTGGCTGAAAAATCTAGGAACAGCCCAAATTTCTTATTGTTCTGATACAACCTGCAGAATGCTTCAAAAGAGAAGAGTGACAGACTCCACAAGGAGTGGCTGTAGCAATGTGGGTGAAGTACTTTGATGCCTCAAAAAAGAACTTTATCTTTTAAAGAAAACAGAGCAAGAAAATGCTACTTGGAGATAAGTGCCACAAACTGACAAGAGTTTTGCCTGACAGAAAGCCAAACACAGCCCTGCTCAGCCCGTCTACTGAAAGATAATGTTGCATTAGAAAAAAAATCCAGCTGTTGTGAAATTCTTCAGAGGACAAATCTGATCGACTTGTCAGCATCCTCCTTACTGTTCGGCCGTTCCAATAGCATAAGATAGGAGAATCAAGTATTAATAAGCCTGTTTCTCAGGCACGCTTCCGTAATGTAAGGAGATATCTCTCTCTCATGAATCTGTTCCTTCAAACGACTGTGACATTTCTCATCTTAGGTGAACTCCTAAGAAAGCCAGCACCACTCAGTCAGAGGACGGGTAGCATGACCCACCCAGCTTAACAAAGTCCATTAGCGTTGGGACAGGGCTCTTGCATCTCCTTCCAGTCATTCAGAAGAAACAAACCAGAGGCAGCATTTGGTGATTTGAGTCACCTTGAAGAACACGAGCTCTAGTGGTTCTGCTTCTCAGAAGGTGCGTGGCTGTTCACACCATCACTCCTAGCAGTACAGCATCACACGAGGGCATCATTGCACTGTAAACACACTGAAAGAAAACCAGCTCCTACCTCAAAGTACTCGCTGTCCTCACAGACAAATGGAGAAAATAAATGAAACAAAGGCAGGAACTTCCCTGAAAGCTCAATTTTTATCTAAGGAAAGAGGCAGCAGTGGAGCTGCTGTTCCTATTTAATACCACTTCCTAATTTGAAGAATGGATTTGGTATTTCTTCCTCCCTCCCGATCAGCGTCCCCTTCCTTACTTTTATCCCTTCCTAGTCGCTGTATCCTTCCTTTTCAGTGGAGAACCATGTTGGTTTGAACGCTTCCCTGCTGCTTTCTCACAAACTTTTGCGGTGTCTTTGTGAAGAACAATGCTACAACATTTTTCAAATGTCACTTACTATTTGGTTGTAGGCATTCATTTTGCAAGCTAAGACAGGATGCCTCACAGCATGCCTGCGTTCATCTCCAGGCAGCAAAGCCCTTAAGCACATGCTTAATTGTAACCAGACACTCAATTCCCATTGACATCAAGGGGACGTACACAAGTGCTTCACACTGAGGAGGTACTTCAGGACTTTGCTGAATGGGGGCCTGAATTTTGATTGAAGACTGATGTGAGGAGTTTCAACTTACATTTTCGGTTGTTTTTATAATCTCATTTGCCTTCCTAAACACAGTAATACCTACTTGCTTTTTTTTTTTTTTTAACCCCAGGTAATCATACAAGATCTAAGTTGCACCTCTAAGGACCGAATACAACTTATGAAGTAAGTTGTACTCAACTGACTCTAAGTTGTGCTGATGGCAAAGCCCCAAAGATTGAGCAAAAGCTTGGGTCTGCTCAAATGTCTGACTGACATGTAGGGCATACAGTTTGGTGCGCTTTCCAAAGCTGCTGCTTCTTCTATTTAAAAAAAAAACAACGCACACAGCAAGCACTGCGATCTCCTACCCAGCGAATCTGGTTAGGAAATTTTAATAGAAAGGATTTTTTTTTTTAATAATTTTTTCTTCTGCTATTTTTGTGTGTGAATACTGTTATTACTGTGTGTGAATCATCAAGAAGGCAAGCAGGCTGCAGGTGTGTGACAGACCATTTACATTTTGGGAGCATGTTTTGCTGTCACTCATTAAAATGATGTGGCTATATATATTTGGAAACAAAATATTAAAATTACATATACATGTGTATAATTTTAGGGTATATTTGTGTATAGGCAACTCTCAGCATCCTTCCACAAAGTTTTTGTTTGAGGGGAAGTGCCACAGTGCTAAATTCCAGATTATTCCAATTGAACAAACACCTCACCAAAAAGCAACACCACAAGTATGAAATTTCGTTTGAGGTGTGCTACGGTACTGCAAACTCCCCGCAGGGGGGATCTGGCAGAACTGCAGCCAAAGTCTTACCAGTGAAATTTTTGAGTGGAAATTCAATGGGATTTGGACACCCAGGTCACTGAGTATCAGCTGGAAAATTTCACCCCTTTTATTGATCTTTCCTTAAATCAGATGCACGCCTAGCATTATAAAGAAACAGATGTGTGTGTGACTGCACGTGTGCTTGGGAAGGAGGAGAGAAAGGGAGGGACACTAAATTGCAGGCCAGGATAGCGTCTAATATTAAAATTACTTTATTGTTTCCACTCCACTTGATTTTTTTGGGCTAGCAATCAAGCCAGATGGATTTACATTAGCAGAGGACCTGGCCTTCACTTTTCTTCTGAATTGTCTCTACTGGCTGCACGTCAAAATATGTCTTGGGCATTTGACAGGGCAAGGAGCCAAGATTACACGTTCATGGATTTTTTTTGTGTGTGTGTTTTGGGTTGGTTTTTTTTTTAAGCTTCTTTTGGAAAGGTTTAGTGGTATTTATCTACTGCAAGCAAGTGGGAGGGTTTAGAAGAGAAGCTTTGTTCAGCAGGCTTTGGTGTCATGCAGGCATGCTGCCTTATTTGAGTACCTCTCTTTTGTGCAAGGGATTTGTTATTTGTTTGTTGTCAAGATGACTCTAGGTATTAGCCCCCACTTCTTATAAAGAGATTATTTTTCTATTATTTTTCACGCTGTTCCCCTCCAGCAGTTTCAGCCGCTGTAATACTTGAGGATGTTCCAAAAAGCAGAGGGATAATGCAGGGACACTGAAAAAATGTAATGTTGTGGCTTCAGATTCTTTTTCCTGAAGTCATTTTCCTTTGAAGTGGCTTCTCAGTCCCCAAATACCAACTCCTCTTTCCTTGCCCTCTCTTAATTCCTCCTCGATGTCTACTTTAATACAAGTTTTTAACTGCCATGGCTTTACTCGGGTCCACATGGTCCCATACTATTACTAGACCCTGCAAAATAAAGCAGGATCAAGACGCCTGCCCTTTCCAGCAAAGTTCACCCTGGAAAACAGAAAGCCTGTTGGCATCCTGATGGAAGTTGTAAGGACTTTATTTTCTCCAGAATAGCTAATTTTCTCCTTGAGCCATAGACCTGGGAATGGACCCAGTTCCAGCGCTGAGGAGACAAGTAGCCCAAGCCCAACTCCTGCACTGGACCACGCAACCCTTCACAAAACCTAGTGTGTATCTGGTCTTTAAAAAGGGAAAGAGAGGTCACTCTGAACAGGAGGCTTAATTCGAAAATAAAAACTACAAGTCAGCAACAGTAAGATGCCATTAGGGTAATCTCAAGGTAAGAGTATGAGGCAGAATAGGCAGACGGAGGGAAAAATTAGTATTACAAGGCCCTATTTCTTATCGCAGTGGGCACAAGGTATGAACCAGACAGGTTTGTCCTCTGAGCAGGTGAAGGAGCGAAGCACATGCATGAAGCATGAGTTCCAACGGCATGAGGCATTTCCAAGCTGTCCAAAAACCCAGCGCTAAATTCAAGCTGTTCTGATTCACTGGTACACGGATACAGAAATAGCTAGTCTGGCACCTTTCAGCTTTCTTCACGATTACAGTTCTAAAAGGACTATGTCTGGAAAAACGTCAACAGCTTTCAACTTGCTAAGGCAGAAACATTTGACACAAAGCTTTTTAACACATTTGAAAAATAAACAAAATTTAAGTGGAACATGAATCTGGATCCAGTGCAGCTTCCTGGTTTATACCTTGAACTCATGTGGACTGGCATCTCATTATCAATTTCAAGGAAGCCACGCTCATCTCAACTGAGAATCAGACATAACCCCTTTATCACTGGCCATAACCGAGTTTTAGGATGTATCTCAGGAATTAAAAAAAAAAAGCAATATCAGCAAGTTTACACAGGGCAGATAAATAAAAGCCTAATGGGAGTGATGGGTAATAACTTGCACAAAGGGGTAGCTGAGGTGCTTGAAAAAGAAACATTAGATTGCTTCACAAAAATCAGACAGTAACACCATTCAAAAAAAAAAAAAAAGCTTGAGATACTGCACTAAATCTAGTGATGAATGTGCTGATAACCCAGTACTTAGTTTTGTGTCACCACTGTAAATCAGAGGTCATTTTTCAAAAGACTGAATGTTGTTCTTTCTTGGTCCATCTTCAGCTGAGGGTTCTCAGCTCTAATGGCAAGAATAAAATTTATAGTCCAGAACTTCGAGTTGATTCTCATGTTAGATGGAAGCTTGTCTCCAGAGGTTAGGCTAACATATTTCTTACTCTCACAGATGTTTGTAAGTTTTTAAGTAAGTCTGAGGTTACCAAAAAACAGAATGAGAAGAAACAGCCTAGGACGTGGGGGAGAAAGAGATAAGAAGCAATTTTTTTAAAATTTTAAGTTTTTAAGTCTTTGTTACGTAAATTCTTCATTCTGGAAAAGCTGTCTTGTTCTTCGCTACCAGACCAATACTCTAGAGCCCTCAGATGTCCTTGTGATGTCTGGTATATAAATTTATCCATGGACAAAAGTCACTGAGCCCAATTCACTCCCACCAGCCCAGCACAAGGCCCCAGCACAACAGAAAGTCCGCTTAAGGGTGTTAGTGGTGCAGGACACAATCTAACACTTTTCCTTTTGATCCAGATATTTTAGGGCTTGTCAACATGAAGATAATTAAGAATGGTTAATTAAAAGATCTCAGAGTGAATGTATGTAATTAAATAAACATATTGGACTACTATGAAAGCTCTCATTCACGTGTAAGTGGCTTTACATTGAAGATCTTGGTTTAGCAATCTAAAGCCGCTTTGCACACACATGCTAACTTCACACTTTGAATTGATCCACTCTTTCTGAATCAAATCAGCAAGACATTAATTTCTTTAACATCTTCACTGAAAGGATGTGTGGAATTCTGAAAACACTTTGAAATTTGTCACAGACATGTAACCGAGAGGAGTGATTTAGTCTTTAGTGTTGACATGAGCAAATACTTTACTGCTACCTTTTTGAAACACTGAAGTGAAACACTGAACAGTGAAAGGCATTTATATCGGTGGGAGAAGCAATCTAAAACTGGAGTTGGTAAACAGAGACAAAAGACAAGAAGGAAAACAACTTCAAGAAGGACACTTGGAACAAGTGCATATAGAACTTTTGCACTTGGCCAACCTACTGCACCCCATCCAGGATTTCTTAAGAAAATAAAATAAAAACCCCCACAACTCTGCAAACATGACTGCAACGCTGATCATTGCTGCCTAGATGTCCTGAAAGCGGCTCATGCACCTGACCAGACCAGCTAGGCTGGATTTGTTGTCCACAACACCTGCTTACAAGATTTGTATAATGTGATAATGAAAAATTAACCTGTAAACTAACACACCATTAGGATTCTGATTTAGATCTTGTCATTGAAACTAATGTCATAGATCTGTTTAATACGCTCATCACCTGTCTTCTCCCATTTGCACATGACAAGGAAGCATAAGACACTCATGATTACCAGCTCTGTTCACATACCTGAATTATTCAATTAGGTTTTTTCCCTTTGTGAAAAAAGAACAGTGCAGATCACACAGCACATGTTGAGAAAACCCATCTAATGACTTTATGGATATCGCACATTAAAAGATTCAGTGGGTTGAGCCCAAGGTTTATACTATATGCCAACATCGATGTTCTGAACAGCCTTTTCAAACTCACCCATAGCCTTACGAACCCTCTCTAAACCGGCTGAGTTACGGTAACAAAGGCTGCCACTGTGTGGTCAGTTTTTTTTAGTATTCAGGTGAACACAATACGCTTCCTTCTTTATTCCCTCGCTTCAAATGGGAAACTGAAAAGCAAGTTCCTTCACCTTGTTCCAGTGATGACCCGGATGCAAGAACAAATCAAGGCTTTACGTATAGAGTAGAACAAAATAAATACACAATGCTTTGTGCCAAATACTGTCCTCAGATACGCCTCTGCAACCCTGCTGCCATCAGCTGGAAAAGACTAACGGGAGATGAGATGCATTTTACTTCTGCGAGAGAGGAAAGGGAGCTGGGAGAATGCACCGATGCGTGCCAACAGCTGGGAAAAGGATCCTACCTCAGCTTCCTCTGGTTTCAAGCTTCAGATGTCAGCTGCATTGCATGGGCATTATTTTGTAAATATTTGGGGACTGATTACTAATGTTATGTAATTCTTGTCCGGCCATTCTTAACAGAACCTTTCACTTCAGCCTTTAACTGCATTCGTCCCATGTACTGACACAGCTTCAGGTTTGCTTGCCTTGCAAGGGCATATAAGTCCACCCAGTAAAAACCTCCCTTTCCTCTCTATCCTACTAGTGGGAGCAAAGCCCTCGTGATACAGAGTCAGCCAATGCATACGGTGAGCACTGGTGGCTGCTGTTAGTTACTCTGATTTACATAAAGCTTTGTTATAGGGACCTCTGTCTTACATGACCCTTTGCCTACAACGTCAACGTGTTTCCTCCGATACCAGCATATGTCACGTCACCTTTGAACAAACAAACCCTAATGATCTGCACATACAAGCCAAGATGTGATGGAAACACAGATATATGTGAATGAAGCAGAGAAGAGAAAAGGATTGGAAAAAAAACTGATTTTTTTTTTTTTTTGCTATATCATAGTGATTACTGAAGCAGAGAAAACCCAAATTATAGAAGGAATTGGTGCTTCAAATCTGTCCCATTTCAGAAGAAAAAACAAATACATATTTTAAATTACACTGACAATGTTTTCTTCCTTCTCATCAAATTGATTTGCACAGTATTAAATATCTAATTAAAATACAGCCACTAAATTGTTTCTCACTGGACCTCTCAGTACTGTGGAAAAAAAACTTCTCACCAATCTTAAGGGAAAGCTGCGCTGTGACTAAGGCCTGGAGAGCAAGAGAATTTCTGTTGTAAGGAGAGGTTGTTGAGATGTTCATTTCTGATGTTGAGTTACTGACACTGAGCTATCAAATACAATTCTGTTAGTTTAAATGTCAGGAGGGGAAGGGATGCAGCAGAAAGATATCGCACAACAAGTCTATCAAGAATGGCTTCCCAAAGCTTCTGCAAGGCACGTGCACTGTAAGCCAGGACACTTATGATGATTGCAGTCAGGTAAGAGGAAAAAAATCATCCGCAATCACCCAGCAGTGCTCAGTGTCCTTCCACTTCCCATTACACAGCAGTTCCAGATTTTATGTTACGCTCTGGTACCAGGGAGTTTAGCCATAAACAACAAGCCTTTGTGCAAATTCATTCTGCGAGAATAGCACTAATGGCCTGAGCCCTTGCCAGAAGATCGACTACCTGCACCTCCACTGAAGGCAGCAGAAGCTCCCACAGTTCGCTATTTATAAGAACAATTTGCTTCTAGGATGCAGAAAAATATTGTCAGATACATTTAAAACAACAGATTAGAAACAAAACAAAAGCTAAACAGTGTAAAATGGGTGAATGCTAAGAACTTGGGGGGGGAGCTAAAACATGATATGAGCTCCAAATTTAAGCCTCAACTGGGGGGATCTGTGTGTGTACAATCAAGGTGGGGAGCTTGTGGTCCAACATGCCAGGACACCTAGATCTGCCAAGAAGCCCTAGGAAATGAAGAGCTTCCTATTGACTTCAGTGGGCTCTCGCTGCCATGGGTTGTTGCTGGGTGGTTGTGATACAGAACATCCCACTTGTTGGCCTCAGGTGGTGGCACCTGTGGCTCTGGGCAGCACTGGAAAGAATAAATCTGCACACTGGGTTCAACAGAACCAGAACTACTTGACGCCCATGAACGACTGCGTGCCTGCACTTGCAGAGCCACAGTGGAGGTGGCCCATGGCACTTCAGGGAGAAGCCCATTTGTTCCGCCTCGATGAACCAGCGCAGCAGGGCCCGTCTGCTCTCAGTGTGGGAGAGGAGTTGTATTGGAGGGCTTTCTGCTCGGTGGAGTTGGAATCAGCTGGGACAACAGGAGGGCAGAACTGAGTCTCAAACAGCTACTGCACTGCACCTTCGTGTCTGGCCTTAATCCAAATCAGCTTTCACAGTGTGAATAATTGCGATGTTCTGCCCATGGAGGGGACAGCTAAAATTTGCCCCTCTGTGCTTCTTCACGTAATTTCTCTTCCGGTCCAAGCCCCCAAGGCCAATGGACACAGTGCAATAAACAAATGTTAATGTGGCTCATTCTTGCCAGTTAATTAATAGTTCTTCTCAGAAACCATTTAGTAAATTATTTGGATGATGAATAGTGCTTTGAAAGGGTTTTGCAGTTACTAATAACACCATTCTGTCTTCCTGTTCCACAGCTGGTTTTATTAATAGAATCCTTTCATAGATGAGGGCTGATCTGCAAGAACATTCGCTAAAATAACATCCAGAAAAATATTACTTGCAGGCTGTTCTGAATCCCTAACCTCTAAGAAGTACAGCTCTGTTTTAGGCAGCCATCAGTCTGCTGGCTGAAACTATAGGAGACAGACAGGAACGCAGAGCCTGACATTCTTGTGTGAGAACCTGCTGTGAGTTTTCTAACTTTCCATAAAACACCAGAGTTTAACAAGGAAAAATTCACCTGCTCCATCTCTTATTGAACTTTATCAAGTCTAATGGGCTCTACTGATTCATTTTCACTTAATTGGCTCTAAGATGTTACCTCATTATTAGTTGAGCTGCAGGCATTCTTACCATCTTGGAAAGGTAAATTGGCCCTAAAACTAGAGAATTACTCCTTTAATTAGGTTGGATTGATCAGAAAGGCTACAAAGATCACCTGCATTAGCTACAGATCAGTACATGTACCCTGCCTAGAGTCAGGGAGTGACAAACGACCATGGAGGCCTTGTCTTATAGCACCCACTATCGTGAGACCAAGTTACGAGGTGCTCCAGTAGGGCCATCCATCGAACAGACCACAGACTGCAATCATGCTTAGTTGAAATTTGTTATTGTAATGAACTGAACCTTCTCAAAGTAGCAGATGCCAGGAGAGAAGGATGTTATATGGATTTCCAATACCAGCCAAACAGCCTCAAGTTTGGAGCCAAAATTCTGTCACTCTGCTGCTCCGTGGAGTGTCTTGTTTATGGACTTTCATTACTTACCCAGCTTTGTAAACCACTCATTCCAGAGCTCCCAGTGGTATAAGCAACTTATCATCACTTGCCATCATCTGTTGTATATGATGTACATTAGTAAGGTTCCCCACGGAAACATAGCATAATAGAAGTAGTTTGTTTTATTTTCCCCAGTAAGAAAGAAAAAAAAAATAAAATCAAGACTTCTGCAGAAATAGGCTTCTGAATATATAAAAATTAATAACAAGGCACTAAATGTTTCTGTGCCAAATGACAGAGTAGGGCAATGAAAAGCTATTCAATATGTTGGTGCCTGGCTAACTTAATACACGTTCTGGGAGGGATTTTAAAAATTGCCTAAGTGCTTTTGTAAGTGTCTTATTTTCAATGACATCTCTGCTTCAAAGTTGCTCAGGTGATCTTGAGGATTCTCCCTTTTCAACACCCAACCTACGCCACCAGACAGCTCTCAAGAAGAGATGAAACACATGTAGTGGGGTACACAGAAGACACTGCCGTTTGGATGGTGCCAAAATGTTTTTAAAAAAGCTTTCTGTTGCTTTATTCATTTCGAGTTCCATTGAAAAACAGTCCTTAGTTAGAATAGAGATGCCCCTGCTTGCAAAAGCTCATAAACCAATCTTGGTTATATGCAAAACATCTGTAATCTGTATTCTGTTAAGGCTATAAATCTGTATTATGCTCCTCCACACACCAGCATTTATCTTTGTTGTTTAGTGCACCTCTGCACACTGGAGAATTCATTAGGAAAATGACACAGTCACGCAGTGTGGCTATAAATTAGTGTTCTGCCTGAAGAAATGCTATTGATTTTGCATGGCACTCCCGGATTTGCATGTTTGCCAGGTAGCTTAACCATAATAATCTAATGTACATCAAAGAATTTTCTGAAGAGTTGAGTTTGCAGCCTAACTACAGCTGCATTCTGGTGGTATGTTAAGGCTTTACAGAATGCTGGTGAGGAAAAAACAAAGCCCCCAAACCAATCAATTAAGTGGCTTAGATTTAATGAAGCATTAAAAAAAAAAAAGGTAAATTTTGTAGCTTCCTGTCTTTAACATTTAAGCAGAGCAACAGTGAGGAGTGAACTCTTTAGCTGATATGCTAAAGTGGTTCTTCTCTTTCCAGCAATTTGAGGGGTGACCTTGGCATGTTACATCCAACCAACCCACAACCTCAGAGAATGCTCCTTGCAAAATGGGGTAAATGAGTTTATGCTATCAGGTAGCAGAATAATAGATTAAAGGACAGAGCCAAGGCTTCTGTGAACACGTTCCAGCACAACCGCACCATTCAAACTAGCTTATCCATTTTCCTAACACAGCTTGAAAATGCAGATTCCCAGAAGAGTAGAAGCAAACACAAAGTCCCTGGCTTTGGGCAGAATGAGAAAATGCAGAACTCCAGCAGGACAGCGGTGACACCCTGGTAAGGGCAATGGGGGAAGAACGTTCCTTGTGGGAAGCACCCGCAGGACCTGGTACGAGGGACGTGAGTCAGAGGGAAACTGGAAAAATGTTACACCAGGAGATGGAAGACAGGAAAATACAAGGAGGACCTGCTACTTGCAAACCTTGGTACATGCTATCTATGAGCTGCAGGTGCCTTAGCATTTACAACCATGGCAGGGACACCCCGTCTTTTGTCACTCAGCTATAAAATCTTAAAACCATGAGTTGGCTTTAACTAGCCAGCAATCAATTACTGCAGGAGAGCCAGTTGATCACGTATCATGATTAGCCAGATAATTTGCTTCATGTTTCCATTAACGAGCCCAATGGGCATGATTAATTGCCACAGGGGGTAGAATTTCAGCATGGCTAGTGGGGAACTTGCTTTGTAATATTGTGAATCCCATTACCGTTAATGGAAATTTAACAGCCAAATCCCCTGTGGATCACTTAGAAAAAATTACCCCTTAAGGTTAAAGGAGATTTCATTAACAGTATTCTAGGATTCTCTGATTTAAAAGTACTGTAAGCCTCCAGTGTCATGTAGAAATATGCATCCTACCGGTTTTTGCATATCCCTCGTTATTATATCTATCACATTACCCTTCTCAAATGGAATTTCAAAACACAGCTCAGCCTATTGAAACGTAAGGCACATTAAGGGTGAATTTTCTAAAAAGTTATTCAAGGAGATTTATCTGCTAAATTCCTATTAATATTAACGGGAATTGCACAGCTACATTGCTCGGCACTACTCTGAAAATGAACCCCAACAGCAATTTATCAGGCTCCTTGATTCCTGATGCCCACATATAGCAGAATGTACACTACATATAAGTCTAAAATTTGGACTGGAAATCTAGATACCATGTTGTCACGTTTAATGACATCTAACGCTTCATCTTGCACTAGTCAGAGATGTAGACAGAGTCTTATAAGTGACTTTCTGGAGTGTTTGGCATCAAAGGCAATACACGGATGTCACTCGAACCTAGCTAAAGGATATGTAGAAAAATATTAAGTTGTCACTCTAGAGTGAGTGCCTTACTGACTGTCAATCACTAAAAAACACTGGTGACAGAGTGCTCCTATTGTTGGGCAGCCAAGTTGACAGAGAGTTAAATTCCCCCCGAAACGCAAGGCTTACGTTCTCTGGAAACCAAGGTCCATTAAGACGGACACCCAAAAGAGTCACCTTTTAAATACACACCAAACAAAAGGATAGCTGCAAATATTAGACAGTGTGTCTCAGACTGATGATACCAATCATTTAGAAGGGATTTGGCTGTTTTCCAATTTACAAGTAATTCACAAACTGAGCAGCAGTTTCACAAATTCATGCATTGCTGATGATTAAGTTTCTGGCCATTTATTGTTAACATATGACTGTGACTAATTATTAAGTAATTTGACATTGGCCAAAGTCATACAGAAGTGCATCTACTCCTTGAGCAACTGGATGAAACTCTTCACACAGGGAAATGAGAACTACTGAATGTCAGTAGTATCACGGTGTGTGCATGGACTCACTCACTTAACCACAAACACGACCACTCAGTGAAAACACAGCTTTGCACGCAGGCAATTAGTCTGTGCGTATCTATTTGTTAAGGTGTTCAAACCCCATTACATTGAACACCCACAGGAACTGGTCCCTAAGACACTCTTCTGTAACATTTTACTGAGGCAAAGCAAATCAAACTCATAAGTGATTGCTTAAAAAAAAAAAAACCACAATACTTCAATGTTTCAGTTCGAAGTTAGAGAAAAGACTGACTGGATCAAAAAACGTAAGTTGGCACAATTCGTGTCAGCCACAGCTTGATGCCACCACAGCGAAGTTGTTGCAAAAAAGCCTGACTAGTTTGGGAATACTCATGCACATAAGCTGAAACATCCACATTAATCAACCAAATCAACCTGTCTATAATATCAAGCAGTTATTAGCATTAAGACCATTCCTAAACAATTTGGCTGTAATGGAGATGAAGAGGGACCCGTCTAGCCCATCTCTGACAATATCTGGGATTTATGGATACATATAAGGGCCCTGTAAGAATTTTAAATATTTTTTTTTCTGTTCCACTTCTACACCCTACAATTGTTTTTATACTAAAACTGCATCCACATTAGGCAATCTGATCCTTGTGTAGCATGAGGCCTCAGGGTCTATCTTCATCAGGCTGGTGAAAGGCAATGTTGGATTCTCATTAGCATGAGAGAATTTCTAGCTACTTTGTCCAACTACCTAGGGGGATGAATGGCTGAAAAGAAAGAAGGCAGCATTGAAAACGAGTGACCACACAAGAGACCAAAGAAGTAGAAGAGTCAATCAGGCAAGAGATAACAGAGGAGTAAGGGATACGGTAGACAAATCTCAGAACAGGATTAGTTCTCGAGACATTGAGGATTTCGGAGACTTCTCTGTATGCATCCGAGTCTGGTGCTCCTTTGACCCGTTAATCTGATTCTATTTGCGTCCACCTCTGGGTTCATTTCCTGAGGTCACTGCTGCCCCCTTCAAATTTTTCTTTCAAATGCACAGCATCTCTAGAAGTCTTTACTCCATCATCTTTCTACAGTCAGAGATGAAGTCAAAAGAAAGCTCTATGATCAACAAAGGCTAATTTCCCTACAAAACATAAGCCTCTTCTACTTTTCCTCTGAATTAAACTCTGTTCAAACTAAAACATTTCCTTTACAGTATCATTTCATGTCAACAGATGGGACCCCTGGTTAATTGTTCTTGCTATTAAAAAGGCATTTTTTTTTTCTACCCCGAGTAATAGGTTTTCTCCTTCTCAGCTAGCCTAGGCTTCTCCTCTTAAGCAACAAACTCCTCAAACTTCTAATGCTTTCCTTACTTTGAACATCCATTGTGAAAGACATTTATGGGCTTTCCTGGGAGTTGCTTAGGTACTTAAGAGGTCTGATGTCCACAGCAGCACTGAGCTCATAAGTCACTGGCGCAGCTAGATGAGAGTGTGGAACATTACGGCCTGATGGAGCTGAGCCAGGAAAGGTGGAGGGATAGGAGAGTGATGAAAAAGAGTAAGACATATTGGCAAGAGCAGAAAACAGAAGGTGGAGAAAAGGTCTAAAGACTCGTCAGAAAGAAAGTAATTAGGAGTGGAAGAAAAGCCAAACCAAGGCAGGAAAATTATCTGAATTTTCAATCTCCCCTCCGCACAGCTCAAGATGATTCGGTCCTGTTGACTTGTCTCACACACCTGAGTAGCAGCTCATCTCCACTGTTCCCATAAAACACTTCCTCCGCTGCCAGCTCCGTACGCAGAATGGAGGAAATGTCCAAACCCTGAAGACTGCCCTAGAGGGGATGCAATGAGTGCTGCTCGCATACCACACCTGCCTCCCAGGGTTGAAAACTGAGCACCAAAGTCAAACATGTACCTCCCTCTGCATCTTGCTTTCATGGTTCTCATCCTGGGGCCTGACACAGAACCAGTACAGT
The DNA here is from genome assembly GCF_000699145.1 of Aptenodytes forsteri. NCBI lineage: Eukaryota > Metazoa > Chordata > Aves > Sphenisciformes > Spheniscidae > Aptenodytes > Aptenodytes forsteri. The sequence goes on from NW_008794776.1 coordinate 2,925,454, forward strand.
TACGTTTACACCTTCCTTACTCCTGGTTTGGTTCTGTATGTCGAAACACTATAAGGCAGAACTGACAGTGGATCTGTTCTTTACCCCAGAGGCTGTTGTGAAAGCACCTAGAGACAAATAAGGATGTGGTTAACAGTCAGCCGTTCACATCTAGACTCTTCATGCCCTTCATTACCTGCGTTAGGCAGGGGATACCAGCACCAGTGGCAAAAAAATAGGAGACAAATAGTCTTTATTGAAGACCTAATGGGTCTATGTTAATGGTGAAATATTGCATGAAGTCCTCACAGCGACAGAAGCAGAAAGAGTATACAAATTGAGGCATGAAAGGGAGAGGGTTAGTATATCAGATCATCATTAATGTGGTAACAAGTGCAAAACAGCACTGGATTTACCAGAGTTGTTTTGAAAACAAGTGCCATTCAGATCTATGGTAAATTAAAACCAGTGGCTGCTGTGCCTCTGCACTTAGAGCAGAAGTCCACCCCACCCTCACCCCACGCACCGGGAAGGCATAAACATCTTTCAAACTGGGTTGGGTACTCCATTTCGCTGTATATCACAATTTAAGGAAGTCAATATGCAGCAGGTTCAAAGATTTATCCTGCAATCTCCAGCAGGCTCACGGATCCCAGTTTGTTATCTAAGGGTTTTCTGTTTTGCTAAATCACAGCACTTTCTTCATATCTAAGAGGGTGCAGACTCATTCAGCTAATGCCACTGGAGGGTTTTTCCCTGTCTTGACTTATCAAAAGGCTAAGGAAAAGATTACGGGATCTTTAAACTACCTTTTGAGATGCAATTCACACAGGTCACCATATTATCACTCCTCCTTTCTCTTGCTGTCACATTCACCTTAATTCCTTACTATATCTGTATCTTGACTCTGCTAAATTTTAAACTTAAAATGCTAGATTGCACTAGCCTTCCCTATCTGCTTTCTTTGCTAAGGAAAAAAAAAAAAAAAAGGATCAGTACCCTGCTAGGTACGCAGAATGAAAAAGTTTTGTGTGAAGGTCTGAGAAACATCTTAATAATTGCTAGAATTTGCTATTTTTTCTCGTAGAAACTGCCTTTGACATTTGACATGACAGGAAATGTTGCTTCAGTAAGATGGACAACAGGCTATGCTTAATTAAAACGTGCAAAGGGAATGGAAAGGGAGAGAAAGTAACTTACACCACATTTGTACATCACTATATCCTCCTGAAAAGATACTGAATATGGATTAATGAGGAACAAGAAAAATGCACCACATCTCCCTTAGCAATTATTTTTGCTTTGCTTCCTGCTGAAGCATTTACGTGAGTAACCTCTGTAAATGAAAGCGCATACAACGTGAAGAGCTGCTACTGAGCACAGGGTGCCACAAACCTGGGTCCAAACTCTGCTTTCTAAAACTCACTTCCTACTTCTGCTGCAACCCAGAGGAGGGTACCTCAGCATGACTCTAGAAGCAAAATGCATTGACCCTCAAGTAAAAAAAATGTCCTAGGAAGGAGTTGGGAAGGAGGAGACAGAAGAAGGCCTATGTGCTTGCATGGCAAGGTAGGGAATTGTGTGAATCAGCACAGGCAGGGCACAGGAAGAACCGCAAAACCACAGCTGAAATGCAAAGAATAAATTTATTTTTGTTACCTCGCCAACCGGGGGATTCCCCAAAGCAGCACCCGGGCAGAGGCATACAAGCGGGACGCAGGCACCGCGGAGCTCGGTGCGTGCTAGAGGATCACCAAACCTGCTGGTTTTGCCCATATATCAGGGATTCGCGCAGGCGTAGTTTACCGCTGCGCTTTGATCTTTCCTGTAGCCGGGCAGGAATCTCAAGCATGTTCACTAGGGTGCCTCTAAGTCTATCACAGGCCTATGTTATCTAAACACAGATGTTCTACTTGTCAAACACACAAGACTAAACAACGATTAGTATGATATATGTATTTTTCTACACCCCAGCTGCAAGTCACTTGAGCGCGTTTACAATCCTCCTCGCCAATCTTACGTTATTTTCCCACAGGAAGTTAATGGACTGATTCAGTTCACACCAGGTCTGGACTAACATTTTGGGCGCTCAGTGCAGAACACTCAGGGCCTGGCTCCATGATCCGTATCTCCTTCTCCAGGGACAGGACGGTTCATTTGAAGCAGCTGGTGCTGCTTCATAACCATAGGTGGTTTCAAAACTGACTCTACAAAGACCTGTCCTCTTCTTTCAGGAGATGCCTGTCAAAGCTTGGTTCGACATGTCCCATTCTCCACCCCTCCCCGCCAAATTATTAATTACAGTGCCCTGGACATCATTAAGTCGCCTTCTGGCCCTTTGTGAAATGCCCACATTTCAGTTGCTCTCAGTCCACAGCTGCCTGTCTTAATCACTACCTCCAAATGCTTGTTTCTCATTTGCCTTATCTCACTCACTTCTCCTGTGGTTTCCCATTTAGAGTTGGGTTTTTTGGGGGGTTTTTTGGTTTTTTTTTTTAAGCTCTCTATCAGCCATTTTCTTTTCTCTTTTTTATAGGTTAAGCCTGACTATGCTTTTTTCCCCCACTCATAATTCATATGTCATAGACATCAAGGGAGGCAACACAAACGAAAGCAGCATGTGCAGTGAACTGAATAATCAGCTAACAAAATTTCTAAGATGATGGAGGCAGTTCAAATAATATCAAATTTTTAGTTCGATACACAATAGTTTACTACAGTTGACTGAGAAAATAAACGCATTATTGGCAAACTGCTGGACACATCGAACCCCGAAGGCAGAGCTCCAGGTAAGATTTCAGTCTGGCAAAGAAAGATGTTCAAGATCCATAGCCTATTCCCAAAGGGATGACTTTGGAGGTGGGTGCTATATCCAGCCCTACACACAGTAGATCTTCAAGCGACTCCACATCTTTGCAAACAAACATGGATTCATGCTAAAACTTAGGGCAGTGATGCCTTCAACAAGTAGCTGAGTATAAAACAACCCGATTTGCCTTCTGAATTTCCATTCCCACATGTTGTTTTCTGGGGGTGTTGTCCTTATTAAGGGCATTTTGCCTTGGGAATTTGGAATCTAATTTTAAATAAAATTTCAAGACATACTATACGATAACCAATTTCTGATTGATAGGTCAAATTAGATCCTTGAGAATGAACAGCTGATGGAGGCTTTGCACGTGTCTATTAGAGATCTGACACCTGATCGCATAAAATACATTTAATAGGCGATACAATTAGATCCAGGTCTTTAGAGGAATTAGTTACTGAAGGTGATATTTTAATAAAAATCCATAGGGGATCATCATGTACCTAACAGATACGCATGAATTGCTAATGTCTCTGTTGTACGGGAAGACAATGTTTCAGTGATCAAGTTTCTGTACAAGGTAGATAATATGCAAGTAGAGAGAAAACAGTTGTCTTTCCTGGTCTGGTTGATCATTTGATGGAGGCAATGCTTTTTCAGACTGGTGTGCCTTTTTTGAAGTAACAAATGCTGATCTCTCTATAGTTACTATAAAGGAGTAAAAAAATGCATCAGCGATGAGGATAAGAATGTATTATTTTTCTGGATGCTTTAAAGAGTTTGTCACAGTGCTAAAAAGGTGAGTTATTTGTTTTGGATTGTAGTAAAGTTTGCAAAAAGTCCCAGCCTCCTCCCAGGTGCCACAGAACAACAATTGGCAAAATGTTTTAGAAGGCAAAAATTAAATGTAAGTGAAATTTAAATTTACCAAGAAAGTGGCATTTTGGTTGGACAGGCGGATTACTGGGGAGGGAGCACAGCAGTGCAATATATGCAAATCACACAGCTGTAATTTATCATATGAAACCATTCTCGCAATAGTATATTGTATGGCACAAAATAAAGTCCCTCAGGGTTCATCTTTTGGCTTACTCTGAAGCTTTAAAGGTTTACCATTTGAGAATTAATGTTTACAAGATCTGAAATCAACAGACACTGTGAGTGGAAATACTGAGAAGCACTTTTGTAGGCATGCAAAAAAATATCCTTAAGAATCCGTGCAGCCTTTTTGACTGAAGATGCTTTGACCCTTACGAGCAAATCCCTCCTCATTTCATCTGGCATGAGTTCAAGAAGACCCAATTCTAGAAATACTAACACTTTTATCTGATCTATTTACCTTAACAGCTTCTTTGCCTCATTCCTAAGTCTAGCGCAATACTTCCCTGGCTCTCAAAATATAATCTTCATCCTCCTCCTGACTGCTTCGTAAACATTTTTTTTCTATAATACCAGTAATCAGAAAAGCACACATTTTGAGGCTTGGAGCCACCTGCCTGCATTGGCTAATCTTTCAAGAGCTTCTATACCATTCTCAAAATCCTTCCTATTAAGCAATTTGCTTCTTACCACTCAGCACTGTGGCTGATCCTTCTTTCCATCAACACACCCCATTTTACCTTCTTTTTCTCATCGCTGTTCTTAACACCCCAATCACACGCATGGTGCGTGATAGATACCATCCATCTGGTGAAGCTCTTGTAATAGGAAAGGCCCTTTCTCTTTCCCAGCCTTCTCTTTCTCAACCTCTGTCTACATTACCCTATTTCTACATAAGTAAAGGCATTTCTGTATAAGTAAAAATCCTTTTTGTAACCCATTCCATTCTAACACTACACATATATTGAGGGTGTATCAGTTCATCACAGCACCCAAACAGTTTGGCATATAAACAACAGATTTATATTAATCCCTTTTAAATTATACATATGCTATTATGTACATTAATGGGACAATTTATGTGCAAGTGATGATCGCATATTTATAGTTAAGACAATTGGCGCTATGCAGAACATTCACAATGAAAATTTAAAATTCACCTAATTTAAAGACCCTGTTCTGCTTTCATTTTGCAAAATTGATTGAAGCCAAAACAAAGTTTCTCCCTTTAATTCTTTTGCTACAAAATATAGCACTCCCATACGTTTCTGCTTTTGAAGAAAAAAAATGCTTCTGCATTTGAAATTGTGCATTTTTGATTAACCGCACTATGAAGTTTAGCGTTTCGGCATAAATCCAACTATTTCACAGAAGCCCTGAGAGGAGGAATGGCCCAAAATGAGCACTAGTGCGTGGCCTCTACATACATATAAATATGTATACACAGACTTTTATACACAAACACACAGATGAGTTATCAAGATGGGGAGACAGAATGTGTGTATGATGCTGCAGAAAGAGGGCATGCTTAATTAAGGGAGTAACAGTACATGGAAAAGAACAAGTCTACATGTTTATGACAGAAAGTCTGGCTTTCTGATATGTCTTATATTGGAGAGCTTTGTAGTATTTGATTCCAGATTTAAGGAAACTGAGAGTTCTTAGAGACACATGATGCGGTATCAGAAAAAACCACCCTATCCTCAAATTCTTTTCACATGCTCATTTAGCAATCAAGAAAAGATAACAATTCCTTATTTAAGAAAATAATTAAGCAGTGATTGATATTGCTAATATTTATGCATATGGGAAATGAAGAATCTCAGTTATGCTGTACAGGAAAGCATAGAGAAGAAAGCACGTCCTATAAATCATGAGAGTTTCTGAGTAACTGCATTGGTTTCCAAGTAAGAAGTCCCTGCAAAGCAAAGATCTGACATGCAAACGAATCATGGCTTGACAGTGTTCAATATATTATTACAGCATATGAAGAACTACCCCCAATGCCCTCTACTTTTGTTTTATTTTCGTTAGAGGCCTGTTTGTCTACGTCCGCTCTTGGGAACCAGAAGGCCTGAGACCAAGCCATTCGAAAGCCACCCTGGATGGGTAGGGCAGCTGGTGCAGAAGGCAGCTGAAGCGCTCTCGCTTCGTAACGCACAGGAACCCAAACTCCTTCTGACAAAGGAAATCAATACTTCAGTAGGAGACGTGCCCCAGCTTGGCACAGAATCCCAAATGAACAAAAGGCCTCTTTCTGCCTGCAGATCGCCCCCGGAGCACTGTATCAAAACTCACCTCATTCAGTACAAGCATCTGCAGAGGGTATTTTCCCCTCCACGCCTCCCACGTCCTTCTTTAACATTTACTGCTTGAGATCAGTAGTCTATACAATTTATCGCACCTGTCAAGGCTAATTTATTCATGTGATCTGGCAGTAATCAAAAAGACTGAGATCGATGTGCCAGCAAACCCTGACATTTATTCATATTTGAAAGTCCCATTTGACCTTGGACTGCAGCTAACGGGAGCTGAACTTGTCAGCAGCTCTCTGAGGCTCACTGGGTCTGGCAGATCAGCGCCTCTGGGCTAAAGGCACCACGTCAGGGCAACAAATGCCTGGACCGTGAGCACAAAAAGCTGAACCACAGAGGGGTAGGGGACCAGGGAAAATGGCACCATTAACAGTGCAGCGGTCACAGACCCAGCAGTCGATCCAGCTCATGCACCGGTGCAGCTTGTACCTGCACGTTCCCACGGTACAACCGTTCAGGAGTCAACGAATTTCTTGCTGAGGGATAAAAAGGGTGAGGGAAAGGAGCGAAGAAGGAATATGTCGTATGTCTGCCCACAGCAGTGCAAGTAGGACACCCTAGATTGTCCTCAGCAGACCGCTGCCAGACTGGCTCCACGTGGGCCACTCATGGTGAGTCAAGGGGAGGCAAAGGAACAGACAGAAAATACCACCAACCTTCCCTCCCTGGGGGGGAACAGAGACAGCGGCTGGTGATCCAGCCACAAAGGACAATGCAGAAGTTATATCAGAAACTCTGCAACCCACTAGGTACCCGCCAGCACAACTTGGCAAGATCAGCTGGAAACAGGAACAGAAAAAACAGATCTCAGGAGAGTTGCTTTGGATGTGCTCTCACACTCCTACTCAGAAACAGGCTTTAGAATTTGCTTATTCCTTTTGAAGTCCATCACCCATCTCCTCTCCTCACTCAGTCATGCCCTAAAGGAACATAGGAATTTTAAGTACAGTTCCTCTAACGCATGCATGTGCTGTAACCTCCAGTAATCATTTCAGGATTTGAATTCAGAACAATTAGCAGGGAAATCCAATAAAGTCTATTTAAAATAGTTCCAGCCTGGGCTCTACCATCAAATGACTCTCAAACCTCCTGTGAGGACATTTTTAGAGTCCCACCTCAGTTTCCACTTGGTTAAATGGAGGCATACGTATTTACCTGCTCTGCCAGAATGTGCTAGGAATTACGGGCACGACGTGCTTTGAAGTTATTGAATTGTTTGTTTTTCTGCTGATAGGAAGATATTTGTGTAAATGACATGCTATTAGAAACGCAGAGGAAATCTAAGTGGCATTTTAGGTAGAAATATGCAGCTACAGTTTCACTGAAACATGCAAATAGATTATTTTATTACAGTCAAAACACTTGAATATGTAATACTCATTCGCACCTAACACAGATTTTGCAGACGTATTTTGATGCTTCTCTGGGTTCTCCTTGGCTGCATTTCTCACACTATAAATCCTGTATGTCATATTAAATATGATTTTTCAGTGAGATCTGCCTTTTCTAAGCCTAGAATACAAATGCAAATGACAAATATGCCATTTTGTGTTTGTTTTTCCTTTCTTTTAAATAGCTAACACCTTTCCATTATGTTGGAAGAAAGCTACCAACGGAAAGCCATTGGCATTTTGACCAATGCATTTGTGCATGTTATATTTATGTCTAACATTGCCATACAATCTAATCTGAGGTTCGTGGAGGAGAAACAACGACATATGAGGATGCAAAGGTAATTTGTCTGTATGGATCTAGACTAGCTGCAGTGCGTGAGCAGTGAAACCACATATGGAGCTACGTAGGTTACAATAAACATGCTAATAAAGCGTTTCAGCCAGCCTGTTTCCCTATTTTTCCTATGTAGGAAACAAAATTTGAGAGAATCTTGGAACTCTTTAAGGGAAAATTTAAATATTTTATTGGAATTTTTTTTCATTTCCTTCCTTCCATACTGAAATTACTTAATTTATTTGTGCAGGAACAAAGCAGGAATTCAGCTCCACAATAACGATGAAAAAAAGTACAGAACAAATGTGGCAAACGGGTGTCATCAAGTTCCCAACTCCTGGCAGCCAATACGATCTAAAGGTACATTACTGTACACATCATGTCCCAAAATATTGTCATGAAACATTCCCCCAAAGCCTTTAAAGGACACTGAATTGAAGGAAATGATATACCTCTGCAGGATGAGTAATTTTTTTTTTTTTTGGACAATTGATGACTGGTGTCCTTCTGCGACATGACTGCAAGCAAATGCTCACTGGCACCAGTACCAAAAAGGAAGAGATCATTAAACTGAGGCAAGCTTGGGAAAATATTTTAGGGTTTACTTGCAGGAGGAAGATTAGGTGGCAACAGATGAACTTCTCATCTGCTTGCTGTTTTGACTCTGTGCCACGGACTGCCATCGTGCCCACAGACACTCACACCTGTGTACTTTCTGTCTGTGCTCAGCTGAACAGGGATCTGTTTCCCTGCTCTCTGTGCCCCGTTCCGGCCCCTCTATGCCAGGTCTCATTCCCCTGTGAGCTCTTTTGGGAAGAAACTCTCTCTCCCTGCCACCCTCCTGCAAGGTGCCCGGCCAGTAGTGCCTTTCTGAAATGTCAACTGCAAAAGAGCTCATCTGCGCTCCTTCGGAGGACATTTTCTGCCACTCTAGAAATAACAACTTTACCGTTCCCTGTACTGTTTTGCCCACTATACAGTGAATATTATCATTGCCATTTGCAGAGGGGCAAACTGAAGAGGAAAGGTGGGAAACAGACTCCTCAAGATCATGCAGCTGGTGAGCACTCCCCAGTCAAGTGCTTGACCTGCTATACAACACAGCCCTGTCCGGGGGCTCCTTTGTTGTGAATATTCCCATTGCACTACGCAGCCCATTAAAACCAAATTTATAGGAGATTTGCATTAAAAATTTCTCACTGGTGGCTAATCTGCTGCTGCCTTCAACAGAAAACAGTTTGTCTCTTTCATCATTTCTTCAGTGTTAAGTTGCTTTTTTTCTGTGTGTTACACACAACAAAGATAATGATATAATTTTTTGGCACCGAGGAGCGAACCTTTTTTCAACGACACAGGTACATGCATTATTCCTTTTCTGCTCCTCAGCTCAGAGGTATCTGTCACACAGGTCAGCTCAACATGCTTTGCTCTATTCAGGCAACACTATTGCAAGGATAATTATTAGTCAGTTAGACGTTTCTTTAGCAGACTGCAAAAGATACAGTAAAATTGTCATATTACCTACCAAAGTTTTCCAGGCAGAATTAAAACAAAACCAAACAAACCTAAACCCCACAACGCTTCCCCCCTCCAAACCCACAGCTCATCAAAGATCAGCTCTGTTTTCCTCATGCTTATGTGACAGGAATGCTTCCACTCACCAGCGGTAAGGATTTATATGACTCTGTTTAACGTCATAAATAATGGTGACTTGAATTTTCCTACAAAGGTAACACCTCAGCAACATGTGACAAGGTCTACATTTCAGTGCCTACAATCCCACCTCCAGACACTGCACTCAAGACTGGAGGGTCTCGTAAATCTGACAGCTCACCTCTAAGGCTGAAGTACATTTTCCCACGTGAGATGGTGTCGTGGTTTAACCCCAGTCAGCAACTCAGCCCCACCCAGCCGCTCACTCACTCCCCCCCGGTGGGATGGGGGAGAGAATCGGAAGGGTAAAAGTGAGAA
>NW_008794776.1:2935520-2970099 GCF_000699145.1 Aptenodytes forsteri
CCGGCCCCAGCCGAGGAGAGCAGTTTGGGCTGTGGGTCTCACACCCCCTGGCCGCTCCTCCAGGACTTACCCAGGCTGCTGGTCTGGGTTGGGGCCCTCCACACAGGACACTGGCCCAAACCAAGGCTTTGCTCCAACTGCAGAAGCTCAGGCTGAAAGGACTCCTGCCATCCTAAGAGCCTTCCATGCTTCCTAGCGGGTCAGATTAAACCTCTCATCCCCAGAAAAACAAGAACCACCTGGGGAGCTAATCAAAAGGTCAATTAGAAAACTGGCATCTCCCTGCTCTGGGAACAGCTGGTATCCTGAAACACACTGTCATTTCATTTTTCGAGCGGAAAGAAGATGTTTTCCACAGCACTGATATATATATATATATATTTTTTTTTTTTTAAGAGTTCTGAAAGAGATTCAAAGTGGTTCCAAAAAACTCAAAAAAACCCTTTTGCTAGCTGTACTGGGCACCCGGCTAAGGACTGGCAGTTGGGCACCTCTGGGTACACAACAGCCCAAGCCAGGCTTCCAGTAATCAGCATCAAAATTTAGAGTTCTACAGAAGAATTGGAGTTCTGGATGAGTTGTTAATTTGCAATAGAAAATACATTGTACCAGAAAGTTTCTGACCAGCTGTAGCTCATATCTAGGTTTTTGGTTCAGACTCATCATTAGGCAAGTGAAAGCTGTTTCAATCTCAACACAACTAGCACGCTCAACTTCTCTGCATTTTTCCTCTCTCGGTCAGTTCACACTTGCCACTGCAGAGGAACCTGTGTTAGATTTGGATTAAACCTGCAGGAAAGTGGCTGAGAAGAAAGCAGCAAAGACTAAGGAAGAATTTTCTTTCCTCAGTTCTTTTGCTGTTGATCTCTTTCTGAAATTTCCAGCCCTGTGCTTTTATAATGTCCTAGTACATGAAAGAGTTTGTAACATAAAATGTTACACTCGATGGAGCATGATGTGATATTGAAGCCAAATGGCCAGATGCTCTTTTCTGAGCTATTTCCAATGCTCCCGCTTTAGAGAGTGTTTTTAACGGTATTCACAAGCTCTAGTCCTGTAGTTTGCTGGCAATTTCATGCTAGACCACCATTGCGCTATGTTCTGATGAAAACATTGTTTTCCATTCAAGGTTACAGTTATCTTCAATTTAATAAAAAAAAAAAAAAGAAAAAGGCGAAAAAAAGCACACTGTGGTTCAAAGAAATTGCAGACAGGTAGGGAGTTGGATTCTCTCCCCAGAAACAAGATCGTGCATCCCATTTAGCGTACAATTAAGACTATATAAATGATCTGGTAGGAGAAAAACCCGAGTACTCTAACTCAGTCGGAAGGGGCCAAGGGCCATCTTTTAGCTGTTTGGCTTTGCTTTACAGTGTTTTCACATTCCTCTCTTTCTTGTGTGGGAAGACCCTTTACACGGAAAATCCTCTGGTTTGAAACATGGTTGATGTCAGACGTTTGAAACCTGGCACCAGGCGCTGGTTGTCACAGCGGAATTCAGCCCGTCCTCTTCATCTGCTTTTTCATGGTTTGCTTGTTTGCTGACAGCGCTGCATCTCTTTGGTTCACTGCACGGAGGGATGAGCACCAGTTACTGGGAGGATACAACCGCAGAGCCAGGACCAGAGTAACCAGGGCTGCTAACAGCTTTCTCCAAGCTGTTAATACAGTTATCGCCCCGCGTAGCCTGTTGGGACTGGCAGTTGCACACTTTGGCAATGGCGGCAGCGGTGATTCGTGGTGACTTTGGACACGCCAGGCTTTGGCAGCCTGGGATTTAACGCCCGCATGAGCGTCTTCACTTACAACTAAGTCTGTCTCCTTTTCCAGACAGAACGCGTTATCGCTTTATACAAATGTCAGGCCTAATCTCCTCCTGTTTGAATCAATGAAACTCCTCTGGAATTAAGAGATGCTGAACATGCAGACAGGCAGAAGACCTGGCTCATCATATATGCACATCGCCACAGAACAGACTATTCCAATCCCTATTTTGAAGAGGGAAAGGAGTTGAGAATTAATGTAATCGAGGCACCATGAATTCAATCCTTTCATGATTTCTTAATGCTTGACTTTACAACCTTAACATTCCTTTAACTTAGGAAATGCCTATAAAAATGCCTAATTAAACTGGAGATGGAAAAGAGGACACCTTTACTTACACAGCTTATCTGGAGGGTGAGACCTAGGAAATTTATCACGGAGATCTTTGCAACCTATGCAACAGAGTGATTTCCAATAACAGCAGATTACATCACTTACTAGGATTTTGCTTAGGCAGTGCAGAGTTCAGTGTAGAACTGGTCAGAAACATTTTAATAGCATTTAACTTCATGCTGAAAATGCTGATTTATCGCACTCCAGTGTGAATAGGTGTGTCTAAGGACAGAGTGCACTACATTTTCAGATGCCAGCAATTGTGAATTTTGTTAACATCATTTAAGTGATTAAATGTCTTCAAACTGAAAGGCTTTTTTTTAAAACTTTTCACTTGAAACTGAATTAATTTATACTAAAAAATACAGCTTGGGAAAGGTCAAAATAAAAATGAAGTATTTTTGGATTTACCAAAATAAGACATTTTGATTAGCCTGTATTTTTGTACAATTTTCACTTGTATTTTACCACAGCATGTTGGAAAAAAACCCTGAAATTCTGAGAAACTCTCCAGAACGGGGTTCCTACTTACCTCTTAGCTCTAAGACTGGGGCCCTGGCCTCATGAATCACACAGGGTAAAAAGCATTGTCCAGAATTCAGAATTAAAGTTTGCTATACATAAACCTTGTGACATTTTTATTACAGCATACCAGCCTAGAATCTGCATTTAAAACACTGACTGCTCAAAGGAATCTAAATCTCCTTAGCTAAAGGTAATAAAATCAGGGCAAGAATTCACTACTCAACAATCTACCATTAGCATTTCTGTTCAGAGAAAATGTAGTTCATCTGTTTTTAAAGAAAGTAAAGCCGGGCCATATAGCATAAGTTTGGAAAGTATAATGATTTGCTTGTGTATGAAAGTCCGTTAGGTAACGAGTTTTATTTCCTCATAAAGAGATTTCAGTGAATCTGCATCATGGTTTTTTTACAGTACACACAGTATTTCAGCAAAGCCCAGAGGTGGGACTGCATTTTTATATACATAACCCACGCTTGATATCAGCTGGGCAGCTTGGCCACCATTAGCAATGTAATCACAACAGCAGAGAGGGCAAATGACCTGAGCTTTTATCCTGTTTTCAGACAATTCTTTTCAACCCTGGTGGACCGTGTGTTCCCAGAGCCATGCCGTTTCCAGATGCCAAAACTGGCCAAAGTTACCTGTGGCACATCTGCAGGAGCCGAGGTCACAACTAACCTTAAGCACCCAGCTAAGCTCTGCTGAGAGCTAAGCCATCACTTGAATTCACCATAGAGTTATTTTGTCACACTGGTACCTAGGGACATCTCTTAATTGATTTCTCTGGCCAGAACCTCTTAAACAGTAGGTTTCTTTAAGATATCTCACATTGGGTAAGTTATTAGTTTGGCGGGGGGTGTTTGTTGGTTGCTTTTTTTTTTCCCCAAATCTCTGCATTAGCACCTCTAAGAATTCATCAACTGATGCAGATTCCCTCCTTTGAGGTATATCACCGTGCTACTGAGAATAAAGTAGGATGGCCAGTTGATGCTGGCCGTAAAAGAGAAAAAGTTTTGCTTTCAGTTGTCAATGTGGCAACATATTTTTTATTTAATTTGTTTGGATTCTTAATGGTGGAAGCAGAATTTAATTTGTACTAGAGCATCCTTTAAAATAAATTCCTGATCTCTTCCCACCCACCATTACAGTTGATGGGTACAAAATAAAAAGAACAGCAATTCATTCACCTTATCACTGGAGCACCAGAGGAACAGAGAGATCCTTGGTGCAATGATTAATGACTCGCTATAAAAAGATGCATCATAAACTGCTTGTATTAGGTCAAATCATAAACTAGGCTTTTAATGTTTATATGATCCCTTTCTAAATAATTGTGTCTGTATCTCCCACTAGGAAGGGAACTTACATGGCACTTGCAAAGGATGCAGTTTCTTACAGGGTCATAATCTGGGACCCTCACTTAAAGGGATCCCTGTCTTCCTCTAGATTCAAGCACTGCTTGAGTTTCTTTTACTATTGGGATATCTCTTTGTACTACAGGTAAGAGAGACCATTTGATGTCCAGGAGCAGCGAAGATGAACATGATCTACCCTGAGTTTAGGGTATCTTCTTCAGGCACAGACATATCCACAGCCTTGCTGCAGGAGAAAGTACCATTATTTTCTTTATCTCTGCCTCCAGGTTGGGAAAAGGACAGCTGAACCACAGCTGAAATGAAAATAGGGCTATCTACCGCTCACTGGATCCACGTGGATACAAGGAGGCGGACCAGTGGTGTGGTGCTTGCCTGAATGCAGCTAACGAGCCAAGTTGCCCATGCTTGTGAAGGGCACCTCATCCACGCAGGAGTCAGCCACAGTTTGACTTTGTAAATTCCTGGCCAAAATCAGCTTTTAGGTGCTCGCAGACAATTCCCATCAGCTTCAGTAGCTGGTTGGTGAACACTAAGAGAATGGCACCATTTGTGCGTAACAGATGATTCAGTCCTGTATTTATCCATCTTGCGGTGAAACTGTCATCTTTGAAAAATATAGTACAAGATAAGCGTCCATCTATTTCCTTACTAGCACAAGCCTGCAATCATGTCCATCTCCCTTTTATTTCCCAGAACAGCTGGTGCTTTTTCTCAACCAAACCAGAATCTCCCTAGCTTGGCAAACAGACATTGGCTTCACTGCAAAGCCACCCCATTAGGAGAATGTCGCAGCTCTAACCAATATGAAGATTACACAAAAAATAATATGAGTTAAAAAAAGAGCTGCAGAGCCCTAAATATTTTCCGTAGATGTGGTAGCCCCAGTCAGTTTATGCACTGCTTGCTCAATACAGAAAATCACTTAGGTTAATTATTTAAATATTTCCATCTATGGAATTTAGAAAAGGGAAAAGCCAATAGCGGAATATCCAAGACGATGATTTTTTAATATACAATAGATTTAAGGGGGATTAGCTGGGTTATCAACAGTATCCTCCCAAATCAGCTCATTAGTTTCGCTGACTTTCCCTATGTCACTTTATTAAAACAATTTAAATGAGGGTTCATTAGATGCAATGTAATCTAATTCAGACACTCCAAGCCTAATCCCTTTTAGCAGTAACATGATAATAGTTTGCAAAAAAGTTTAAAGGATTATTGTTACAGCTATTTTAAATAGGGACTGTTTTCAGCCAAACGCGTGCCACCATTTCCCCCCTATTTTGCTATTTATTATTATATTATTTCTTGCTCCTTACGCATTCATTCATTTATTCCTTCCCTTTTCTGTCTGTCTTTGCTCCACACAAGCAGAGTCACACATGGGCAACAGCATCCCTCTGTGCAGGTGTAGGGGATATGCCAAATATCCCCGCGTGGGTCACTGCACCAGGCCTTGGGAAAGGAATGATTTTTTGCAACTTACTTTGAGATTCTGGAGTTAAAAAAAAACCTTTGTAAATTCGCAGTGGTTTTATAAATATCCTAGAGGGAAGGGAGAAAGTTCCTGTGCATTTTCACGCTGCTAGTTTCTGACAGCTCTGAAAGACACACAGGAGGGGATCACGCGTAGGACTTGCAAATTAGGAGGCAGACACATGCTAGAGGCAGGCTGAAAACACAGAGTAACAGATCCACGCTGTGGACATACAGCTTACTTCAGAATGGACTCACTCATACTCCTGTACTTGCATAAAGCCTTTTTCAAACAGTAGGATCAATTATTCTTTATAGGGCAAAAAAAACCCCAAACCAAAAAAAAAACAACCCAAAGAATGAGAGCTGGTTTCTAGATCCTGGGTTTCTGCAGACTTTAACAGGCTCCCCACCCCTGAAAACCTGTCCTCGCTCACTTCAAATCCTTGTCTCTTCAAGCAAGTGCCATTTCATAATCCTATTAAAACCTTTGCCTCTGTTTACCAGGAGCCCTAATCGTACTCGGTGAGTTCTTCTCGTCTAAGGAAGAGCGACAGCTTTCAGATTTCTTAGGAGGCTTATTCATCAGCTACGTCAGAGTTTTGCCACAGCGTTCAATCTATTCTGGGAGCAGCCATGTGGAAAAAGTTTCAAACAGCTCAAAGCCCTGCACAATGATAAAGGAAAGCTCACACAATCCTGGTAATAGCCTGACCCTCTTAAGGAAAATTGGATGATTTGTGGTAGCAGTTTTTCTGTCCCCATGTGAATTCTGAACCTTAAAGTATAAGCAGTGTATTCACACAGTCCCATTACAAACCCTATGCCTCTTGCGATGCTGGAATAATAAATACACACCCATATGTGAAAATAAACTCTTGCTGCGATGACCTTCTTCCTCAGCCCACTGGTGTGAAGGAGTTTGTAGCCATTTTAGGAAAAAAGAGTCAGACAAAGAATGGACTAATTTGATGTTCAGTGTTTCACCATGAGCAGAATATATGCTTTAATGAGCACATTACATGCACCAGGGACGTGTTACTGTGAAGCAGGGAGTAAAGAGTAAGGGGAAAATAATTAAACAGGCAGCTTTATAATGAGGAAACTGTGTTCATGGAGCATTAAGTGGCCTAATTTTCAAGTGCTAAGCAAAGACACGTTCCCTGGACTTTGGAAGGACTTGCTGGCAAGCACCACCTTGAAAACAAGGGCAAAGGATCACAAGTATCAAACCTCCTAAAGGTCCAGAAGCACAGGGTGGACTGATGCTGTCCCAAAGTCATCTGTCCACAATTTGCACTGACCTATCCGACAGGATCGAATACCTGTAACCCTGTAGTTCTTATTCTATAAGGAGGACCCTTAAAGTTTTAAAATACCACAGCATTCATCATGCGTGGTATGTAGAACATTAATACTGATTTCTACCAGCCTGTCCTTGGTTTTCTGTTGGTACTGCATCTGCTAGGCCACAAGCATACATCTAGGCCATGCATCATCTAGGCGCAATGAGCCCATGAAGACTTAGTGTAGCTGTTTGCACAAGCAGAGCTACTGGGAAAGGGGAAAATCTGTCTCACTGGGTTCAGACACTGACAGAATGAACCAATAAACCATATTTCTGACTGTTATCAGTTCTCTCAAGGCCAGTAAGGCCAGGAACATTCATTTACTGGGACTGTCAGTTCCAGATAGTGTTGCAATATCAATTACTTCAGCGTAATAGCCTATCAGTCAGACAGCAATTCTGTTGGGCCACAGGCTCCCTGTCTTTCTTTGCAAATGGACATGGCACAAAGTCTCTTTGTTACTCACCCTCATGCCTAATTCAATGTTTTCTCCTCCATAGACCTCCATACCAGGGTCAAGCAAGCCAATCTCACCAAAATACTCTCGGTCCACTACAAACGAGCATCCAATCATGGCTGGTGTCCTGCACAGAAAGATTAAAGCAAAAAATTAAGTCATTTATTAGCTACTACAGAACCCACCTCATAACAAATTTACATAGACAAAACAGTTCTTAGTCTTCAAGTTTACATTTCAAATGTATCTATTAGTGTGGAATCACATTGCACTTCATCCCCCAATGGACAGAGGACCTTGTGAGACCAGAGCCACTGCCAGACACACTTGGACACAAGACGTGAAGTCAAGTACTCCATGCATGTAAGTGAAGCATCAGGCTGTTTTTCCTTCGTTTTATAGACACAACCTCTGTGCTGGAGCTGAAGTTCACCACCATACAGAGTAGCACAAGAACTAGACAACACTTTATTTGAAGATTAATACACAGAACTCCCCCCATAATCTTTGTCAGAAATGAGGAGTCCCATTACCCACATAATAAAAGTAAGCGCATGTCGAGAGCCATGGATCAGTCATGGTGTGAAGTTTGGCAAGGGACTTCCTGGAGTCAACTCTACCAGACAGATTTCAGCCTTTGCGAAGCTGTTCCATGATTAACATTTCTATGTTTGCTGAGGTCAGTCTTCAGAAAAGGAAAAATTTTCAGATGAAGAGCCTCTGCCCTCAGATCTGCCACTGACCAACTGGGTGCTTTCAGATAAATCATTTCCCTTCTCTGAGCATCGATTTCTTTATGTATAAAACTATGGTTCTGCTGTCCTTTACAAAGCAATCTGAACCCTGTCACTGAGCAGCACTACATGACATCAAATTTTGAGATCATTTACCATATGAACACAAGCATTATTTCAATGCAATACAAGCTAGTGCCATTTGCTAGTTTCATTTGTCCACACTTTCTCTGTATCTCTGCACTGGTCACAACACTCGCCTCTTTAAAATTCAAGGTTGGAGCTAGGTTTTGCTACTATAGCCCACAATTTAAAAATGTAAACTTGACTAACTTTAAGGTGGAAAACCAACAAGAGCCTGCAACTCCATGTTGGACTTGCAATTCAGCTGCAGGTTGCATACTGCCTACTGCAAGATCATGAGTAGTCATCCTTCTACAGGATGTGCCCAGGCCCTGGGGACAGACCCCCCCCATTTTAGTGGGATCCCGACAGACCAGACTGCTGAATCAGGAAAACTGTAAAATCATTTCAGAAACTGAACGCTTTTGGAGCTGACCTAGAAGAATGAGCTGTGCTCCCTCTTCTATTGAAAGGGAGGCGATTTTGGGCCATCTGGCAGATACAACGTCATTCCTAACAGTGCTATTGTAAAAAGACATCAGGAAAATTCTAGTTTATGCCAATTTTCTAGTAGAATAGAGAATGCTCTATCTATGGCCCAAGCTTATATATATATACACCATGAAAATGCCCTATAGAAACAAAGATGATGGAAAAGGTCTAAAACCTATTTTGAGAAGTCTCCTTTGTGATGCACTGATGTTACACTGTCACTATGACGTCTCTCTTGTCCCAGATACCTGTATGTTTCTTCAATTTGTACAGAAAGCTATTCACAAGGCATTTGCCCATGACATCTGAGAAACATATTCATGAGGCAGTTTCATACACATGTGAAAAACTGCCCTGGCCGGGAAAACGAACACATTTTTTACCCATGTATTGGTGGATCCCACCGGTAGCAGCAGGTGGCTGCTGGAACGGTGTTATCATATCATGTCCTTTTTCTCCTCAGCAGTTCACCATTTCTACAGCAGGAGGTTAAAAAGGCTTCAAACAAACGGCCAAGATATAGTTAGATAAAACAATTCTTTGCTCCTGGGCCTATGGCATATCCCGACATTGCAGAACACAGTCCAACCTATGGCAGGAACTATTTGGTACCCTTGAAAAGGTTAATTTGCTGAAGCATTGCTATTACTTACCTGTAATGGACTCTGCTGTAGCACTCACATTACTGGTACTGCTTCAGCATCTCTCCCTTGCACTTTTTCTCAGTTTGAAAGCCATTGCAACCTCTCAGATCATTACAAGCCTATACTGCAGCGCACACTGTCCCGCTCATGTTTTCTCTGCATAATTGAAAAAGGCAGCTGTTGATAGAAACACATTTGATCGGCACTGCTTCTAACAGAGCAGTTGAAATAGCCTGATTAACTCTCACGTTCCACCCTTACAGAGTGAGATGTATTCCCTGGATCACGAGCTGGGGGGACAAGATTCAATGGCGGTTACAAAGGCAAACATCTGGCTTTCACAGATGACTTTGGACTGAAGTGGGGCTCTCAGCCAGATCCCTGCACCCGTTCAGTCAAAAAGGCTGGAGGAAACTAAGGCCAGATGTCACAAACCCTACAAAGAAATTGCAGCAGGGTCACCACCAGCACCCTCAGTGCTTGGACCTCTCCTACACCCCACAGTCCCCCTTTTGCGTGTGCAAGAAATTCCAGCACTTCTCTGTTTGGTGCTGTTATTTGTGAAGACTTACTGTTGAATCAGTCTCTAGTTAGAAGTGGTCTCAGAGCTCTATGAAAACCACGCATGGTCCTGGGTACTCCTGGCTGGACGCATCCATTTTCTGTTGATGCATATACTTATACACCAGGATCTTTGCAAGATGGATGGCATTTATAAATTCAAGTTATTTGGTAAAATGCATCTTCCTGCTTATAGTTCCTAGAGCCATGCGTGAAGACAGACCTGCCTAAAAAGGCTGCGAGCTCTCCTGTACACAGGACCAGACATATCCTATATATATCCCACTGTCACATCCTGTATCACTGAAAAACGTATTTTAGGCTACCAAGGAATAAATTTGGTCTAGAAACTGAAATAAAAGGAGGACATGACCAAGGAAAGGGAATTCAGTAGCTCTGAAATGAAATAAGCCTTTGAGGGAATATTTAGGTATTTCTTAAGTGTTAACCATGATAAAAAAGGGAAGGAGGTGGGGGGAAGAAACACACGCCACTTTCTTCATTTTCCTTTTTACGTATTTAAAGCTAAACAGGCTTCACCGGATGAAGGCTAGAGCATCACTGCTTTGCAAAACTGAGCTGCTAGTTTGGGCTTAGACTCATTATCTTTCCAGCCCCCCCAAAAAAATCCTCTGGAGGCAGCTCCTTACAGTGGCAGGATGCTCCCACGAGGACATTTCTCCTTCCTTCCTAACGAGGAGCGGTACCGCTAGGCTTTGCAGACTGCTCTCAGGTGCTAGAATCTCTCTCTCTGGGGGATGGATTTCTGCAGCTGTCGGCTCTGTCCATTAAAACACTGACTTGTTAATTGAATGGGGGTGGGAAATACATTTTAGATGCAACTACATAATCATCACTCACAGATGGATGCCACTGAGGACTGCCTTTGCAACTCCCTCTCTCTCTTCCAGGTTTTATTTCTTCTCATTAGAAATATTCAAATACAGGCTCCACAAGCCTTCATGGCTTATTCAGAAAAAAAATATTTTCAGGAACGAGCAACAATAGCAGTGCAATGGCAGAAGGAACCACATCCAGCTTTTCAGAGAAGCCAGTCAAAAACTGCCACTGTCAGTGCCTTTCTCTACTTGAATTTGGCTGCCTGCAGCCACTGCCCTTCTGCACAGCAGCACGGCTGCAACCCCAGAAGCTAAACTGAGAAGCCTGTGGCTCTGCCCTGGCCGCATCCTGATGTGATGGAAGAACTTGCCTACGATGCACAATGTTGAATTTTCTGCGTACTGCATTTTCAACACTTCCATCAGGTTCAACCAGAGGTTTGGGCATTCAGTCCTCATCGAGCCCAGGCCCTTAACTTCCCCGTGCTTTGACTGACCTAACTGTAAACTAAGGTAATGCGAGTGCACAGCCCAGTGAGCTGGTAACAGTGCTGTGAGCCGGGCGACCCTGACTCTATTCCCAGCTCTGTCATTCATCTGGTCTTCAGCGAGTCACCTCCCTCTGCCTCTGTTTCTCCACCTGTGAAGCACACATAATAATACTGGGTAAAAGTCTGAGAACTGACTCAGCAGCTTGAAAGCCTAAGATTCACTTCTAATAGCGCTTTCAGCCTATAGGTGGATAATTTTATACTGGACTACAGTGTTACGTTGACATATGGCAAACACTTTTAAAAAAACCTGCTCCCCCAAAAATGTGAGACCCTCACTTGGCTGTCGTCACTGGGTTTTTCCAGTACCTGAAAAACTCCAGTATATCTACTACTTTTAGTACAGTGCAGCGAAGACTTCTCTTGAGAGTCAGAAATGGATATATGAGCAAAAGCAACTGTGTTAGCATGTCTTAAACACCGCTCACTAGCCAAGGGGCAGCAAATGAGAAGGTGCATGCCCTTAGCACTTCACAGCTTAGAGTAAAATATATTAACCTAAACCACATCTGCTTTATATAAAAGGACCTTTTTCCTTAAGTCATGCACTTTCTAGTAAAACAGTGACATTTTTAGAAGGAAGCTATCACAAAATAGCTATTAGAGGTGTACTATTTTTTACCAACACCTCAAAGGTGTTGGGAAACTTAATTGATCTGTGGAATGTTCTTTGACACAACTGAGGATGTTATAAGCATTAATTATAATCGACAGCAGCACTCAAAGGATAATGTGGGAAACACAGCAAAATGGCTTTTGCAGCTAAATCCTTAAAATGCAGCATAGAATAGTATTGATTCTGCACTGGAGAAAGACACAGTGTAGTCCATTTGTGGAAATTACCTGATGGCATGGCTGTAGCAAGGGAGATATGAGAGAGACATTACTCTGGGTAATACCCTGGGGAAAGGGAGGAAGCAGAGAGCAGCGCTTCATGGTGGTAAACCCTCCGTCCCTCCCCGCCTGCTGCCACCGCAGGTACAGTGCAGGTGGCCACGAGGGAAAAGAGGCACGGTATGGAAGAGGGCAGTGCCTGCTATGGGATGGGGTACGAGAAACAGAGGACACGTTGGCCAGAAATGAAAGCCACTTGCCGTAGGTCTGAGTCACGACTATTTCGTTTTAGCGAGATCTCCAGGAGCACGGCTCTGTCGGCAAAACTCCAGCAGGCACCGATACCTGTTTCTCCAGCCAGGTGCATCCCCCTCCTTCCCTTTACAGACAACTGAAGGATGCTGCCTGGGCGCTTCGTCAAGAACAATTGAAGGAGAAAGGGATGAGCACTAGACCGACACACTGCACGTGAAACGATAAGTCTTCCTCTCCCTTACGCATCTTTTTCCCCCTGCCTTAAGGTCAGTATACATAATATGCAATCAGGTCACATTTGAAACAATTTTCAGAACATACAACAAGTCCAATTTCCAGGACAACTGACCTACAAACACTCACACACAAATACATAAATACAAGTACAAATATAACTATAAATCATACTGCACGTGAAACGATAAGTCTTCCTCTCCCTTACGCATCTTTTTCCCCCTGCCTTAAGGTCAGTATACATAATATGCAATCAGGTCACATTTGAAACAATTTTCAGAACATACAACAAGTCCAATTTCCAGGACAACTGACCTACAAACACTCACACACAAATACATAAATACAAGTACAAATATAACTATAAATAAATATATAAACATAAACGTATCTATACAGGGATAAGGAGGGAGAGAAACAGATTCAAATGACACATCACATACCATATCTTTGAGTTTTCCACCTTTCCTGGCAGAATGTTTCTTTGATTCAGGTTCCTAAGCAGCACCTCACCCCTGGCCTGACAGGTAAGTGGGGAAACCTGCATGGTACCTGCATAAGCATTTATTTTTTCTTACAACTCATGTCTTCTGCAATAACGAGTCACACCAGGCCGTGAGAACAGGACTCATGGACAGATTTTCTGCTCAGAAGCTACAGGAAAAAACCTGACAAGCTTAATGATGGGAAGGTTTGTTAACCACTTTGGAGAGTTATAGCACGTGAAAAAAAGCAACCCAGAATGCTTGGCTGGGAAAGGCAGGGCAATAGCGGTGTAGAATAACTCTCTGATGCCCCACAGAAGTATATTTTTTGGAACAGGCGGGATACCCATCAGAACCTGGACAAATAAAAAAGAAATTGTTCTGTTATAGGCTCCTGTGAACCA
This sequence comes from Aptenodytes forsteri, assembly GCF_000699145.1. Lineage (NCBI taxonomy): Eukaryota > Metazoa > Chordata > Aves > Sphenisciformes > Spheniscidae > Aptenodytes > Aptenodytes forsteri. Next base: position 2,949,017 of record NW_008794776.1, read on the forward strand.
GCAACTGAAAAGATGGCCATAATCTATCAATAAACAGTCACCGGTTTTATTATTAGATGACAGCATGGTTTATCCTGAAAGGCTTTACAGATGAGCCCCTTCCTAAGCTCAGGTACACAGATGGATTTCTTCCCAGAGCAGCGAAGACCCAACATGGCTGCATCACCATCGCTATGACAGACCAGCACGGGGCCTGCCTTGCACATGAGACGGGCACGCACACTCCCAGCTAAAGCAGGCAGCACAAACCACGTCACTGTGGGCATATCAGGTGCTAATTTATATACATGAGCGAGACACACGTGCTTTCTGGAGTGGCTGATTCAGTGGGTGTACATACACATTCCTACTGGTACCAAGCTATGGCATATTAAAGCAATAAGTGAGAACATATGCAGCAATGAAATGCACCACTGCTGCCGGAGGAAGATAAAATGGAAAGCTGTGCAGCGCTTGGCTGAGTGAGGCTGACTAATGACTCTAATGTTAGTGGCTGCTGATCAAGAAATCAAACACAGAGCAGTCCATCATAATCACGGCAGGTGAGGGAAGACGAGCCAGCGCTCAGGATACCAGAAACCTTCCTTGCTGTTCAAAAAACCAGTAGTATCTTCTGCATACAGAAAAAACCCAGCTTGTTTCAATGCATAGTCAAATTCATTAGAAACCCTCTGAAACAGGATCCTTTGTTACACAGTTTGTTGCCAGATGATAAGGACGTTTCTGGGCAGTGTGTTCTCAGGAACACAAATGGAAAATGACGTGATGGACACAGCATGTCAAAATAACAATCCTCATTTAAATCTTCACGTTAGAGACATCTTACATCTCAAATGTCAAACATGCAAAATGGACTGCCTGCAGAAGCTGATTCGGGGAACATCAATTGTTCTGAATTTCAGAGTATTAACGTGGAAAAAAAAAAACCCCGACTTTAAACTGTATCAGAAATCTTTACAAAATCTGACACTTTGTTCTTGCTATTTCTTTACCTTTGTTTGCACTTCAAGGCCACATCCCCTTTGTCACTTGGACCACAACAGCTGATCTGACATTTTTTGGTGTGAACCTGACATGACTGCCTACACAGTGCCCCACTGACTTGAGGGACAGTTCCTGCTCCTTCCCAGCAAGGCTCTGAGTAGGATCACACCACTGTTAGCGTTCAAGAAAGTGGAGGATCAGGCTTCAAAGAGAAAACTTCTGAGAAAAGAAGTAAGCACATCTGTTGTGTAATCCCAGAAGAAAACAGGAATTTGACTCTACTTTCTGAATGTCTCACCCAATTCTGCAGATCGATGACATTTATTCATACAAGGCAAACATCAGCAATGCCAGGGCTCTGGTCCTCACTGATACCAGGGTATGCATTTTTCTTTTAACACTGAAAATCTTTAATCCCTTTGGAGGTCTGGGAGGACATATTCAGCTACACCAACCACAAAACCAGTCATGGGGTTATTAGTTATTAGCCTTTTCTTTTACAAAGTACACAGGGAGACACAAAACAAACCCACTATTTGCTGAAGACGGTGTCAAAGGAAGCCTTAAGAGGGACAGTGTCAGCAAGGACTAAATGAACTTGCAGTTTTCATGCTGATGAAGGGTCCTGAAATCTTATGAATGCACTGAACAGACACGTGGATCCAAACACCATCAACATGGGCCAGTTTGCATACCTTGCAAACTGGACTGAAACAGAAATCATGGTTGCAGTACATGGTTTGGAAAGCTGGTTACAAAACCAAAATCTGTACCAAACCAACAGACATTTTTGAAAAAGCTTGCTCACTAGTCTGACTTCCCCTTCCTTTTGAAAATATACCTTAAATTTTCTACAGCTACTAAGTTCCCATCATGGGTGCTTTCGAATCTCAATTCTAAGTACAGACTTCCTGATTCTTTTCATCAATAACACTCGCACATTCATTCTTCCATTATCATAATTATGCTGGCGTATCACCTAAAAGCCACAAAATTGCGTTGTATTTCTATAGGCAGGCATAACACAACAGCACAGCCAAATGCTTTAGCAAATCCATCCAGGTGCTACTGCTTCAGAGGCCCATCAGAAATCAGTGCAGTGTGGCTATAAAGTGGATGCTCCAGTCTCCCAGATCACTGCCTTCAAAGCACATGTTCCCAGGGAGACAGGGAAGTGTTCATGGTTCGCGTTGATGTCTCTGCATTTTAGGGCATGTAATGCATAATTTGCAGGAGAGATACTTACGCAGTCACAACGTCTCAGTGCTCCTGATATGTGTCAGTGAGGGTTGGGCGCTCTCCTCCTTGTGCTGCTTGTCTCATCTGTCTCTGGGCAGTTTATGCACTGTTGAATTGGAAGGTTTCTTCACTTGGGTTCAGAATAAAATCATTGCTCTCAGGAGCCAGCTACTTACGTGCATCAGGTTTCAACACTACTCAGTGCTTGAGTTCGGACCTTATTCACTTCTGTATCAGTCCAACTCAGAGCCAGTATGACTCTGGCAAGAGCTTGAACATAAACCTGAGGAAAGCTCATGGTAAATCAGGCCCCTGTATTGCTGAAAAACCCTCTTATCCCAGCATGACAGGGATGAGATTCCTTATTCGCTATTAAAAATATCTGTAGTTGAATTTCCAGAAGTGTTTTGCAGATGCAGCTTCCATATTTTAGGGAGTGCATGAGCTACCACTGCTGAAAATCACGTCTAAGGAACTTACTGAGGTTTAACCTCTTAGTTCAGTCTTATCTGATACGTGATCATTGTCTCCAGAACAGAAGACACTCAAATACTAGAACAACTCATGTGAGAATTAATAAAGTGATTTCACGTATAAACTGGAAGTAATGAAGTGTGCAAAACCTTTCAGGAATAAAAGACTGAAACCCTGATTTCAGGAATAAAAGCTTTGGCTGATTAATTTTCCTTCATCAGTAAACTATTTCTCAGGGCTGAGTGAAATAGTTATAAACCACCTGCACTTTTAAAACAATGTGAGGAGAGCAGGGCATGTTATCCGGGAAAACTGATTTCCTAAGTAATTACTTTCCTGCTTATTGAGGTTTCAAGCTGAGCAAAGGGTCAGCGATGAAGGACTGTGCTGTCTTGTGGTAAATAAGGTTAATGTTACTGTACAGCTCTGTTTTGCAGTCACGGGGCATGAGAATGAACCTAAGAGCAACTTGCAACACTTGTTCAAATATGGATTGAAATATTACTCTCTGTATGAGGACAGATCCTGTGAGATGGCCCCAGGCAACCAATCACTAAGAAATGTGAACAGTTCGTCCGTGTCCTTTCGCTTCTGAAAGACCACTTGGATCCTTTCAGTTGGGTATGTTGTTTGAAGTGCTTGGATGGACTTCTCAGGACCTGACAGCTCAAGCTCTACACTGGAAGGGAAGTACATCAGCTTCTCTGCCAGAGCCCACATTGGGACCACACAATAGAGTTTTAGCTTACTTTAGGATGAACCTGATATACATCACAATGAAGATGACTCTAAGGTGGTAATTTGTGTCCTTCCTAAGAAATCTCAAAAATAGGGCAGAGCAACCTAAAGTGCGTACCTGGGCTCCATATTTTTTAGCGTTTATTTCAACAGTTGCTAACAATAGTATCCTTCACCCAGCACAGTACATCTCAGAGGAGCTGTTAGACAAACATCTGCACTGGAGGTGAAGGGCTAGAAAGCATGAAGTTTCAAATGAAAGGGAAGGAAAGCCCCTTTCTTATCAGTTCCTGTTTTCCCACTGTAACGATTCTCCAAAACACTATCACAATTCCTGAAACAGTATTTCCTCAGGAAATTCCATTTTTGTAAGGTAGAATGTTCCCTTATAGAGAAAAATAAAATGACATTCTGACTACGTGGTCCAGTTTCATTTTACAGTTCATCCAATAGGAAAACTCAGAACACGTGCAAAGTTCTCCAAAAAAAGAGTAACTCTCCAATAAGGCAAGGCTAACACATCTCCTACTAGTGCTGCTGGGAAGCTCTGGTTTGGGCTGATGGCTGAGTGCTGCCTACAGACCAAAAGTGAAGCCAGCCTCTTTGTAGTCACATACAAAATACCTTCATTTCTCATACAGACAATGTTTCACTGGCTTATTACTCATGCCAGAGTCCACTGGAAAATAAAAGCATAGATGAAAAAGACCCTGCTATCCTACTAAGGGCCACAACGTGAACTTGAACCACACATTCACAACTAGAGCACATGCGCTTCTATGTACACTGTGGTGCAGCTCTGAGATGCGACACGTGCATCCATAGCTTTGTAGAGCCATCTGTTTTCTTCAGTTTCATTGCACTGTCCCTGTACAAAGCCTATGGCCTTGCTTCACTTAAATTCCCCCTCGGCAGACAGCTGAGATGGAATCATTGCTAGTACCAAAATGACAGCTCATGGGAGATTTACCTGATGGGAGCTGACTCATCCCCTTTATCGAGCCAGTCCTGCGGTGGGATTATGTACATGCACCAGAGGCCCCAGTTATAGCCGTGGGCTGCATTGGCGTATTGTTGCACTTCAAAAGTGTTGTACTTGATATTGTCAATTGCTGGTAAGATGATCCGCTTTCGATCTTCTTTGATCCGGGTAAGTGCAGGTTCCACCCTGAGAACAATAAAAACAGCAAAATGTTTTACAGCCATGCAGTAATCCCAGGTCCTGCTTTGCAGCCTGATAAAACGAAGTTCTCTAACACTGAGAGCCGTAACCCAGCGAGACGGCAGCCCATGGCGCAGCACAGCGGGACCGAATACAGATCACTATCATTCACTGAAGAGACTGGAGCTTGGTGCGGGTTACTTCATATAGCAACAGCACATGAATTACTACCTTTATGAAGCTGTACCAGAGTTTAACAACACAAAATTTTACTGAACACTTATTCTGAGACCTGGAGACTATCAATTCATTTTGCAATGGACAAGTGTTGAGAGACACTATCACCAAGAGTAACTAAATGGTCTCCTAACAGCTACACCACCAGGATGTCTGGTAGCGATTAAATACCTGCTCTTGCTGACAAGGCCCAAAGAACAAAACACACACCAGGGACTGACTGAATCTGAAGGTTACTCAGAGATTTTAATCTTGTTTCCTAAGGACTGACCCCAACGGGCTCAGTTTGAATGACAAGCGTGGCTGCATTATGCCTTCTAAAACCTCTTTGGTGATGAGAAGATTTCAATTGCCAGATGGTGCAAAAGCGACGAACTGCAGGAAACGTGCCATCATTTCAAAAGGCTTTAAAACGTCAATGTGCTTTCAACAGAAGCTACATCCCGAAGTGTTTCAGGAAAGTAAAAAGCTTCAGTGCAAACATTCATTTCTGACCAAGGTAGTCTGAAGTTGCTATGAATTTACAGAGAACTGGATCGAAAGAGGTAGCAGACTTACGTAAGGGTGGAAAGCACTTCACTCCTTTGTAACTGTGCTTCCCCTTGAAATAAGCTTTGAAGATTTTGCAGAGCTCTCACATGTATCTTTAAGGGAATGGTGGTTTGCTGCGATTCAGAGAGGTAGTAGGATTTGAACACTGATCTTTTCTCATTTTTCTTTTGTTTTTGGTTAAAAGGCAATTGTTCCTTTGTGGTTTCAAGTTTGTTACCTTATATTTTGTTTGTTATCTTATATTTAGTTTGCTACCATGTATTTTCTTGTGTAGGCCAACAGAAAGGGACGTTATGAAATTAATTCAACCTCCATTTCCAATCTTCACTGCCTCGATCTGAACTATCATAAATTTTCTTACCTCTTCTGTAAGAAGACAGCAATTTCTCTTTACTTGAATACGGCCAAAATATCTGTCTTCTATGTACACAGACTCCATATTGCTTACATGAGGTCGTGTACTCCTTTCCTTCTCTTCTTTTTACCCCTCCCACATCAGTAAAAAGACACATAGATTCAGTGAAACCCTTGAGTATTCACGATGAGCTACTCACTGCAAATAAACCATCACAAAATAATGTAAAATAAGAGCATAACTGACAAAAAGACAAGGTGTCACAGCATTTCATTTGGAGAGAAGTCAAAGAGAGTTAAACTAGTTTTATTTGGATTCCTCTAGAAAAATGACATTTGAATTTATCCGCTGGATGCCAATAACACAGAGCATGGAAGTTTTAATAAAAAGGATGATCACAAGCATGGTGGGAAGAGAAGAACGACATTGCAAGTTGCAGAAATTCCCCCTGGCCAGGAAGGTTATGAAAGAGATGTTCATCTCGCATGCAACATGTATTGTTTTGTTACTCTACTTGATTTATTCTGGGAATAAATCAATGCATCCCTCATGACTGGAATGGCCTGAGGTCTCTCTTACTACTGCCTGCCACCTGCAATTTTTGGTGCAGTACTTCTATTGTGAAACCCCAGTCCTGCAAGGTACCAAAGACGTCCACAGAAGCGTGAAAGTGCATCAGCCCAGAGAGGTACAGTGATTTCAGCTCAGCTTGTTAAGTATCTTTTTGGCTTTAAAATATTTCCTTAGTCAGCAGGATCATATGTTGTTTCTTTTCCCCCTTTTTTTTGCATGGCATTTAAAGAACTGCACCCCAGACGCAAAGGAGAATTTTTTTTTTTTTCTGTGGGAGAGACAAGAAACAACTGAGAGAGATTCAGGACAGTGCAGTTCAGAATGCCAATTCGTACGGTCTTTAGGCCACACTCATGCACCCACATAGAGAGCCAATGTGACCTACCAAATCAGGATGAGCCACTTCCATTATTAATACGAGATTATATTTATGAGATTAAGTGTTTTAAAAACCAGTGGATGGACGGCAGAAAAACTCCTGCAACTCCAATAAAGCAGGGAAGAATGCAGAAAAGATGAATCTGCCTTGTTCTTCCCATAATGTTATCTCTGCTTACCAGCCTAGAGGCAGCAGAAGAAAATACAGGAGAACAACGGAGATGTCAGCCAGACACCTCTCTCCCATCACGATCAGGTGCCTCCATGCATGGCTGTGGTAACCCCTGTGCGTAATATCAGCAGGAGGCTCTCCTACTTCCTTCTGGCCTCTGAAACAAAGGCTTTCAAAATACCAAGCAACAGGTATAGATGTCACTAATGACAGGCCACTAATTGTTTGACTGGAAGAAGAATCCTCCTCTTTGCGGTTGCAGAGAAAAAAAATCACCTTGGAGCAGGTCACTGTCCATGCGGAGCACTTGCAGCAGGAGCTTTGTTAAGAAAACTGACCCCGAGTTCTCCATTCCCAGCTCTGGTGCTGCTGTCACACCAGCCATCACCAAACTACTCCCGTCACTCTACAGATGACTGAATTCCTGTGTTTTTCCAGTTGTATGGCTTACATTTATTACCACCTGACTTGGTGCTTTGCATCTGAGTGGCACAAGGAGGGATCACTGGAGCGTAATACAACAGTCGGATCAAAATACATGATGAAATTTCATTAATCTCTATCAATCTATTAATTTGAAATCTCGGATTTTGGACTTTCACGGAATTTGAGGCATCTGAAAGCTGTCCATGTGACAGAAATTCCCTTTCAGTCCCCTGCATTCAAGAAATGTAAATGTTGAAGACATTACTACTTCAACAAGCGTTGCTATCTCTACCCTCAGGTTACAGATGAAGTAAAAAGCCATGCCAAGGTTATGGAGTGAATTGGTATGACAGCAACTGCTGGAACTTCATTTTCTCAACCTCCCATCCCCCCAGTGGAGGTGACTTTCTTCCTCTGTCTCTATCCACATGTGTGGAAATCACATCCCTGCAGGTCTTAGGAACAGGAAAGGTTCAGTATCTGGACAGACTGCACATTTACCTAACTTCCAAAATATGGTCACACGCACAAGTAAGAGCAGGCTCTGAGTCACAGATGGAAAGAGAAAATCCAGTGGAGAGTTGTTCTCTGTCACTTAGCAAAACTCAGGATGAAGAGCCTTTTAATTAAACCTTGTACACCTGTGAGACTTCACAGCTTGTCTTGCCCGATCAGGGACAGCAGAAATAGCAATGGGGTATTCGGACGCCAAGCCCTAGCTCATCTCAGCGAGACCTACAGGAACATTCAAATCCCAGATTCTGCCAATGTCCTCTGCACCACCAACACTGCTTGTGCTCTGTTCTTCTGTCTGCCAGGATCCCTAGGTAATGGCCAATGAAGGACTATAAGCTTGAACACGACTGGGTAATGGACTGTGTTTACATTGCTTATCTTAGGTAATCCCTGAAATATGAGTGGTTTTTTATTGCTATTCATTGCTAGCAAAGTCCAGCCTTGGAGTAGCTCTATTAGGCTCAATGGACTTACACAGTGTCTTTGTCTCCATAAGCTGAGCTGCACATTCATCAAATCCTTTGTCAACTTTGCTGGTGATTCTGGCTTTGTCTAATTGCTTCAGATTTTTGAAAGGATTATGATTAAATCTTTCCTAGTAATTTCTAATTTTTTTCCTAATTTTAAGCTACTACATTATTATGTAGATTTACTCATCCTCTTTACAGACACCGGTGTTCTTTCCCTGGTTTTTTTATCCCTTGTCTTGTTTTTTCCACCGTGCATCTGCAGAAGTCAGGTGCTCCTGGCAGCTCCCAGGACTAAAAGGACAGAGTGGAAGAGGTTGCTGAAGTCCAAGCATGTTCAACATGCTATGCTGATGAGCTGCAATATGTTGTTTGAGTATTTCCTTTCCACGTGGGCACTGCTGGCAGTGAGGCAGGATTCAGCCCTGCCTGATTAGGTACGTAAGCCAGATGTGAATTTTGAGATTCATCTCTTTTTCACAGATGCAAAAATATTAGGTTCCTAGCTTGTATCTGAGTCAACGTACTTTATGGGCACAGAGTAGCATATATTGTTGACAAGTTATTTACTGGAGCAAGAGGAAAAATTTTCCCAGGCATATTCATAGACATGATGGATTTCAGTAAACTAAATATAATCAAAAGATTCAGCTTTAAAGGTAATGCTTCACATCATCCAGTTCTTTTTTCCACCTAAGAAAAACCAAGCAGACAATTTGGACTGGAATTTGAGTGACATAAGAAGTTCCTCCCTTCTATCCGCTCTAAAAAAATATATTTGTCAGTGTCCTCCTCTCAGTCTGAACAGATTGCTGGTGAATGGTTAAAGCCAGAAGAGAAAGGACAGTAAATTTAGTTCTCTTATAGACTCCGCTAGGCTAAAGGGTATTTTCACTTGGGTTTTATTTCTCTGAAGCAGATCCAGAAATACAGAAACACACTTCTGAAGTCTCATTCCCAGGACTTAGCCCTGCGATTGACAGTGCTTGGTTGAAACTCCACAAAGCATATCGCCGTCCCATGATTTTGGTGGGCTTCCCACAGGCACAGGGACGTGCTGGGAGGAACATCCACAGCAGGTGCCTTGGTAAGTGACTCCTCCTTACAGAAACTCTCTTGGGGAATTTGTGGAAGGAATCTCTCATCAGGAGCAAATTCACAACAAAAGGATGTGTTGATTTGTCAAAGACCATTGAGCATATCACTAAACACAGCACATGCATTTCATGCATTTAATGCTTTTGCCTATCAGTGGGTCAATTTCTGGATTAACACCGGATTTTCCAAGGTGTTGAGCACCCATAATGACTTCAGTGGGAGCTCCAGCAATGCCAGTACTGTGGGCCTTAAAGAATAAGTGCTCCCAAGATAAACATTAGAGTTAGGAAAAGAGCTGGAAGGCAGAATTTAACCCAGACTATAGAATAAGCCTGTAAGAAGATTGAGAGCAAAGGCAGGGGTCATACTGTGATCACACGGGCTTCTCTAATCCCACTGTAAGTCTGTCTCTGAACATATATGCATTCTGTATTTAATATCGGGCCAATTCAGAGCAGCTCAAACCCAAAGGAAAACCACAGCAAACAAAAATTTTATGCTGTCTTACATCCTTATCAGATTGCCAGAGAGTTCATGCCAACGGGGAAGTCTGATTTTTCACAACGCTAAAAAGAACAGCTTCTTCCAGATAAAAACCAGATAAAAACAAGTTAGTAATGAGCTGCTCAGCACACATGATTATATAACTCACCTTTTTAAATATGTAAAAACACCTGCTGACTTCAAGCAGACTTTTAAAAAGGCACAACAGAGGAATAAACGCACGCGATCTAAGAGAAACCACACGCATGCCGCAGGCCAGATCCTCTGCTGTCCAACTCTTCCACTTCAATGGACTTCACAACGTCAGGGATGCTTTGCTAACATGCATCATCTGAGGAGCGGACCCAGAATACTTTTCATTTCTTAATGAGAATGACTGCAGTAGGCATTTGTCAATAACTGCCCCCCCACCCCCACAAAATGTCACGTTTTCTGAATTTCTGCAAAAGTAAATCCTTTCCTAAATGACAGGAATTGCAATGGGAAACATCTCTCTTAAACTCTGCCCCGTCCCAACTGGGTACCCAAATACTCTAATCCCTGGATTCTTTTGAGATAAACACATCTCTTTTTTCCTCTCCACCATCACTATTCTAAATTTTACTCCAATAAAAAAATTAAGAACTAACATTAAAAAATCCAACCTTTTTTCTCCCCCTTTCACAAATCAGAATTTCTTTTTTTTTTTCTTGCAAGGACTTAAGGAAGAGTCCTTATAAGACATAAATGAAAGACAACATGGTCTCATCTGCTAGATTTTATGGCTCAGTGGGTTTAACACCATATTTTACTCTGGCTGTACCACTATCAGGTACCATGAAGTAAAAACTTAACACAGAAATGTAAGAAAAAAATCTGTGTAAACTGAAAACTTATTTTGCATGTGATTTTATACGTTACCTCACATTTCACTGACAATATGCATTTATCAGATGCAGACAAGCAGACCTACTGACGTACATAATTCTTCACTGAGGCCAACTGAGGAAGAGTTAATGCAGAATGCCTTTCCTGCAAATAAATGTTCAGAGAACTAAAAAAAAATAAATTTCTTACTCCCTTCCGTGGACTCTAAGAGGAGAGAGAAATTCCCCATCTGTTCTACCTGACGTCTCCATCAGCGTTCCTGTGTGCCCAGGGAAGTTTCAGACCTGCAGCCCCCAGCCAGTATGGAGCGAACGCGGCATAAACGCCTGCTGGAGAGTTAAAGATCAGCTCTTTGGCTGCCAAATCTGAGTAGCTCTTTTCTGCACCACTGAAAAGCAATGAGGATGCTTCAACGAACACTCTAGGTTGTTTAGGTAGATGAATAGTTGAAGTTGCTTTTCTGGCATGTCCTCTGTATGTAAGCTGGCGCTGTCCTATGAATCTGAAAGGCTCACATGGCTTACGTTGCACGCTTGCCTCTTCACTCAGATAATATTAGTTCACTTTTGCTCTCCAAAACATGTATTCCATTAAGTTACCAAATTGATCCTAAGTGATGGTAGAGGCTTTGGATGAGGAAAAACTCCCTTAATAAACACGTCCTTTCCTTTGCATCTGCATAAATAAAACTTCCCAGGTCAAACTCAGCATGGTACCAGGGATGCTGCAATGAACCATGTCCTGAGAAGGAGTGATAGGTGTGAACCCTCCAGAGGGGAGGGACTGCCCAGGAGAAGGACTGCAAACGTAATTTCACCCTCACCTTCAGCACTTCTCTCACTAGAAGGAAAGGACCACCTGGACCTTGCCATGTCCCCAAAGAGCCACCTGAGCTTGAACAGGGGGGACGGGGAGTTTACCTGCTGATAGAGTTTGGCTTCCAGCACACTGCATGAAAATATTAATGAGGGAACTTTCAGGGGAGCGAAGACCTTGTGGCTTTGCCCTACAAAAGCATAACCATGTCTCTGTTATAGAGTACTGGGGATAACCAATGCCAGTAGAAGATTAGGAGGAAATCTACTTTTGCCTTTACACACTTTCTCGAGAATCCATTGCTTATGGCCACTATACACTGCATGAAAATATTAATGAGGGAACTTTCAGGGGAGCGAAGACCTTGTGGCTTTGCCCTACAAAAGCATAACCATGTCTCTGTTATAGAGTACTGGGGATAACCAATGCCAGTAGAAGATTAGGAGGAAATCTACTTTTGCCTTTACACACACTTTCTCGAATCCATTGCTTATGGCCACTATAGCAAATTGCACTATATATTACATATGTAAATATATAAATACATATAAAATAGCATCTGCAAAGTAATATCCATAGACCTGGGGATCTTGGTTTTAGCTTTTCTTCTTAGTTCATTAAAATGCCAGTTTTCTATATTTTTAAAACACTGCCAACTTCAGGGATAATCCATAACGACGGGCTGTGTGTGGCACAGTCTGATGGATACTTGGCTTATATTTCAGGTCCTCTTTCTCGTGTCAGGCTGTGTCTGTCTCTCTGGTATATTGAAATCCTTTGATTAAATCCTCTTACTCCACTGCTTCCTTATTGATACTCCCCCTTTGTCTGGCAAAATTTTAATTACTACACTACTGCGTAACTCCATTCACAGCTCCAATACTACCTCTGTGATAGGAGCAAAAGCAATTTCTAAGATAGAAAGCAAGTATAATACTCTACCATTATGTCTTCTTTTATGGCTCCTAGCACCCTCTTTACGGCTGCTAATATATTGTGGTCTCTGCATTTCACTTACTGATTTCTGCTCTCCTTCACTCAATGTGTCCTTTTTCTCACCCAGAGAATTAACACCCCATCTCTGCCATCTCTCCTTCCTGCTCCCAGTTATAACGTAGTGAAGTTCTCTTCTCCTTGCCATGTTATTCTTTCCCATCTCTCAAAGACAGGAGCCTATATAATGCTCTACATCTTCTGCAACACAATTAGCAGCCAGGATGCAACAGTCTGTACTCAGTGTTACTGTGAGTGGCCTAACGCACAGTGGGTGGACCTAATACAAGAGTCAGGAATGCTGAAAACTTCAGAGGACTGAAGGGAAAACTGAACTATACAGGCTTAAATATACCCTCAGAGAGGAATGCAGAGGAGCTTTTCATACCTATTGGTTCTGCTGGGTTGCTGGCTCTAGATGCTGACTTCTATTGACATTAAGTAACCGTTAAAAACAGACAAGGTTCTACTGCAGGAAAGGTAGAACTTTACATATGAACTGTACACATACATTATCATGTAATTTTAATTTAAAATTCCATTTGAGAATTAATAGTAATGGCCTCCCTTTCAGCTAGTCCCCTCCACTTTTGCTCTTACAGCAGCAGTATTGGCTTACGCTATCAAAAGCCTTAAGGGGAACAGGTCAGTAGAAAATCTCTGCTCTGCGCCAATACATTTCAACACCTGAGAAGCAAAAAAGCAGCAATTAAGCACAGCAAAATAAATAATTCAGTAGATAATTTGACCTTCCAGGTTGTAGAGTATTTTTTTTGCATCCTACCAGATTGTATTTTAGTTTAGAAGAAGTGTCCCTGGAGAATAATGCTGTGCAAGCCCGTAAAATGCTATAGTGCAATATAAGGCAAAAGCTCACCCACAAATGGGGCAACTATTGTTTAAAGAAAAGTTTTTTTGTTGTCAAAGTCCTGCATATTTCATGAGGAAGTGATGAAGTCCTTCTCTGATTCTTTATGAATTAATCTGCCAACTGATTAGGCAGCTAAAGCAGCCATAGATTGGAAGACTAAAATCGCCCTGCAGGTACTTGACTTTTAGATGGAACACAAACCAAACAGAAAGCTAATGCTCTTTTCTGTGGCAAAGGAATTGGCTTCTTTTTAATTGCCTCACAAATAATCCATAGACAGCTTTGAGTGGGAGCAATCCATGTGGCCTCTGAATACATGAATGTACATTGAAAATGGGGGGAAACATTCCTGCAAGATGAGACTTAGTAGGAGAACAGAACAGCAGTACTTTAACAAGATACTCCCGCATGGCTACCGAGTTTATAGGGTTATGGAGTAGGGGTAACGTTAACCTGGTGGGGAAAAATAAAGCAGTCCAGATGGAAGGACTTCCAGTCCCTCTTGGTAAAAGAAGACGAGATGAAAATTGAGATGACGGGCAACTGCACATGCACAGGTAGACAGAATTGAAACTAGGAGGAAACAGGTAGAACAAGGTTTGAGATGGCTGTCAGCAGCCCCAAAGGTTGAGGACACCAGAAGGGAACACTCTGAGCCTCCACACGCGGCTCTGAAACAAAGAGATACGTGATGCTTCTGGTGCACGTTTGCTATTCTCACTCATCCTCTGCGGCTACTCCAGAAGCCAAGTGGTCTCAAAGCAGCTGCACAGACTGGCTCAGCAGCATTACTGAGACTGAAGCGCACTTGTTGAAAAGAGAGTACACCAGGGAGGATGCAGCTAACGCTAACACTTTTTGTCTCGGATATACACACACACACTCTCATTTACTGAGTAGTCTACGTTCTTGCTATGCTGATTTCAACCCTTTCTGACATTAATGCAAAGCAGTAAGGTTAAAAAAAAACCCAAACAAAACCAAAAGCAATCACAAAACCTGTTCCTGCTCACTGACACCATTGCCTAGCTTCTCTGGGTAGAGTGCATCAGTAAGATCTCAATGTCCCTTTAGAGAAGTGATAACAAAATTCTTCGCAAGGCTCAGAAAACTGCAGCTTGGGCAGGACAAGCACTGGGAACAGCACCCAGAGCATGCTCTCCCCAGTCCCTGATTCTGTCTGGTAGCTAATATTACCCTACATGAACATTTGCAATGATTTGAAAGATCTAGTTGCTTTAAAAGTAAATAAATATATTAAACCAGCTCTTATGCTTCTAGAAAATTTCTACAACTGCTATTATAGTCTTTCATAGTCCTGGGGAAAAAACAGGGTGAACATAAACCAGGTGCGCTACAGGACTTACTTTATTGCATCTTCCATTTTATAAAGATATTCACGAACATACAAAAATAAACACTCCACTCCTTTGCAATTAAGTTTCCCTCTGGTTGTAAGTACAGCTATTTTTAGTTTTAAATTGGGGATATCTCCCAGAACTGCAGAGCTTAATCAGCTCCACCATAACCCTCCATCATCATAATCAAATACCAGCCTATCTTTGGAAAATACACATTTTACATACTGAAGGTCCCAGCAGCCCTTTTTCAGCTGACTATACATATCAGTTCCTCCAGTCCCGACTTCCAGTATTGCTGAATATTGGCCACTAAGTGGTGCTACAAAGATTTACTCCAACTGCAGATCTGGCCCATTAGGCCCAAAACTGTGCTTGCCACAGTCAAATCTGCTCCCTTGCAAAACAAAGGGGATGAGGAAAGGCGTGCTAATTTCAAGCCCCATTAAAAATGCAGGAAATAATTCAATGTTTCCCTCAAATGTAAATGTAAGAAAATTTATGAGGAAATGAGATTGGTATTCAAGTTCCTAAGAAGAAATAGTAGAAAATGACAAGGAGATAAAAAGAAGTACTTGAAAGCATGCATCTGCCTCCAGCCCAGAGCCTCCTTAATGGTCTCTCCCCATTTGACTGCTTTGGCGCTTTTGCATTCATTGTGGTTTAAATTACTTCTCTCTCCACTGAGCTATACTAGAGCAGGCACAACAGCTTTTTTATGGATCTTGCAGCCCAGAAGATTGTCGGCAGTGTGGCAATAATCAAGAATATTATTCAAAAGTAATTGCTAATGTGATAACACCAGCCTACAGCCGTCTCATCCCTACAGTTTTTCAGCTTCCCTGTTGCTGAGCAAATCTCTTTCAGAGCCTTTGCGACACAGGGCACAGTGCAACAGTCCTGCTCTCCCTGTGGGAATAGCCAACACTTACCAGCCAATGTTGAATTCAACGTGAGCATCAAAGAATCCGACGACAGGAGAGGTTGCTGCTTTCCAGCCTTGGATTCTGGCTCGAATCAGTCCTTCGCGTTTGTTATTGCGCACTATTTTCACCAGACCTGGGTATCTTTTATTGACATACTGGTCCAGATTAAATTTTAGCTCAACTGCAGGACAAAAAAACCACATAAATATACAGAATGAGAAAAGCCCTGCAACATTATGCTTTACTTTGATTTATTCTGCATCAGAAAGGGAAAGAAATCTTTAAATATTCTTAAACCCTTAGTCAGTCTCACAGATACAAACCAAGTACCGCAGTTGTGGCATGAACCAGTTCCAGGGGTATCAGCTCAGAGAAATTCTCTACGCATCAGAGCAGTTATTGTTAGACTTGCACAAGTTTAATGTGGCCTGATGGATTTCAGTATTGTTTTGAAGAGGTAGCTTGTCTAAATATTTTTAAATAGTTACTATTCTAATTCTGTGCTGATTTGCATTAGGTTACAGCTGGCCTCTGGAGGAGCAATTCTGACCTTACAGCAGTGTAACATGGGGGACTGGTGATTTTTTTCTGATTTATGCTATTCAGTAAGAGTTTGAAAAAAAAACCTCGATGGATTTTGGGTCAAGACCTAATTCAGATCAGAATTAATTTCTCTTAATTTTAAGGGTTTTCCCCTTTAATTAAGACCCCTCAATACCAGGCTTCTTCCCCGCTGAACTAAATGGATATTGAAGATTTCAGATAGACTTCTTCTCTTTTGTTCATTTTCAGGCATTCAACCACAGATGGAGCAGAACTCATTCACTCCTTTATTCAGCTTCATTTCAAAAGGCTTATAAACAGGCAAATTACCAAAATGGTCTCCGTATTTTTTTAAATCAATCTAGTTTGGTAATTCATTTACATCGCAACTTATTCATAATGAGGCTTTTACTCAAATATATTTATTAGGAAAACTAGTAGAAGCTTCCAGGACATTAGAAGCCTCATTCTTCTGATCTATATTACACAGTAGAATCATTATCATCGGAATCAAAGACCTGATAAATCTCCAGTTATCCAGAAGAATGACAGAGAAGAGCCATATAAGAGTTCACTGAGAAAAAATGAGTCCAATTCTCCTCTGTATTACATTGACTCAAACACTTGCAATCTCACATAATTACTCCATAGGTTACACTGCCATAACTGAAAGCAGAATTGGACAAAAGGTTTTTAAATCTATAGGGTTTGGAACTTATTTTTGTTTCAGTGATTTGTTCTCTCAACCCTCCTTTCTCTTCAGGGATCTTGAAGAGGAACAGCAAGTTAAAACCGAAAGATTTAAAGCTGTTGATCTGTGGAGGAAATGCTAAACTTAAGCCTTATTTTAACAAATATGATTTGAGAAGCTGCAGCAGTTCTAGAACTCTAAGGTACAACAACCTAAAACACAACAACACTGTTAGTCACCTGTATCCTAAAAGTTCTTCAACCCAACCATCCTGTGAAACACGTTGATCAACAGCACCCTATATGCTCACCAATATTTTGAGTTTTGATTGCTGTAACAGAAGTGTAATTTTTACATTAATGAACCAGATGACCTGAAAGTTGCACATGCTTTGTGCCCATTCTGTTTCATTCTCATAGTCTAATTTACTCCCTACCTCGAAAAAAAATCAGACTCAAAATCTGATGTTATCAACACCTGTTTACGTCATGAAGAAGCAGAGTGTGCTGCCACGTAAAAGAGTAGAAACTATCTTTAAGGAGAATCTGTAGCCCCACTTTTCCTTGGAAGCAGAATTTAAACTTTTACTCTATTAATGATGATATTCTTCTGGATCTGAAAATTTGGAGAAAAGTGTCATTTCTATATTAAGATTGCCTATACAAATGTCATTCATCCTGTGAGGATTTCAATGAAATCAACCGGGTTTATCCAGATAATGATTATTTATTATACAAACAGTTAATATTTACTCACAGCGTTGTGCAAGCGGCTCAATCAACCCTCTCATCAACAAACACACACTCTTGTAAATTCTACTGCCTTCAACAGAGGTACGTTAATTTACACCAACTTATGATCTAGCTTATTAGTTATAAATCAGTGGTTGCATGTATGACCTTCCTCCCCCGGCTCTTTAAATGCAGAATGACTCAATGCTATTTCATCCCAACATTAAAAAACAAAAGCATTTCAGCTAGTAGTGACCAAACTCCCTTTGATTTACATTTCATGTCCATTAACCACACAGGATACAGTACTTCGAGGAAAAGTTACGTATGTTCACCATTGTCACTGTTGTCATCCACCAGGATGATCTCCTTGAGCAAGTGCGAGGGGGTGTGATTCACAACGCTGTGCACAGAGCGCAGGATGACAGAGAGTGCCTCATTTACAAATATAAAGACCACAGAGATCTGGGGCAGGTCATCTAGGTAGGTCATCTGTTTGCACCTGCAGAGAAGAAAGAAAGAATTAAAACCCAAGTAGCCACCGGCAGGTAAAATACACCGAAGAGTGTCCTCTCCTCATTGCTCTCCAACATAACGTGCAGGCTTTGTTCTTTCTAACCCCAAAGAAAGATGTGGTAAAAGCTCAAAAGAAGCAACACAGCCAGGAGCAGCAAACTTTCCATCAACTCAGTGAAAACCAAAGTGTATCTGCATGCAGACAAACTTGTAGCGGCTCTCATTCTCTGGAAGGTTAAAAGCATCTCTTGAAAACCAAAGGAATATCAATGACTTTGCTCAAAAACAACCTGGAGAAGGCCCAGGGGAACAACAACAACAACCTGTCTGTGCTCCCAGGGGAACCATCAGAAGGTCTGCTGTTAACTCATAATTAGATCTCATACTTTTAAAACCAGGACCCACTCAAGCAAATTTTGCATTTGCCCATACAAAGAGCGCTTGCCACCCTTTCTGATTTTTGCAGTTTGTGCAGCAGTAACAAATGCATGACGTTTGTTGTAAAGGCACGCACTTGCTGAAGTATTTGCAAAACAGATCTGCTCCATCTGAGACGTCACCTTGGTAGGCAGCTACATCCTGAGATTCACAATTTCCTTTTGTGCTTGCTCACTGATGCATATATGTTACCATAGACCATTTTGAGAAGCAAAACCAAGGCCTGGAGAAGTCACACAGCGCAGAGCAGAGCCCCTGCTTCCCAAGCCCCCAGCCCATGCCCCTCTGTAACACCACACTGCCTTATTTCAGTGGAATTCTTTCCCACTAGCAAAGATGCTAACTTTAAAAAATTACCTACGTGTTCTCACAGTCAAAAGCCATTTAGAATTACCATAGCAATTACTGAACCTGCTCTCTAAAGTACTGCTAATGATATCACAGGAAACGACTTCTCCTGCTCTTAGCAAACTTTCTGACCTCTTTGCTCATTACTTTGGCATAACAATCACTTTTTTTTCCCACTATTAGCAGTCATGGGGATGGGGAGGGCGACAAACGCTTGACTGTTGGGTAACCTCTGGAAATCAGTTATGAATTCTAGTAAAGTGCAATTATTCATAATTCCTACTCATCCCAGCACTATATGCTCAGAGACCTGAGTACTTGTCCTTGATTACAGTGTTACCATAGCTACTCACTAGCAGCTTGCTGGTGGCCTGTACCATACAGAGGACCACTGTGCAAAACTTCTGGCTAAGCAGCATTCTTACACAATCTAAAAATAAACCTGGAACAAGGACAGAAATTTACAGGAGGTGTGAATGCTCTGACACAGCCTCCTTTTTGAATTTCTTTTCGAATGTGATTTTCCTCTTGACCACACCAACATATCAAAGAAGTCCATCAGGAATACTTCGCTAACAGGAAAGAGCCATCAGCTAAAAACATGGACTCTGCAAGATTTCCTTTGATGAGGAACATCTTTGATCTGACAGCAATTTGCTTCAGAGCCTCACTCGTATCAGCAGGACATAGCAAATTGCATCTCAGTAAATCGGACTGATAGCCAAGGAGTGGGTGCATCGCTGGTGGAAGTGCGGCAGAGGAGGGAGCCCACCCCAGGCCATGCATCCTGGTGGGGTCCTGCATCAGCACTCAGAGCTAGCAGCAAAGAAGGGAAGCAAAGAAACCATGTAGCTGAAGTCTGGAGACAGCGAGGAGGCTGTGGCAGAGGAGGAGAAGGAGGAAGAAGTGCAGTGAGAATGAGGGGGCAGTCAAAGCAGCACTTGCAATGTAGAGGGACAAGCAATCGAAGGAAAGGTAGGATGAACGCAAATGTCAGAAGCAGAGAGGCATGTGCGGAAGGACCAAAGTATTTTGCCTAGGAAAAGACAGGGAACCACTGAAATAGTACAAGCCTCAGTGGATTAGACTGGGCTTCCTTTACCTTCTGATCAAGAAATTTTGCTGAACTTTTCTGGAGTAAAAAGTATTTGTTTTATTGGTAAGTGGACTGAAACACCTGGGCACCCAGCCACATGCTCCTGTCCAGACTGAAAGGTTGAGTAGGACTAATCCCCAGCGCTTTTCCTCCACCCTCCCACTTACATTCTGAGAAAATCAGAATTTCCAATTCAAGCTTTAAAAACAGCACACTTAAACCACAACCTCCACTTTTGATTTATTTGTTCTTCATCATATTAAATCAATGCATTATTATCCTAAGTGTGACTCCATGGTCTCACTGGTTCACAAGACTTTTCATGCTGTGGTTCTCAATGATTACTTACATTGTGGGGCATCGTGGACTGCTTTAGATAAAAGGCTGTTTTGAATTCGTTATCCCACCTGGGTTAAGTCATTCCTATCACTTCTCACTGCAACCTTCCTTCTGTCAGTTCTCCCCCTTCTCTGTTAGCAGGACATAGTTGAAAACTGCATTATGTCTGCATTTGGAAAGAGTGCTCCAGCCATTACGTATTAGAGTATCTGGGGTAACCCTGCTGCAACAGGAACATCAAGATGGGCAAAGGCAAACCTCAGAATTTAGCAGTGGTTTAAAAGCTGTCATAATCTTATTTATTACAGCAAGGATGAAGAACAGCAAAAGAAGCTGTCCAGCTGAGTAGACTTTTCAAAGTACAGCAGTGATTTAGGAGTTTATTTCCTGCAGACTTCCAGTCAACCTTGAACTCCCAACTCCTTAAGTCACTTCAGAAAATGAGATGGATGTGCTAAGGTAGTCAGGAGAAAGTACCGGTCCACTAACTGTTGTGGTTTAACCTCAGACAGCAACTAAGCCCCACCCAGCTGCTCGCTCACTCCCCCCGGTGGGATGGGGGAGAGAATCGGAAGGGTAAAAGTGAGAAAACTCGTGGGTTGAGATAAAGTTTAATAGGTAAAGAAAAAGCCGTGCACACAAGCAGAGCAAAGCAAAACAAGGAATTCATTCACT